>NC_050524.1:2651276-2711977 GCF_002922805.2 Oryzias melastigma | reverse complement strand
CGAAACCTTCCTGTTACTTCCGGGACACGCGGTACGATCTAGACCAATTGGAAGACGAGAAGCAGCAACAACATTAAAACAGCTAAATGAGCTATTTTAACTACTTTATTTATCAATTAATATCATGTATTTAACTAACATTGCAACCGAATATTTCCTATGCAAATAAAATGACCAAATTCAATTCATGCGGTTAAAATAATCTCTTTTCGATGCAGACTCGTAACGAACAGGAGGCCGACAGCGAACTCTAGTGAAAAAGGGGGAAATACAGCCTCTTTCCTCAACACGCACTTTGAAACCCTCCCGACAATTATAAACGTCGGCTATTTGTTTGTTTGTTAGTTTTTACGAAAAAATAATCTACAAAATACATATTTATGATTGTTGAGGAAAAGCTACAGCTCTAAAATGACTTGTTACGCGAAAATATAACATAAAATACAATTTATTACAGTTTTACAAGTACACCGAAGGGTATATTAGTACAGACATTGACATGAACTAATACCTCACTACTAGACGTCTGAAAGTCGTTAGTGAATCTATAAAGATTTAGCAAAATATCTCCAAATAATGCGGTATATTTTAAAACTAAGAATGTTGGCTAATAATTCACACAATTCCATTTCACTAATACGAAAACCAAATAAAGTTTAAATAAACTTAAATGTTAGTTTTTGTCTTTTTTAAAAAGAAAAAAGTCGATAATTTATGCTAACGAGATCAATCAGGCCGACATCTTGTGTTAGCCTTTCAGCACGTGAAGTTCAAAACGTAAAATATTCACTTTTTTAGACGCGTAATTAATACCATAAACGTTACACTAAAATAGAAAAAACTTAAAGGAAGTTTGGAAGAAAGCAGACTTACTTTACCCGTTTTATCGTCGACGTGTTCTATTAAAAAGTAAAGCCTCGAGGCTGCAGACGACGAGCTTCTCAGTGTGCACATGCGCAGGAGGAGAACACGTGACCCTTAAAGCAGCTAGCTTCTTCTAAACTGCGTATTTCACATTACTATTTAACGGAAAAATGAAACTAAAGCCTCGAAGAAGTGTTTGGATTCACTGCAGGTATTTTTGCCTCAAAAACTATATCTCAATTAAAACAGTTAAATTTTATCAGCTAGAATATGTACAAACACGAAAATAAAATCTGGGTTTATTTATCTCTCAAAACAACTGTAAAAAAATGGTAATACTAATAATAGTTAATTAAACTAAGTTTTTGTATTAAAACTTTTCTAGGAAATAACTTAAGCTGCACTAAAAAGTAAATCGTGTGAATATGCAGTAATTTAATGTTTTATTACTATTTTTATGACTTTCTTTAAGCTTCCTTTGTCTATTTTAGACACACAAATGTTAGCCTCCTTCGTTTAAGTCATTTATCTTCCTGAAGCTTTTTCCTTCTAAATCTGTTGGTTTTCAGTTCCAAAATTCTTAACAGCTTCATGTTTTTTCACCAGTTTTTAGTGCAGAACTGGGTTTTCTATTGACATTAATTATGATCTAATTTTATGCTACAAACGTCCTAATGACGAATTTTATTGTTTTAGTGTTTGTCAAAAGTTAAAAACTCTTGTTTTGCTGTCCCCAGAAACAGCAGCTTTTATCTTTTTAGTTTAAGACCTTGTTCTGAAAACAAAGTTAAAACATCTTCAAAGTACAATTCCATTTTATTATTTAGAGAAATGTTCATTACCTGTTTTATTAATCTAAGAATGCAGGTGAAAACAGCTACATCTTAAAATCCTGTAATTTTTTAATTCTTAAACTATACAATGATTCAGTTTTAGAAAACCTGGTTTCAGCTCAAGTTATGGCTTCAAGACCTCCAAGATAAATCTAGTTCTGATCAACTAAACATCTTAATGTTTATCTTAACCAAATACTTTTTAACAAGAGAAAACTTAAACTAATGTTTACATTTATTTAAACTACTCGAAACAAATTTCAACATAAGATACGTTTTTCTTCAATAAAACAAAACTTTGGTTTTCTACAGTTATTAAGCTTCTGGCTGCACAGAGCTGTAGTGGTTCCTCCTGGTTCTGTCGTGGTCAAAGAGGAGGAGTCTGTCTGGTTTAGATAAAACAGTTTATTGTGGCACAGGAAGGTGGTGGAGTCTGGAGCTGATGTGGTAAAGTGTCCCAAATAAACCAGGATGATCCAGGAGAGAAGTCTGGAAGATGAAGGAGAAATCTGATAAAGACCAGAGCAGCTCTGCTAAAAGATGCTGGTTCAATACCTGTGGAAGGAAGCTGACAGACTGGGAACTGCAGGTGCATCAGTCAGTAATACTGAACACCTGTGCAGACAAAAACAGACAGCAGCAGATTAGCCAGAGGAGACGAGGCAGAGATAATCAGAGGAGGAAGATGGAGGAACATCTGACAAACCACGACCGGATCAGATCCCGGCTGAGTTCTTCCTGTGTGGGTTTTCTCTGGCTTCTTCTCAGTCCAGAAAGCTGCTTCATAGTTTGGTTGGCAGCCCAGCGTGCTCACCCAACGTTGGTCTGCTCGCTGCTTCTCCCGGTGCACTCCTTTGACGTCGGTTTGGCTTCTGGTCTGCTGCTGGCTCCTCTTGGCTGTCTTCTCAGCTGTCGACCCTGCTCCCGCCGTCTGCCGCGCCCGCTTCCAGGCCCAGGTGATGGCTTCTCTCCCACCACGCCGCTTTGGGCCCCATCTCTTCCCTCTCGTTTCCTTACATCTCAGTGTTGATTAAAAAGAGTCTCCCATCAGGCCCCTGCAGCCCCTTCACAAGCCTCCGGATAACCAAACATAAGTTAAAAAAGAAAATAAAAACTCAGTTGAGCCCGTTCATAGTTGTGATTATATTTACCAATTTTGGGCAACAAGCACATTGCCGAGGTAACAACCCAGCCAGAAAAGGGGACATTGCCAATCACTGGGTGGAGGACTGCCTGGCTGAGTATGCAGAGAGCTTCCCTCAAATCTCCATTCATTCAAGGCCAACATTGATAGGTGCATCTATGGCCAGAAAGGCTCCGAAGACAAGACCTTTCAGGAGATGTGGGACCTCTACCGCCAGTACTCAAAACAAAAAGACCAGCCAGACCAATTTACAGACGAGGACAGAATCCAGAAGGCACACACCTCAGTGAGGAGATGGCTAAACACGCCGCTGACACACATCACCAGCGTCCATATGAAGAGGTTCCGAAAATATATCTCTGAATGGAGCAAGTAAGTGCTGTGGCCATAAACTGTCCAAATGCAAAGTTTGATTTGCATGTTTGTAATGATTCACAGTTGAACTTTTCAACAAAATTTAGCGTAATAAAACATTTTTCTGTCTCACTCCAGCAACAGCTGAAAAGGGGCGATCTGTCTTCATGGTCTGCTGAGCTGATGGCTGCAGGTCAGGCTGTTGAAGGTAAGAGACAGAGTTAATGGAAAATAAGTACATTTCTTGATCCAAAAAATGTCACTTTGTCAGATTTAGTGACGTCTCAAGAGTCCTCGAGCCAAGTTAGCAGTAAAGCTACTGTGAGGATTTCCAAAGAATCCAGCCCACAAAAGTCTAAGCAGAAGTCAGCTACCCAGGTCAAGCCATCCTCCTCTTCCTACCATCCTGAGACGGTCTTCCTGTCACCATCAACCTCCCAACCAGAGTATCGTCATATCTGCATCCTCCTCCAGTCAAAAGATCTCTTCTTCTTCATCCTCCTCCCAGCCTGAGAACACTGACAGGCCTGTGCTGTCTAGACCAGCTGCTCTACCAAAGCCCCCAGCATCTGTTCCTCAGACCAGCAGGTTGCCATCCACATCCCAGAGTCCTGTTACTCCTGTGGAACCACCTGTGAGTGACCCACCTGTAAGTTAGTAAATATGACTACTTTTAATCTCTTTATTTCACATATTTCTACATGAATAATAAAATGTGTACATAATTTGTGATGCAGGTGGAGTTAGAGGGTTGGTAAGCTCTCAATGGGATCCCATCTGCTGACATCAATTGGCTCAAGGAGGACCCAGAGAGGGCTGTTCAGCGCCATTCAAATATACAAAGACATTTCTGGTCAACTGAAGAGGAGGCGGGTGATGAAATCAGACCGGATGTGGTTTTACCCTCCAGAGCCTCCTGGTTTCATCAGCGGTGCTCTACCAGCTCCACACCTCTTTTTCCAGAGCCGTGTCTTTGTGTGGCGCCCTGTGGGGGTTTGGAGGTACTCTCTCAAGTGTCCTCGAGGTGAAAAGTGTTTCTGAAACATGTTGCATCACCACACAGGACTACACTGCGCTGCATGTCCGTATCAGGTCTACCTGATAAGCGGCATTGCTCGGTGGAACTCCGACAGGACTGCAGATGCTGTGTTTGGAGGCAGAAGGCGGAGACACAGAACCTACTCTGCTCCACTGATCGACAGGCTAAACAAGCGCTGTCAGCAGCTGTTTGGAGAGACTGTTGAGGAGAACTTCCAAATTCCTGCTGATGTGGCCTCAAATGAGCTGCTGGGTTTAGAGTACCTCTTCAGCCAGAACACAGGGGAATCTGGGCCTTTTTCCCTGGAGGACATCATGTCTGATGGACCTGGTCCAGGTGAGGAGCTGTATCCACAAGTGGAGGATGAGGCGTACCACAGTGACAGTGAGGAGCAGGGTGACGTTCTCCACGCCGCTCCAGCCCACATTAACGTCACCATCCATGACACCTCCACTCCTCACCCTCCAGCTTTTTATTTACATATAAAAACAGCAGAGATCATCTACTGCAGTTTTCAGTCTTTTTCATTCTCTGAAACATTTCTACATTTCTTCTTTCAAACAAGAGGACGTCTGCAGTGCAAATCCTCTCCCTGGTTTCCAGAAGCTGCAGAGATTCTGCTCCCTGTTAGTGGAGACTGAAGTGACAGAGAACAAGCTGTCACTCTCCACAGAGAAGAGGAGAAAGATTCTGGAAGCCTGGAACGCCGTGGAGGAGCACGACAAACAGCCACAGAAGTTTCAGCAGCTGTACAGGATGCACTGGGACGATACTCTCTACTGTCGGACCAAGAGGGACGATCTTGTTGATGCTGCTGTGATCCAGAAGGTCAAAATGGCCAAACGGTACGCAGCAGGTCAGCAGGACATCTCTGCCCAGAACAACCAGCTCATGAACATGCTGGTGAAGCTGCAGACGCCTCACTGCTCTCAAAGCAGCCCAGAGCAGACCAGCATCCTGAAAGCATATGAGCGCATCCAGCATCGTCTTCTGGTGGAGGGGATCCTGTCCAGGGCAGGGATCCCTCGACTGAAGACCAACGTCAAGACAGTGAGACTCCGTATAGTTTCAGGACAGGCTGCTGAACCTGCACAACACCAAGCATCACCAAAACCACCACCTCCTCAGCACTAAAACAGCAAGGAGGAGGGGGGTACAATGGGGTTCTGAGACTCATCAAGCCGTGTTTCCTGCTGTCCTCACCTGCTAGTGAGTGTACTGAACATGTGAATGAATTTAAATTAATCCTCTAATGACTCTTCTCTGAGGCGCGTGTGAACGAGAAGGTTGTTCGTTTTCTGCAGGACAGAACTGAGAGAAACACCATGGTGAAGGTGTGACAGCAGGTCCATGAAGAATATCTCCATGGTAAAGACCAGTACGTCACCCTTCTGATGAGCACAGTGGAACCGGGAAGGACGGTTTCCTCTGGGGCACAAACTCAGCCCTCCTCCTCCATCTACAGTTACCTCCAGCTCGACTCCTGCAGCACGCCTTTCTGCTGGCAGACAACGTGCAGGACTACAGGAACCAGATCCTCTCCACCTTTGGCACTGTGCTGGTTTGTCTGGACATCTTCCACTGGATCCACCAGTTTGACGTCACCATCAATACGGACAGCCACTCCAACAATGTTCAAATCTGCTCTGCTGGGGCCGTTTTAGGCTGAAGGAGACCTGGATCTGCTCTAAAGGCTGTCAGGGCTGATGAAGTCTTGAAGTCTTTATCAGATGATGATCCAGCAGCACATTTCCAGGTGAAGTTCCAGGTGAAGAGGGAAACTCTTGGACCACAGGAAACCTTCCAGCTTCAGCCACCATGAAAGAAAATACACCAAAATACAAGAATAGAGTCATTGTTGATCAGTGTGACATTCATCTCATGTTTTGAATTAAACTGTCTTTGTTGAAATATTTTAAACCCCAAAAGTTACATTTTAATATAGAAAAAAGGACATTTTACTTCTAAATTTACAACTTCTCAAAATTGGACCACTTTGTTCTTGTAAAATTTTGACTTTTTGTAATTTAAAGACAATTGACAAGACAATCGTTTTAACTCTCACCAATGTGAACTATAGCACTTTTAAATACCACTCCCCAATTTGGAGGTCCGGTATGGACACCTCTTTTATACTTTTACGTTTTTTAAACTTTAAGTCGGCAATTGTTTTGAGTTTTTTTTTATTTTATGAAACTTGGGAATTTTACGTAATTGTTTTTATTGGATCATACTTTTATTATCACAAGTGTTTCTTTTGATTTATTTTAACATTATATATATTTTATCTGTTCCCCCTTTGTGGCAGATGGACCTCGAGTCTGTAATAAAGTATCTTATTATAATTGAGAAAATGTTCCCTTTTTCTTATAATTGTACAACTTCATCCACATACGTCTGTTCTTTCCTTCTGTTTGGTTTTCCTGCACTTTAAGAAGTGCCGAAACACATTTCTAACTTTCTCTTTTTCATGTTACAAAACTTCATCTGACCACTTTTTTGTGGTTATTTCTTCAAAAGTCTCTCTGCTTGCTAGCTTGCTGTTTATGGAATATTCCATTGCTGAAGAAGGGCCGGGGGTGGACGACACGCGAGAGTAGTTTATGTCATTTTAGGGATTTGGGTTTTTTATGACAGTTTTTGTTAAACCCCTATTTTACCAGGAAATCCCATTGAGATTAGATCTGATCTCTTTTTCAAAGGAGACCTAGATAATAACAGATGAAAGGAATTATTTTAGACTTTTTTGTTAAGCATTCGGCTTGGGGCCCCAAAAGTGTTGGGGGGCCCTTGACAATCGCCCACTTTTGCCTAACAGTAAGTCCGGCTCTGTTTGAGGGAACAACTGATTCAGTGAATCCATGATACTAACTCAGTTTAACTATAGGTCAGCAACATATAACTGAAAATAAATGACATTCTAAGCAAACAGATAATTAAAACGTTCACTAAACATTAAGATCTGTAAGGATATACAAGATTAAAAGTATTTTCTTTAAACATTTGATCAGGGGAGAGCGCGAACGCAGTCCCCCACTACCAGAAATTATGCAGTCGAGATTCCCACATTTGGGGAATTCGCAGGGGTCAGCACAACCGGAGTGCAATGGCTGAGCCTCACCCTGGGTGAACCACCTTCATGATCATGGTATCTCCCCTGCCAGGTAAGTATGAGTTGTTCAGCTCACTCGCACACACCTCTTTCTCACACACACTGTCCAGCTTTAAGGTCTTTACACTTTTCACACTCACACAATCACACACTGCAGGACTCACAATCAACACTGTGACACACAAACACACATCTGGAGACAAGAAACTAACATTTTCGACATTGATCGTCACAATAACAACTCCCATGATGCACTGCTGTGTTCAAACAACAAAAGCTAACTGATCATCACACAGTTTCATTCATTTATTCTCCTTTAGACGATTATCACAGAGTTCAAAGAAAATGGTGGAATTTGACTAAAACCATAAACTGGTTGAGTCATAATATGTTCATAAAACAACACATATAAAACTAAAATCATCAAAAACATTCAAATCTGACGTTTTTCTCTGCTAACACTAAACCACTTCCTGTTCCTCTGTTTCCTGTTGACTAGAACATCAAAGTCCTGCTGCTGCCACCTACTGTTCTGGAATGTAAACTACAGTATCAGAGATGTTTGACACAGCAGACTGAAATGCTCTGAAAAAAAAATCCTAAAAACTGATGAACTGATGTGTTCTTGTCTTTAAAACTTCAGAAAATAAATGTTCATTATTTAAAGTTGATCGCTTAAAGTGTTGATAAAGTCTTTTGGTTGTCAAATGACAGAACTCTGCTGCTCTCTTGTGGACAAAATGAGTAACTGCAACTATGGAGAAAGATAAAATGGCATCATTAAAACAGGATAAAAAGCAAAGTTTATTTAGTTAATGAGAAAGGTCAGAAACACAAAAATGAATCGGCACATGGCTTTAATAAATATTTTGTAAATATTGCAGCTGAAATTCCTTAGTTTAAAAAAGTAGTGATTTAAAGATGGCTCATTTGTATAAATCAATTTAAAAGTAAACTCACTGTAGGTATTTAGATAAGAGATAAATAACATCTCTCAGCTTCTACTATTCATATGGAACTTATTACAAACTGGTAGATTCCCAAATCAAATGCAGGTCGTGTCAGGACGAGCATCCAGAGTAAAAATCTCTGCTAAACCACCTGTAGGAGTTAGTAAAAGCTGATTCACTGGAGACCTCTAACGGGAAAATGATGAAACATCACCACATGTAGAAAAAAAAAAAAAAAAAAAACACCCTTTTACATATTTTGACAAATTGGTTAAATTAATGCTAAATATAAATAAAGGAGGAAACTATTCAAACTCAGTTACGGTGGTTTAGGGTTACGGTTCAGGTTAAAAATCCATTAATGTCCCATCAGTTTTGTGCTTGTGAATATGTGAAATAACAGACAAAATGTGTTTTAAATGATTCAGATCAATTTCAATGTCTACCATTGATCACAAATGCTTAAGACAAAAAGAAGTGTGTAAATAGAGTTTTTGAATTCAAGAAGTATCTTATACTCATTCAATTGGGAAAAGGTAAATTTAATAAAAGTGCAGAAGCTTTAAATTGGTTTAAAAAATAAAATTAAACTGGAATAAAATTTGTGAAAATGATGATCTTCCAAAAAACTGAGCAGATCGTCTTTGTTGGCCCATAAGTATGAATTACATTACTGTTAAGCATATATTTTAATGATATATTTCATGTATGAAAAATGTTGTAAAATTATTCACAGACAGAAGGCATTTAAGGTAAAGAGTTGAATAATTTTTAACCATGTATGGATTACATTTAATTATAGTTTAAATTAACTCGTGTAGCTCAATATTAAAAAAAAGCCTAATTGTGTTTCAAAGCTAAAAACAAAAGTCAGTTGTTTGGTCATGAATACATTAATTGAGATCAGTAAATATTTATTATGTCTCTATCAAGAGTGTAACAGAAGATATTAACTTAAGAATAATTAAAAACTTCAAGCTAAGGTTGGAAGCAGCAGAACACATTCAAAAAACTAAACATTTAAAGTATTTTTAATTATGTGAAAACAGGTTTGAAGTCATTTGAAAACAAACTGATATGGAATCTCAATTTGTTAGTATATTTACATTTTTGTATTATTTTTATTCATAGTTAAAATAGACACATGTAAGGCTAACTGAATGTTTAAAAAAAACAGATAGTGATAACATGTATAAACGTGGTAGGTGAGATTAATAATAAAAAAAGAACCAATAGGATATTATTACTAGCCGTGAGCAAGGTCACAATAATAATTTCACTCCCAATAAGTTTTTAGGATGGTAACAGTGATATCTTTCAACATCAGAGAGGGGGGGTGCACCGTTCCTGGAGATACTGCAATACCAGGTCGATGCGTGGAGTGGACGGAGCAAGCCCCTATTCCATCTCCCTGTTCCAAAAATCAATTTAATATATGGTCCCCGGGTAGGGGACGTATCAGATATTAAACTGATAAGAACAGATACTACACTTGATCTTAGCCAAAAGGCCGAGAAGCGATACCGACCACAGCTCAGAGGAAACAGCCTCATTCTGCTTCCTACAAATCTATCTTTAGGTTCAAGAACTTCATATCTGACGATAATATAGTTTATGAAAACATGTAACAATCAGTAGCTCGCGTTTAGTAATCGCAATTTTCATTCGAGCCCCAAAAAGACAAATTTCCGTAAACAAATCTCGTACTTTGAAGGCACGTGGTATGCTCTCGACCAATAGGAAGACGGCAATCAGAAGCGGCGTTAAAAACAACTTTAGAAGCCTCTCTTTATAACTAAATTGACGACAAAAGGTGTAAATAAACCTCTGTCGTATCCCTATTCATATAAGTTTCTAGTTTTACTAATTGTGTGTGGTTTAAACAAACGCTTTTATTGAGCTACGGAAACAGCACGAGATTTAACAGTGGCCTCTAGCGGAGGAAAGAGGAAACTGCATGCTCTGTTGAGAAAACAGCCCGCGCTCGTTCTAGAAATTAACTTTTCCACTTACTTAAATTTAAAAATTGCTAGTGGAAATATACACAAAACAAACCGAGTAAAATATATTAAAAAATAAATTACCCCATAGAAGCCTTCAATTCGCGCACCAAGCCACGTGCATCTAAAGTTCGCTCGGTCCCTTTAGCTCTGCACTGCACACGCGCACATGCATTATGTAACGCTGAGTCAAAAATAACAAGTTTTAGTTCATAAGTTTGAACACTGATTCCAAAACAATGATTAATAAGCACCCCAATGGTTATTAAAGCGACTATAAACATTTGAGACGATTTACAAAATGTATCTTTCAACAGCAATATATTAACAAAATAAAATAAAACAAAATGACCGGTACATGTAAGAATTTAAAACTTATTTAAAACCTGAAACCACAATATTTATGTTCTACAATAACAAATTTGTCAGAACCGAGTTAGCCAAACTTTATTTAAGCTAGCACGTGCTGCGTCGAACTCTCTAAAAAAAATCGAAGAACGTTTCTTATTGCGTCTTTGTGACTCCTGTTTTACAAATATAACGTCTAAAAGTTCTCATCTGTAAACATTAAAGTGTTTATTAAATAAAAACTAACCTTTAAACGGCTTTGATCCCGTTTACACGCGGAGCTCTCGGATAAACGTGCTGCCACGGCGCGCACGCGCAGATGACGTCACCCTTCTGATGGCCTCCAAGTTCATTCTTCTTCTTCAAGTGGTCAAACTCCAAACCCAGATTCCAACATTTCTTGAATGAAATTAACCAGTATAGTCATGACATTAAACAAATTCAAAACAAAAAGGCAATTAAAACTAATTTATTTTTTTAAAAATTAAATGTATAACGAACCCCAAGGTTTTTTTTTTTGGATTGATGTGTCTTTTTCTCATACAGTATATGTTTATGATTTTTGCTTGCTTGCTTTTCTATAATATGTACTCATTTGAATTTCCCCTGAGACATTCACTTTGTTGTTGTACTATCTTGTTTGTTTGTTAATAAAGTTATATAAAAAAAATCTTCTTCTTCTTTTTCTTCTTCTTCGGTTTAATGTTCTCCAAGTTCATTTCCTCCTAAACTACGTTTTAAGATTAAAAGTTGACGGTCCTGATGATCATTTTCTCGTCTCCATGTTTTAAACGGACCTGAATCTTGTTACGTTCATGTAAAAACTCCAGTTAATGAACCTCAGAAACACATTGATGGAGCTTTTTTCTATTGAATAAATCCTTTTTGTTTCTGTTTTATCTTTGAATAAATCTTTACTGACAATTCAAAACTCAAACAAGATTTAAACACATTTAAGTGCAATATTTATAAAACAGTTTATTGTAAGAACATGTTTTTCTCTAACAAAAACACATCATCGGGTTTGTGAATCCAAAACACAAACTAGCGCTGATGAAGCAAAGGAAAATAATCTTCTGTTTATCTGAGTTACTGTCTGATTAGTAAATTCACAAACTTTCCAGAATTCTCAAATATCAGACAAAAATCAAACACTGTAGGAAGTTTATTTTCTAATCAATGTTATGGTGAATTATCCTGTTTGATATATTTATGCATTTCTGTTGTTTGTCTTGATTTTATGTTTGAGATAAATCATCTTCAAATGTCAGCATGTTGCATTAAAGTCCTGTTTTTTAGTTGTAAATCAGAGTTGTTGTTGCTGAGCTGCAGTGATTCTCAGAGCCTCAGATCTCCTGGACATAAATCTGTTCAACAATCCATCAAAGATCATCTTCTTTGATCTTGTTTAGAGTTATATCAGACATTTGACAGACGAATGTCAGTAATAATTTCATCTAAACTTCTTTCATCTCCAGATGTGGACATCAAGCTGGACTTTGATGTGGACGTTGTTCCTGTTTTTCCTGGTGAAGCTCATCCAGAGTTCAGCTGTTTGTCCTTGAATTCAGATCATGAAAGAAGCAGAAACTCTTTAGGATTTCTGTTCTGACGGATTCAAAGTTCATGTTAAACATCTGATTGTTCAAGTCAACTGACGACAAATGTTTTTAAAAATATGCATTTTATTCTTTCAGGAACCGGACCGGATATGAAACGTTTCCTCCACAAGAACCTGCTAGATCTGAACTGGATCCCTGCTGTGGTGGAACCAGAACCAGAACCAGAAGAGATTTCTGCTCCAACAGTTCTGCTCAGAAGGTTAAAGTCGTTTGTCAGATATTTCATAAGGACAGACGGGACAGCTGAACATCTCCAGAACCAGTCGTGTTTGGGTTCATAGAAACTGATCCTTCAGGCTCTTCTGGTCTTTGGTTCTGGAGGGGAACCAGTTTCTGGGTCTGGTGGTCCTGGAGCTCCGTCTGAGGGAAGCCGTTCACAGAGACTAGAGCTCAGAGTGGGTTCTGCTGGGAGCTTCTCCTCTGATGAAGTTCTGATGGTCCGGTAAAGGATTTGCTGAGTCAGCAGTGATGGAGGAGCAGAGATCCGGTTCTTCCTGTCAGCAGAACCAACAGGAAGAAGAACCTTCTCTGATCAAGACGAGGAAGAGGAGGAGGATCGGGTTCTTCTGAAAACATCTCCAGGACTGAAGAGCTTCAGACAGAGCCTTCCAGAACCCGCGCCGTCATCTGAGGGAGGGCAGAAGAAGACGGTGGTTAGAATGGATCTGAGCTGAAGGAGAGTCTGCACAAACAAACAAACAAACAACGAGGTAAACAACAACAAAGTGGTGCTGAAGTGTGTAACAATCAAAGTGTCGGTTTGGTCTGCAGACACCAACACGTCTTCTGACTCCTCCTACTGTGGTGAACCAATCAAACTCCTTGAATCAGACCCTCGTGAGCACTTTTTCCTCCTCCACGAGCAGAAAAAGTCCCCAAGGAAGACTGACTGCTTCCACGTGCGTGAGCTGGACCCTCGGGCACGAGTGATGCACGTGCGCGAGCAGAATCTCAGTGAGCACGCACACGTGCAACATTTTAGTCACGTGCGCTCGCGCGGACTCTGCAGGTGGAGAAACTTTCTGCTCACAAGTGAAAAAGGAGTTTTGACGTTTGGGGGCGGAGACAGAGGGCAGCACTATAAAGAACAGCTGAGACTTCAGAACCACAGTGTTCTCCCTTATTGGTCATCGTGTTAGCCCCGCCCCAAAGCGCCACAAAGGGGCCAAAAGTTTTGTAACTGAAACTTTAAGATTTGTAAAGGAGAAAAAAAGAGTTGAAAGTGAAAAGAAGATTTGAAACTGTAAAATAAATTTTGAGTTTTGAAACCTAAAAAACCAGAACATTTGAAACTGAAAATAACTTTATTTTTGAATAGCAACAAGTTTTCTACATTTATATATTTTTTTCACCAAACACAAATTTCTTTTTAATTGATTTTATTTGGGTTTCAAATAATATTGGCCCTGATTTAGCTCCATAGTGGAGGCGGAGACAGCGCTGGCGAGGGTCCGATTTGTCCGCGTAGGATGTTTGATGCGTGCGCGGAGATGTCTTATTTCTGCGTGGAGTTTTGACATAAATAAAACGCCTTCATTTTTTAAAATTAAAATAAAAAATATCAGTTTCTGCCTTCAAAAAAAAAAAAGTCTGATGGATCAAAACTGATTTGGATCGATTGATCTATCAATCGCAGTTTAGTTTTTACTCTTTTACTTTGCTCTTGTATTTAAAACATTCCTTCTCTCTTTGCTGAGGTTCTTTCTGCTTGTGTTAAAGGTTCTGGTTCTGGAGAACCGGGCTCTGAATTAATAATGGCAGAGTTACCAAATGGAGGTTAAGTTTCTATTTGGTGGAAATAAAATATTTAAATAATGAATAAAGGAGAGTATTTCTAAATTATTTGAGTTCTGATCCACATATCCTTTAAGCGAAGTCATAAAAAGTTTAAAACAGATATTTTTAAATATCTCAACAGTAGAAATGATTTACTGATTCGGAAAATTATGGGATTCTCTCTGTCTTCGTCTTGGTGCATGTTCAGTTGTTCTCCTCGGTCTTAAATCCATCCGTTACCTTCTTAAAGCTGCTGATCTGAGTCCTGAATCAACTAACCAAGTTCATAAAAAACTATTCAAACAAAAACATCTTTGGAGAGTTTCTGTGGGGAGAAAAGAGGAAACAGAAGAAGAGCCTTCAACTTCAAAGAAGAAGAAACCAGGAGTTTCTCCTCAAAATGTGGATTCATTCAGACGGTTGTTTCACGTACCTTCAGAGTCCAGCTGCAGGAGATGGAGAGCCCTGAAGAGAGCATGAAGCTGGATGGAGAAGAACTCTCTAGAGGCAGCAGCTGGGAGCTTGAAAACAACAAAAACATAAATAAATAATTCACGAAAAAAAATAATATATTAAAGAAATAAAAATAATTTTATGTCCAAACTAAAGAATTACACCAAAACATTGATGGTCTCTTCATCCAAAGGTCAGAAAAAGATGAAGAATGGCCTCACACATTCATCAAAGGTCCAGTAGGAGGCGCTATTGGACCGTGAAGCCAGAGACCATAGACAGATTGATGAAGACAGCTACTGCAGTCATCCACAGGAAACATGAGGATCTTTACGCCTCTTGCAGCTCATTTTTCCTCATGTCTTATAGATTTAAAATCTACTGAAATTTTTAGACTTTTTAAACTAAATTTTTCATAGAAGTATTTTATTTAAAAAAACAAATTTTCATAAACCAGAAGCTTGAAAATGCAAACTATGGCCCTGTTTGGACCGGTTCCTGAAAACATTGTCTAATTTAAAGCGGTCCATGGCCTGAAAAAGGTAGTTATGGCCCGCGGGCCGCATCAGGCCCGGCCCCCTAACACTACCAGAAATGCTAATCTAGACCCAAATAGAACATGACTTTTAATTCCACTATTCAGCAGTCTGAACTATGATGGGAGAGACTCGAGTATTTATTGGTTTAATAGTGATTCACTTTTTACAATTTTTAGGCTAATTTGGGATTTAGCTAATATTTTAGCCTTATGCTAGCTATTTTGGCAGAATTAAACATGTTTTCAGTTTTTAGGCTAATTTGGTATTTAGCTAATATTTCAGCTACATGCTAGCTGTTTTGGCTAATTTAGGATTTTTCAGTTTTTTTCTTTTTTGTGGCAAATTTGGAGTTTAGCTAATATTTTACCCTTATGCTAGCTGTTTTGGCTAAATGAAACATTTGATCATTTTTCAGGCTAATTTGGGATTTAGCTAATATCTCATGAACCCAGACATGGAGACATGGTCTTATGGAGCTCTTCAAAATCAATAAACTTGATCTCTTAACATCCTCTGTGTCTTCCAAGCTTTGTAAATGAGATTAACACAGACACCGCTCCATGTAGCAATCAGGCTGGTAACATCTGATGTTGGCTCCTCCCACACACGGCTGGGGAGTATAGCTTATGAACATATTTTTGGACAGAAGGTGAGCAGAAAAAGAGGTGTGGTCGACACAAATTTGCCACCTGAATGACAATTTGTCACATGAATGCAGTTGAGAGGGGAAAATAACTCGTCCCTGGGTGGGCTCGAACCACCAACCTTTCGGTTAACAGCCGAACGCGCTAACCGATTGCGCCACAGAGACACCATACCCAGCCAGAACTATAGGAAAAATCCTACAGTATGACAGCTTATAACACTTAAAATGTAAATATAAACTCTCACCTGCTGGGTTCTATTATTAAACTCAGAAGTAACATGGTGTGTACACTGATTCTGTTAGCCTGAAAAAAGCAACATAGCAGAAACATGTTCTTAGTGATTGCTTTCAGAAAATTCTATTAATATTTACTAGGAAGAGGTAATTATATAATATTGGGTAAATATGATCACTTGTTAATATTATAAAAAAATAAAATAACAAAAATGAATTGTGTTCTCTGATAGTCCAGCAGCTTTACTTTATATTTAATTTTTCGTGAATAAACATCTCATAAAAACACATTCGTTAACATCTGAGGATGTTTATTTTTCCGTTCTAATAGATTTTTAATGTTCTTGTTTAAATATTTAAGTATTAAACAAACCAAAATTATATGTATTAAGGATAAAAAGTTTTCATTAAAGAAGAAAATAAAATAAATGTAACCACTACTCTCAATAACACTTACAGACAGGCTTAACAGACATAAGTCATCAATATTCTACAATTAAATGTTAGAAGAGATAATGGATGATTACATTTTAAATTATTTAGTTACTTATCTGGTTGGTGTATTCAATTCAATTTTAGTTACATACCAGAAAAACACGAAGTAAACTGTCTCATTAAGCTTCACGCATATACAATTACTGCTATAAATGTTAGTTTTCATGAGACATATTACAAAAGCTTACACTGACTAAATTACAATGGTAACCACTTTACTTTGACTGACAATACAAGTTGTGTTATATTATGAGTTTTCTTAGACATCAGAGAGGGGGGTGCACCGTTCCTGGAGATACTGCAATACCAGGTCGATGCATGGAGTGGACGGAGCAAGCCCCTATTCCATCTCCCTGTTCCAAAAATCAATTTAATATATGGTCCCCGGGTAGGGGACGTATCAGATATTAAACTGATAAGAACAGATACTACACTTGATCTTAGCCAAAAGGCCGAGAAGCGATACCGACCACAGCTCAGAGGAAACAGCCTCATTCTGCTTCCTACAAATCTATCTTTAGGTTCTACAATTATCAAATAAACATTGAATCCATCTCTCTATAACTTCAAACAATAGATAACATCAATCGTGTAACAGAAACAGACCGACGAGCAGTAAAATTAAACTAAACTAAAGGCAACAACGAAACCTTCCTGTTACTTCCGGGACACGTGGTACAATCCTGTCCTATCGGAAGACGTTACAAAGTGGAAGCGTAAAACCAATAGTTGTGGTTATATTTAGAGACTGACTGTACATTTTCAAACACATTAAGGTCTGTTTTAACGCATTTCATCGTTCTGCTTTGCTTGACTTCATAGAATCAGTTTGTTCGGTTAAGAAAACATTTTGAATGCGCTCGATCCGTTTCAAATAAAGGACTTACAGCGGCGTCTAGCGGAGAATGGATGGTATTGAACTCTAAAAAAATAATGTGGGCAGTGAACATAGACTGTATATAAGTGAACAGTAAAAAGTTGCTTCATTTCTGTACGTTTTACTTTTTCGGTTTAAGTTTATGAAAATGTTGCAACCTTTAATTAATAATATGAGCGTAGGATACCAGACTAAGCTACAAGAGTAAAAAAAATATATAGATCTTAACATATAATAGGAATTTACCCACATATTAACTTTCTAAAATAAATTATTTGAATTGAGTTACAACAAAAAAAGTGAACTAACGAGCATTTTTCATAATTTAACAAATAAAAATGCAAACATTATGCTATTGCATTATTTGGATATGTTGTAACAAGAGGTACCGCGTTAGAATTCACTAATTTAATATTGTTTATACAAAGGGCAAGTGCTAAATGTTTAAATTATTGCCCAAAATAGTTTAATTGAACTTGAATAAAATAGTTTTTAATTTATAATCACAAACAGAGAAATTGTCAGAAGTGCGTTTAGCTAGCTTAACACCGCTGCTGTCACGATGCGTTCACACAAACTAAAATGTATTTTAGTTTAACTTTTATCCAATAAATGCATCATAAATCCCACTCGGACTTTAAAATATATATTTGTATGAAAGTATTAACTCACCCCAAGCAGTTTTTATCGAAATTTTAAGTCCTTCTGAGTTCAACAACGTGCTCTCTTTACGCGCATGCGCAGACTGCACACATATTTGATTTTATTTTGAAGGTCTGCTGTAACTCAAAGCCAGTACAAAGTAGTTGGATGTCAGATTTTTTGCTCGTTTTTGGTTAATTAGTTTTCATTTCTTCATTATCTTTGAGTCTTCTTGAAATTTCATTTGTTTTTTTCTGACAAAGATCTATTTTCAGAGTGAAGTTTACAGTCATGTCTGCACCAAACAAACAAGGTTGGACAATTTTAATGAATTATTCATCACTTTTCTGAAAACCTTTTGAGCCCAGACAAAATGTTCTTCAGAGAGGGACAGAATCAAGGCCTCTCAGAAAAGCAGTTTACTCAGAATCTGTAGCTTTGGTTTGGTTCCATCTGCTTGTGTGTTTCTGTTTATTGAGAAGAACACAGGCTCAAGGAGGTGTGACGATTAATTTTGTAAACAATTTGATTAAAATAATAATTTTTGGTTCATTTTGAATGATCCAATTCTCTGATCTAAAACAGATCAAGGAGATCATCAGCCAACACTTCAACCAGTGTGAGTCAGAGATAAATATGTGCTACCGAACAGCACAGGTGAATTTTTCCTCGTATTTCTTTAAGATAATAAATTAAATCTGTGTACAAACAAACACGTAAACAAGAATGAATGTCAAATCCATTCACATTTTAGTTTGATAAAGTTCTGCCCACTGTTGTTTTTCTACATCAGAATAATCTTAAGAGAACATTATTAGAACATTTTACCACACTATATGGTCACATGACTTTTCTCAATTCAAAGACTGGAATGATGGTTGATCAGTTTCTGCTGCATCACATGTGTGTTGTCTGCGATCATGGTCATTATTACCTCATAGTAAAATAAACCAACCATGCCTCAATCTAAATGGTATTTTCCAATATCAATAAAAATGTGTTTCATTTTGAAACGATTTTTTTAATGATAAAAGTCGATTTGATTTGATTTGATTTGATTAGCAACTTGTTTCAGACAGATTGATCTGGTTGGATCAAAGACAGATTGAATAATCAATTAATAAATTAAGCGTTACATCCCTAATAAACCTTGAACCTGGGTTGTACTGAAAAACAAGAATTTCTCCCTGTGGGATTAATAAAGTAATCTTGAATTCTTTCAAAAGTGTGGCATTTAAGACATTGCAGAATCCATGTAGTTTACAAAAGGTTTCAGGTTCTGAAAGCTGAACATCAACAATATAAACTCAATTTTGGATTTGTTCACTCCTGAGTAGAAAACTCAGGCAAAGAAAAACTAAACATATGCAGGGGCTCTTATTTTGGTAACCGGTTCTCTCCCATTTGCTCAATTCACACTTCCGGTCCGACCCTTTTCCCCGTCCGGCTTGAATCTTTTACTCTTTTAGCGGTGCACGTGCAAAGATTAATTGGATTTTTACCTGAAAGTTCTTGTTAAACATCCGGAGAAATGGCGTCATCGTTCGAGCAGATGAGGGCGACGGTGGGGAGACTCTTACGGGGGATCGACAGGTTTGAATCTGGAACGATATAAGGATGGAGACGGGCGCGAGAGCTAGCTTAGCTTGTTTGCTAACGTTTGAGACTCCTAGAAATTACAAACTTTCATTTTAATGAGTTAAATTAATGTAATTCTTGAATGTCATTTGCGTAACAAGTTTTTTTTAAAGGTATTTTTTTTAAAATATAAATGATATACTCGATGGGCTTTAAGGTTAGGATTTTGACCGGAACTAAATAAATACTTCTTACAAAAAGACACTGTTAGGGGTTAAATGATCCTAAATCATTATAGAGACATCGCCTTGTTGAAACGGTTCAACTGAAAATGTTAAATGTTGAAGTAAATCATTTAAATGACGTTTTTATATAATGGATGAATGAAGATGATCAGTCTTCTCTATGATGACTTGTTTATATTTTAACTCCTAAATTTTAGGATTGTTTACACAATGACAGTTGTGATCTGTGTGATAGATGTCCTGTCCTGATTTAAAATATAATAGTTCAAAATAAATCCCTCTTAACTTAAAAAAAATCCCAATAAATTTATCAGGAAAACAACTTTTAAGTTATTAAAAGTTTAGCCTTTCTATTTTTAGTTTAATTTTAAGGTAGTTTTATAGAACTATTATATGAAAATGGAAACTTTAGGAACTGATAAATCAAAATTATTTTATCTGTTGAGCCTTTAACTCAAGTATGATTTCTGTTTTGATGCTGTGTGAGTCTTTCTGTTTGAGGGATTTAATCCTTTTTTATTGCTCATCTGTGGGCTCATATTCAAAGGTTCCTTTAAAAAACACATTCCTGAAACCAGTGTTTCTTTCAGCCATGGTTTTGTAATCCCAGATCCTGTGTACCCCCACAGGTACAACCCAGAAAACCTGGTCACATTGGAGCAGTACGTGGACACACAGGCCAGAGAGAACGCCTACGACCTGGAGGCGAACCTGGCCGTGCTGAAGCTGTAAGCTGCGCCCGCGCTCCCGTTAACGCCACGCTTGGTGTTCTGCTAGACGATAACGGTTCTGCCTCTGGACCTGCAGGTACCAGTTCAACCCAGCTTACTTCCAGACTCACGTGACCGCGCAGATTCTGCTGAAGGCTCTCACCAACCTGCCGCACACAGACTTCACTCTGTGCAAGTGCATGATCGACCAGACACACGTATCCCTTTGTTGCTGTTCGATCTGCTTCTGTTTTAGTTTTTTCTAACATTTTTAATGTTACTGTCGGTTTAAAGACCCACTCTGATCCTCTTTTAATCTCTTGTCAAACGGTTCCTAGTGGTCTTTTGATTATGATGATGCTGTTTTAAGCGGCAATCAAAAATGTTTTCTTGGACTTAGTTTCTGCATAGTGGCAGGAGCTCATTAGAAATTCACTTCTGAGTTGTTACTGAGAGCTCTCTGTTTACATGCTCCCCCGCTAGCGTACAGCCCCCACAATCCAAAGCTAACAAACAAAAAATGTTGAGCAGCATCAGAACTATCAGTCATACAGTTTAGATCCAGATTCCAGCTCAGACGAGGTATAAAAAGACATGCATGGATCTGTTTGTCCCAAAGAAATACTCAGAAATGTTATTTTAAGTGTAATTTTCTTCAAATATGTCGTCCATCAAAATGAAAATGCCACAAAAGTATGTTGATTATGAGTTTTACCAGGGTGGGTCTTCAATAACAGTCTAATAAATAAAGTCAACCCTGAAATGATTCCTACCGATGGTCAATTTTGACACTTTTTTTGTTCAAGTGTAAATAAAAGTTGAGAATTTTGTAGTTTTTGCTACAAAACATCAGCAGTTTGTGTCATTTCCCGGTGAGGACTGGCTGTTCGGATAAGAGAGATCATTTTGGAGTTGACTTGGGGTCAGGGTTGGGGTGGGAGTGGGCCATTTCCTTGACTACAGTGTCGCAGCAAGAGGAGCGCCCCATCAGACAGATCCTCTACCTGGGGAACCTGCTGGAGACCTGCCACTTCCAGAGCTTTTGGGTACACCTTTACCGATTCTGATCTCAGATAAAACGTCAGACTTTGTTGTTTTTTTTAACAACAGGCTGCTGCTCTGATTTGTTTTTATTGGTGAACTTCAAGAAAAGAAACAAGGTTTTTCTGATCTCTTCTTCTGACTCTTCTCTCCTGTCAGACGAGTCTGGAGGAGAACCGGGAGCTCATCGACGGCATCACTGGCTTTGAGGACTCCGTTCGCAAGTGTGAGTATCGTCTGCAGGAAACAACACCGGCTTTGACCTGAAGGACACGGATCTCTGAGTGTCTTCCTCCTCCTCTGCAGTCATCTGCCATGTGGTGGGCATCACCTACCAGACCATCGACCACCGGTTACTGGCTGAGATGCTGGGAGACCCGCTGGGTAAGAACCGATCCACCAGAGCTGGTTGATCCAGCGTAAGTGAAGGTCGGAGGTGTGAAGCTGTTTCCTGCTGCAGACACGCAGGTGAAGGTGTGGATGAACAAATACGGCTGGACGGAGAACGAGGAAGGACAGATCTTCATCTACAACCAGGAGGAGAGCATCAAGCCCAAGAACATCGTGGAGAAGATCGACTTTGAGAGTGAGTCCAGGTTTTAGCTGAAAACCAAAAGTGAGGAGAAGAAGCCTTCAGAGTGGCGACGCAGAACCTTCCAGATTTACAGGTTTCATCTCATGATCTCATCAGAAAATAATACAATCTGTTTGAAGAAGTTCTTCTTCCTGTTTTTGTCTGCAGGTGTTTCCAGCATCATGGCCACATCTCAGTGATAAAAAATCTCTTCTCATGACAACTTTTTGATTAATAAAAGTAAATTATCAAAAATAAATCTGGATCTGTTCATCAGTCAGGTGGTTTCTCAGCAGGTTCTTGAGGTGGACCTGAACTCCTCGTTTCTTTTCTGACCTGATCGAGTTTTTGCTGAATTTACTGCATCGGAATTTTAAACTGGCTGTGAGGAGAAGCTCCGCCCCCTTCTTACTGGTAAACAATCATAAGATGCTATCATACATAGACATGTTTGAAAAAAATTCAAAATGATTCAATTTTAATTCAAACCATATTCTAATGGAGCAGCCCGACTTCATGAAAAGAATCTGAGAAAAACGGAGGGATTTATGTGAGGAGCAGCTCATGACGGTTAGATTTTCCTGTTTTTAACAAAATAAAAGCGCCGTCATTTGTCACACCTGGTGCTTGTGAAATCTGCTCTCTACTTTTGTGGCGCCGTCACACTCAGGAGGTTTAACTCTGATGCTCAGCCTGAATTATATGACTCAACTGGATTCAAACCCACAACCTTCCAGTGTGTGGGCGGACACTCCACCACTGAGCAGGTCCTCAGGAGACTGTGCTGTCCATTAAGGCTGGAAAATGGAATTTCTTTCGATTATTTAAAGTTTATGAGTTTCACAAAATGAAATTTTAACAAATATATGCATTTGACGGTTTTATTCAAAGAAACTGTTATTTATATTTATTTTATTTTGCAGTTTTGCCATTATTTATTAATTTTAATGAAACTAGCTAGAAAAAAATTACGTTTTCTTCTTTATTTTCAAAGTAAACGTATCTGTAGGATCATGCAGCGATTGTCTGCATATAACGTTAGATAAGGTGCTACTGCATTCTGGGAAAATCTACTGAAAAGATCTCATTAATTGGACAAAAGTTACAGGAATGTTAAAACACCTTCATATTTTGTATGTTACAGGACTGTATTTTGTTTTATTGCATCACATTCGTCTCATACAGAGAAAACAACATTTTCTTTGAGCTCTTAAATGTAAATGCTGAACACATTAGTGGGACTGCGGCCTCAGCGGGCGCCGACATGATGGATACAGGAAACTGAAATGTCAATACAGTCTATTTTACAACATTTAACAAATAAAAACATGAAAGTATTTGGAGATAAATGCTAAGAAAGAGTATTAGCTATGTTTTCAAAATAAAATGCCACCTTCAGACTTCTCTCAGTTAAACTTGTGATCTCCGGATGTTTTTTTAAACATGTTTTTTGAGGATTCAAGTGGTTCAGAAAGGTAAAGGGATTAAGATTTTATTTTTTCCTTTACTTTGTGCTTTAATTTTTTTGTAAATTGTTACTGAATAATGCACTTTTCATGTATTGTTCTTTACAATTTTTTGTTGCAAGTTTTTACCATTGGTTGCTTTAATGTATGAGGGTTGCTCGGACCAGGAGGCATTTAATAAAGAAACATATTATAAATAAAGATAATATATATATACATACACAGAGAGGAGCTGTGACATTGAGGGAGTCCATAGTGACAGAGAAGTGTGTTAGAGCAGTGAGGTGTGCCTTTGGGGTGACAGAGGAGTTCAGGATCCTCCCTGTAGGATTACATCAGGGATCAGCTCTGAGCCGCTTCCTGTTTGCAATGGTGATGGACAGACTGACGGATGAGGTTAGACAGGAATCACCATGGACTATGATGTTTGCAGACGGAAGTGTGATTTGTAGCAAGAGCAGAGGACAGGTGGGGGTGGAGCTAGCGAGGTGGAGGTTTGCCCTGGAAAGGAGAGGAATGAAGGTAAGGCAAGTTTATTTGTAGAGCACATTTCATGTACAGAGACAATTCAAAGTGCTTTGAAGGTTATCTGCATTAATGGATAACACTCATGGAGAGTGAAGAAGGAGTGCAGTTGGAATGGTTGGAGAAAAGTGTGAGGTGTGATAGAAGAGTTTCAGCTCAAATGAAAGGAAAGGTGTAGAAAACAGTGGTGAGAGCAGCCATGTTCAGCCTGGAGACAGTGAAGAAAAGACAGGAAGCAGAGATGAAGATGCTGAGGTTCTCTTTGGGATGGATAGGATCAGGAATGAATTCATCAGAGGGACAGCACATGTTAGAGGTTTTGGAGATAAAGTCAGAGAGGCCAGACTGAGATGGTTTGGACATGTTCAGAGGAGAGACAGTGAATATATTGGTAGAAGGATGCTGAGTCTAGAGCTGCAGGAAAGAGGTCTAGAGGAAGACCAAAGAGGAGGTTTATGGATGCAGTGAATGAAGACATGAAGGTGGCTGGTGTTAGAGTGGAGGATGCTGAAGACGGAGGGAACTGATTCGCTGTGGCGACCCCTGAAGGGAAAAGCCGAAAGGAGAAGAAGAAGATTGCTCCTGCTAACAAGCAGTTTAGGCATGTTACAACGCACTCCTGATTACATCTGCATCAACACTCACCATATTCACAGTTTATTTAAAAAATGTAATTTATCCAAATTAAACTCTAATCATAAAATAGAACTAAATGTAGAAAATTCTTCAGTCAAATCTTGTCATAAATGCAGAAATCATCCGTCTCCGTCGGTCTTTGCTCCTCAATGATCAACAACAAATCCTGACTTCAGAGAAGCCGCACCTTCACCTGTGAGGGGGCGTGGCTTCCGCTCCTTCATAAAGCAGTCGGTCTGACAGTCGGCGGGCTGTAAGCATGAGGAGGTCCAGGACTTCGTCTTCGGGGAGCTCCCTACCCCCGCTGGATGAGGATGTGACCCCCATGGAGGAGGACCAGGACGAGCTGCTGGGGTCGCAGTCCCGCCGCTGGCTGGCGGATCTGCTCAGCGGGGAGCTGGCGCCGCCGGGCGGGGACGGCAGCAGCAGCGCCGTGGGCCGTGATGGGCTGTTCGTGGACTACCAGTTCCCCGTGGGGGAGCTGGAGATGCAGTCCGGACTGAGGTGGAAGCGGCCGAAGGTGAGGATGGAGGACTTTGGTGGAAAACATGACTGAGTACAGGAAAGTGGCTTTCTGTATATAAAAGTGCATCTTTAAAGTGTTTTATAATCCATGTAAACACGCTCTGGTCCTGATTTGTTTATGCAGAAAACGTCCACGTGGTTCAGAGGTTTAGGTTTCACTTTGGTTTTTGACCTGAATTCATAAATCTAAAGAAGCAAAGAGACAGAATCTCCATGCAGTTCTTATGTCACATCTCATGTCTTTCAAGACCCTCCCTGGTGAAAATGCTGTTTATAACATGTTCTTGTGGCATTTTTCTGATTATGGAGGACATTTAAAATTGCATTTCTAAGTATTTATTCAATCAAATCGTTATGAACCAGGAGCAGATGAAAAAATGACTTGTATGGGAGCCTGGAAACAGAGAGGTCACCATAAGAAGTGTTGCTCTATGTTCTAGGAAACAACAGAAGTTTTTACATTTAGTCTAAAAACAGCATAATCACAATTAAAAGACCACTGGGAACTCTTTGATTATAG
This sequence comes from Oryzias melastigma, assembly GCF_002922805.2. NCBI lineage: Eukaryota > Metazoa > Chordata > Actinopteri > Beloniformes > Adrianichthyidae > Oryzias > Oryzias melastigma. The sequence continues at coordinate 2,686,229 of NC_050524.1, read as the reverse complement.
ATCAAAAAATGATGGGAGTGGGTCTTTAACCGCTTTAAAACCCGAGGAGTCGCCTGTTGCTCTTATACACAAAATCTTTAACATTCTGTAACTTTTAACCATTTTGAAGGAGAAAAGCGGCTCGACAAACCACTTTTCTCCTCCAAAATCTGCAGGAATTATTGTGTGAACAATAAAACAAATTACAGTAAATCAAATGACATAAACACTGGAGCTCTGGTGTTAAAGGGTTAAAGGTTAGAATGCCAATTTATTATTTTTACACTTATTTGTTTGTTTTGTTTACAATGTTTACTTCATTTAAACCCTCACAGAATTAGTTATTTGGTGTCATGTAAACGTGGGCGTCATCTGCAAACCAGCATAACGTCTAATGTAGATAAACATCTACACTACAGTATTGTTGCAATCACATGTTCTGAATTCAGACAATTGAAGAGGAACAATTTCAGTGAACACTTGTGCCTCTTGACAGGTATTAATGCCTTCAAAGGAAATGAACAATATTTCAGCTTTAAAGTAACCCAACTTTAAAGTAACACAATGATTTAATGTATGACTTTAAGATGGACTGGCTTTGAACCAAATTGAGCCTCTTTCAAAAGCTGTAAGCACAGATGAGGCTGTAAAACTTTTTTTTTAGATGAAGAGAAAAAAAATTGTAAAGCTTCATGAAACTCGTGGATGCTAGTAGCTGGTTGGTGATCAGATGATTGGTCATTTCAACACTTTGTTCTTCATATTTCTGGAGTTTGTTTCAGTAAAAAATAATAATTACGTTAACTAGTTTTATTGAAGTTACATTACAGATTAGTTAATTTTATCAGAATATATTTAGAAGTAAAACTTAAAGATCCAAAATGACAACTGTACCTCAGAGTATTATACATTTGATTTGTGGATGATGTGGTTTAATATATCAATATCGGTTCTTTATTTCTGGTAAAGTGGGGAAATAATAACAATGTAAGAACACGTCATTGAGAATGACAGACGGTTCATAAAAGGGACTGTGTGTTAATGTCAGTCAGTGACGTTTGAAAACTCTAAAACCAAGATCAAAAGTCTTTTTTTTTTTTTTTTTGCTGTTTCCACAATTTTTAGGTGTTTAAAAGTATCAAACAAAAGAAAAAGTTTGTCTTTAGAGGAAGTTGTTTATCTCTTTCATTCAAGTTTGTTCATAAAACAAACAAACAAACAAACCTGCCATCTTAAAAAGAGAGAAACAACTGAAGCCTTAAAGAGACTAAAACACAGAAACCAGTAAAGACAGATTAGAGTGACTCTACTTTGAAAACAACAAATAAACAGACATCTTTGGGGCATTGCACATAAACTCTCCTACACACTTATAAAGTTTGTGGGTCAATAAAACTCTGCAAAAAGAAAAAAAATCCACAGAAGAAAAATAATCCCTGCTTAATTTTCAATTGCATTTGTTTTAGTGGTTGTGGATGAAGCAGTCTGTCATTTTTATATATTTATTATTTTTTTTACCTAATAATCTTTTTTTTAATAATTCTATTTATTTAATTTTTACAGTGTTTCTTCATTGAACAGTCTATAAAGTTTATCTATATATCTATTAAACAAAACCTCTAAAAGGAACTGACAAAATCTCCAAAATCTAAAAGATCTAAAAATAGATCTTTTGGTGATTTTTATCTGTTAATATGTTTATCTTTTGACGATAATCTGTTAATATCTTAGTCTATTCTGTCTGTACAAACATATTCCAGTTAAAATGTTAATTAAATGAATTGGTGATACCCATAACCACATTTCTGTAGCATAAAGTAAAATGTGTCTGTCTGACATTAATATAATATTTATGAAACCCAAACCATGTAAACGTTTGATCACAGCCAGACTGTGTTAGCCTTTAACACTTCTATTTTAAAAAAATATTACAATAAACACAGCTTTGAAATGTTTGACACTTTGTAGCTTTTATTATACCATCACAAAATGATCATATTATAAAAAGATAAACTAATAAAGATCTGTGTTATTGGATTTTAACTAACGAAGCTTTCCCTTTATTACTGCTGTTATTGAAGAGATCAAAAAGTTGTTTTTACTTCAAAATAGATTTAATCTAATGTCAAACCATTCATTGATTAATTTTTACATCATTTCCCACCATTTATAGGAAAATAACTGAGAATTTGAAGAGCAGTGAATACAAAATGTACATTATCTTCTCACATGCATATTTATTGTTGGATTACAGTAGCTTCTGCTTTAAAAGAAGTTATAAAATTCACGTTGAAGACAAAGACAAAATAGTTTAAATTTAGCATAAAGCAGCTCATGTCTCACCAAACATTTTTTCTTTTACTTTCTAATAATTTCCTGAAACGTCGTTGGACTGAAGTTCCTCTGAGCAGCAGAAGCTGCACACTGCCGGCGAGTGCAGCCCTGAGGATTTAGATGCTACTTAACGTCTTGAGAGGTTAAATTCTGAGAAGCTTTTGAGCTTTTCACACATGGTTCTGGTCCAGTGAAGCGGAGCAGCACGTTGATGTCTAAAGGCGGACAACAGAAGGAGTGATTATCTGTGTCAAGCTGCCATTGTGCGCCGGAGCCCGGCTCATGCGCAAACAGGTTCTCCAAACCGTGTGAAGAACTTCCTGATCCGTGTTACCTGACACTGACAGGCCGTCTTCTAATCGGACACGCCCGCCACTGTTCTCAGCCGCATGCTTGACGGTGGGTTTAGGTTTGCTCGATTTGCTCCTGCAGCACCAGAGCAGACGTGCAGAGACAGGTTCTGCAGATCTGTGAGGAGGTCCATGCGCTTTGGACTTCCGTAGCTGCCAAAGAAAACAGCAGATTTATCAGAAATGATTCAATTATTTCTTAGAAATGCTTCAGTGAATAGAAACAGATGCCAGCAAACAAGCCCTGCAAAAAACTATTAACGCCCCAAATTAAAACGGCTAACCGCTCAGACATTACAGTTATTGTCAGAAATATTCAGTATGTTTATTATAAAAATGTAATTAGGACTGGGATTTTTAGAACCTAAAACTTTTTCTAACATAAGAAAAAAACACCACAACACTAGTTGCATCTACATTAGCTCCACAGAGTGAGAGGAAGCCAACTTATATAATCACACCCAATTCTGCCTTACTATTCTCTTGGTATGAATTATAATTTTACGGTTCATTTATTATAATCAGACAGTTTTACATCCAGATATATAAGTACAAGGCAGGATTCAAAGTAAATTTGTGAAAAATGTAAAATAATTAGTAAATTCTGGGAGAATGTGTCTACAATTAAGGTTAATTGTTTAATTGCACTAAATAGTTGCTCTTTCAGGTCACTAGATTTGGTTGATTACATGTGCATAACATTTTGATGATTGTACAAGCTTACAATTAAAATTTATTCTGTGATCTCTACCATCAGAATATACACATTTGTGACTCCCAAGTTAAAGCAGTAAATACAAAAAGTTTTTGTTGTTTTTAACACGTTCTTGTAGCATTTTTCTGAAGATGGAGGATTAATGTAAGAAAATTGAGCTCAAAAGTGCATTTCTGAGTATTTCTTTTTAAAATTGTTGTAAATCAAGAGCAGATGAAAAAATGCCATTTGAAAAAGATTGTGTTTGAAACCTGAGTTCTCAGTAACATGGAGGGGAATGGGCGGTGGGGTTGCTCCCTGCCACCACTTTCTTACAAACGCCAGCTCTGCAGAAGTTATGTCCTAGAATACGGCACACGTTTTTAGATTTTGACTAAAAACTAGAGCTGGGAATAGATTCAAAAAATTAACTAATTAATCGCAAATCTGGAAAAAAATTAATCACAAATATATTTTTTTTCAATTACAGTATTTGCCAACCACTTTCCATCTGCAAATGATCAAGTATAAAATTGCAGTCAAAATGGTAAATTTTGAATGTTTATTTTTAACCCATAGGAACCTTCAGTGTAAAACTTTTTTTTTTCATTTACCTCTGGATTTTCAGTTTGAAAGACTACCTGGTTGCTTATTTGGTAATATTTTAATTAACACAATCACACTCATGTGACACTTCTTATTTTGTCATTTTTCCATGTTGTATTCTAGACACACTAGTCATAAAATCATGCAAAAAACAGAAAATTCCATCTGGAAAAATGGAAACCCCCAAAATGTTTAACAAACTGTACTAGAATAAAACAAGAATAAAATTTGTCGACACACTAATCAACATGTTTTTGAGTGAAAATACAAAAAAAAATCCAGCCTAAAGTCACACCAGGCAGCCCAAAAGTAAGAATTTCTCTCTTAAGAGCACTACTGTCTACAATTTTCCTGGAATTCTGTTTTTCTTTTTTTCCAGCTTTTCCATTTTTTTCTCATAAACTTTCTTTATAACGCTTGTGGAAAATAATAAAACATTTATTGGGAGAGTCGTGATCCAGCTGGATTTCAGGTCGGCTGCTCACAGGTGGGGGCGTGTCTGTCTTCTGTTTGCCTCTCACGGTGAAGGTGAACCGAAGAGTTTCTTCAATTTTTAGACAACACCGATGCTCGTTATTGTGGAAAATTCATGCAGATCCCCATCCCAAAATAAAATAATGTTCGGTTTCCTCGTTATTGGAATTCTAATAGCAGACAGCTCCGTTTTGCTCCGCCCCCTCGCCCTGTAGCAGGTGTTCTGCTGCTGCTTCATTACAGCCGCCAGATTGATGTTCATTCTCAGCCTTGTTTATTAAAATAGAAGATTGCTTTTGTCCAAAAACTACAAATAAAATGCCATATTATTTCTTTAATTTAATAAAATCTCAATCAAAGGATGTAAAAAAAAAGTTTCCTTTTTAGTTTTATTACACTCACAGCTGCACTGCAGGACGCCTGAGCGTGATTGATAAATATTAACAAATTGATTTGAATAGTTTTATTAATCGTGTGTGTTAACACATCAACATTCCTAGCCCTGCTAAAAACAACACAATGATAATTAAAGACCACTGGGAATGCTTTAAAAATAGATGATCAGAGAGGGACTTTAAAGAGGCCCCGCATCTCTAACATTGTTCACTTGTAGAAAAATCAGTTGAGGGTTTTTTTTTTTACTGATTAAAATGAGCAGATTTTGATATTTGTTTCTTTAAATGTAATTATTAAAATCTGTTCATCCCTCTAGTGTTGATTGAAATGTGATGAAGATTCTCTTTAGATCGGGTAGAAGAAAACAAACGCCCTGTCACAAACTTCTTTTTCTGATAGTTTTATTGTGTTTCTGTGTTTTTAGGAGCTTTGCTCCTCGCCTCAGTTCATCATCGATGGAGCATCACGGCTGGACATCGTTCAGGGAAAACTCAGTACGTGTCTGAAAAAGGAAAATCTTTTCTGTGCTTTAAATCTTGCCATCAAAGCCCCTCCTGCATATGGAGATGTGATGTAAACACAAACATGTAACCATGGCAACTCGCACCCTCCAACACTCTCAAAAATATTAAAGTGTTTAATGGATTGGATTCATTCCCACAGAAGTGTTTTGTCAAAAACAATGTCTCTTCACTAAAACGTTATTCATACTGACGTTCTTCAGTTTATAGTTCTGGAATGTGTGAGGTCGATGAGACATTTTTATTCTTAGTGACTGGATTTTGTTGAATAATCTGAACCCATCCTCCAGTTCAGTGTCTTTCCCTGAAGCTGAAGGTCTTGACGTGTCCCGTCAGGTGACTGCTGGCTGCTGTCCGCTATAGCGTCCCTGGCGATGCATCGATCTCTGCTGAAGAAGGTCGTTCCTCTCCATCAGAGCTTTGACGAGGGCTACAACGGCAGCTTCGCCTTCAGGGTTTGTGTCTGAGAAGTTCCTCCCTGTGAGCGCAGCAGGTCAGTGACGGAACGAATGCTCTCTGCAGTTCTGGCAGTACGGTCAGTGGGAGGAGGTGAGGATCGATGACCTGCTGCCCACGGAGAACGACAAGCTGATCTACCTGAGCTCGCCGGAGAGGCGCGAGTTCTGGAGCTCGCTGCTGGAGAAGGCCTACGCCAAGTGAGTCGGCCGCGGTGACTGTATCTGAAAACTGGACAGAGTGAGTGTGACATCACCCAGAGAAAACAGCTCACGTCTGGCTTCAACCAAATGGAGATGTGGACGTCACCATGTTGGAGCCAGACGTCGTCAGTAAGCAGTGATTGGTCCAAGTCAGTCTGAGTCATCGTTTCTATGGAAACCACTCTAACCAATCAGGAAGGAGCTTTTTAGAAGACCACACCCCTACCGTTTGAAAGAGGGCCACAAAATCTGTCAAACGTTTCAAACTCTGAATGTAGGCTCACCCTAGTTTAACTGAGGCATCTGATTGGTCAGTTTATAACTTAAAGAACTACAGTTTAAAAATATGTAAAAAAAAAAAAAAGATTTTTATCAATAAAATGTAATAAAAGGAATCAGAGGAAGAATGGTTCTTCTGATTTACAGCTGTTTATTTCTCTATTCAAGTATATATTTTGGCTTCTTGGAGCCAGCAGGTACTTCCTGTTTGGAATGCCAGGGGGCGGAGTCACTCAGTCCAGCTTTTAGATTTAGTCAGTGGTCATTTTGAGCCAATTACTGAGCTAAATTTGAGACTTTTGTGTATTTTTATTTGCTTTTATCAGGATTTGTAAATCTGCAATGGATCTTTAAAGTATCTGTTGCCATGGTTACATCAAGATCCAACACATTTTTGACGACAGTCTGAATGAAAGTTTTACTCATAAATTAAATATCAGTTCATCTTTCTGAAATTTGTAAATTAGGTATAGTTTAATTATTAAAACATGTCTTTGTTTATAAATATATACACATATATATTCTTTTTTTTAAATAAGATAGATTAATTTTATGTAACTGTCTGTTCTTCTCTGTCCTTCATGGATTGTCAGGATCAAACGCAGGAAAGTTTTAATCCGCTCAGATCTGAAACAGTTTTGTTTCTGATGGTGGAAAAAAAAACTCAAGCCATAAAACTTTTTAAATTCACTTAAATCTGTGTTCTTTGATAATGGTTGAACCTTTATGTATCCAGATCCATTGAGACCGATTTCTCATGTACAACAATGACCTGAGTATCTATGGACAAGACAGAAGCAGCCAAACAATGCAATAAGTTACATACAGATAAAAACATCTTCTCACATCAATAATTTCAATATTTAGAATAAAAAAATCTACAGGAGCCACCAAATGTATGATTAAAATAGATAGAAAGTAACCCATTAAAAAATGAAAAGCATCTGCATTCATCACTAACTAACCTGTTAAAGATGATGCAGCTGATGAGACCACGGTACGCAACTTCAGGGTTTTCTGCAGCTCATTCAGTCATGGGGGCAGAAAAAGAGAATGAGGAGCAGCTCAAGGTGGTTCGAACCCTTCAAAACCATGTGAGAAAGTCACTAGAACACAAACTTTGAGTACTAGTAGCAATTTTAAGGATGGAATGAAGGTAATCTGGTCTTGTAGATGAAATTATACCAATATTATTTTAACTTCACAGTTTCTTACAGTGATTTTTATTTTTTAATACTTTTCTGTGAATCTCTTTGATTTACCTCGTTTGTGTTATACAAATACCATGACCCAGCCGTCTTTCCCAGCACTGACCTTCATGTACGCTCCAGGCGTCTCCGTTCACCTTTGTCAACATATCAGCTCTGTAAAGACCCGATAACAGACGGGTGTTTGAGTTAGGCGTGTTTGACTTGAGGAAAAATAAGTCATCCAGGTCAGAGGTGCTCGAGTGTCCCATGTGGAAAATTCTAATCGAAACTTAAAATTTATGCTGAATTTCCTGAAAAAATGAAAGGAGCTGAGGCTGAATTGTTCTTCTAGGTTGAAAGGAGGCTACCGAGCTCTGGACATGGGCTTCCCTCACGAGGCCATGGTGGACATGACGGGCGGCGTGACGGAGGTTTTCAGCATCGCCTCCTTACCCAGAAACCTGCTGGAGTTTCTTGACCACCTGCTGGCTAAAGGAGCCCTCATCAACTGTGCCAACTCCAATGTGAGAGTCCGCCTCCTGGAAGCTCTAACGCTTAGATTTGTTTGGAATGAGTCAAGCGTGCTCTCGTGTCGTAACGTGCGCGGATGTTTTCCTCAGGGTGTGATGGAAACCATGAACGGCCTGGGGATTCTGTTCAGACACGCCTACGCTCTGACGGCAGTGGAGAAGGTCATTACTCCTCTGAACACGCTGCAGAAATCCCATCATGCTCTTCATCTCACCGGCTTCCTCCTCCTCAGGTGAAGACCACGCATGGACCCGTGGACCTGGTGCGGATCCTCAATCCCTGGGGGAGGACAGAGTGGAGGGGGCCGTGGAGCGACTTCAGCAGGTTGGTGGGCTTACAGGAGCTTCATCTCTCCCTGAAGGTGTCCTTAAGCGAGAAATAACCCAACAATAATACGCCTTAAAGTCTCATTCGATGGTTTTATGATCCATTTTCACAGCATTCCCAGTTGTCTTTTAATTATAATGATGTCGTTTTTAGCCAAAATACAAAAACTTGTGTCATTTTCTCAGACATAGTTTCTGCAGAGCTTCAGGGGTTAATTAGAAATTCACCTCTGGATCATTGGAGCAACCCCGCCCCCCCTTCCTCTCCCTGAAGCTCAAAACAGAGAGCTTGTGGCCCCGCCCAGGATATTTTCTACACCACAAATACGATCTTTTTCTAACTACATTTTATGTCTGCTCCTGATTTACAATTTCAATGGAAAGCTAAATTTTCCTTAAATATGTCTACAAAAACATGTTAAAACCCCATTTTCCTCAGAGTGGGTTTAGATATGTCATAATACAAAAACAGTTTATTGACCTCAAGGAAAATAGTTTTACAAATTGATCCAATTATCTGATCTGCAGGATCAAGAATGAGCACAATGATAAAACTATCAGGAAATTCAGAAACAGTTGACAAAGAAATATTTCAAAATAAAAGTTAAATTATCTGCTCACTTTATTGACGGAAAATAACAAAACTAAAACATGTTTGGTTTCCTACAGGAAAGTTTTATCCTTTTTTATTCTCTCAAGTTTAAAGAAAATAAAGTTTTTCAACACCTGCTCTGATGAAAATAGTGTTTCTAACATGCTCTTGTAGCAGTTTTCTGAAGAAGGAGGACATATACAAAGAAAATTAGGCCAAAAATTGCATTTCTGAGTATTGTAGATCAGGAGCAGATGTAAAAATGCTGTTTGTGATAGGAAAGGGGGCGGGGTTGTTCTGGAGCAACAGTCCCGCCCACAACTCAGAGGTGAATTTCTAATGAACTCCTGCCGCTCTGCAGAAAGGATGTTCTAGAATATTTATGAATTTTGGCTAAAAACGTAACCATCATCATTAAAAAAAACATTTGAAAATAGATCATAAGATGACTGGAGTGGGTCTTTAAAGAAAGAAAAGTTGTAATTAAATATTTTTTATTAAGATTGAGACTTTCTCAGACGTCTTAACTGATGGATTCACTTTGTTTTTATGAGTGAATCTTTCAGAGAGAAAAATAGCTTCTCCCATTTGTTTATATTTCGGTTTGTTTTCAGTCCAGAGTGGGAAACCGTGAGTTTGGAGGAGCAGAGGCGTTTGGACCGGGTCAGCCGGGAGGACGGCGAGTTCTGGTGAGTCAGATCCTGATCTGACTTCACTTCCTGCTCTGACCTCCTTCAAACGTGACCAGAAGCAAGTCTGATGATTAAATGTTCGACCCGTCCTTCAGGATGTCGGTCTCAGACTTCCGTCAGAACTTTGAGGTGATGGAGGTGTGCCACCTGACCGAGTGTCTGGGCGAGCCGGACTCCAGCGTGCTGCCGTGGAGCACCGTGATGCATCATGGGAGCTGGGTTCCCCGCATCACAGCCGGAGGAGCTCCTCACCACAGTAAGACGCCGACTGATGGAATGAGCGGTGTTGAGCGGAGCCTGAACACGTCTGCTGCTTTTGGAATGAGGCTGAAGATCCTCCCTCCTCGAGCGGTCTGAGCGGTGCGTCGGGCTGACGCAGGTTCTGACATGTTTGTCTGCTGAACTGGGGAGCAGAACCACAATCTGATCTTTAAGACCTGAGCAGAGCTGCCATTGTGTGGAAACTTAAGCCAGAGTCTTTGTTTTTGCTTTCAAGAGTTAATTTCATCTCATTGCTTGTTTTGATATTCAAGTGTCGAGTCGCTGATGACTCAGCAAACAGACAGGTGTGAACAGGTTCACTCCTCGTTCCTGCAGGTTAAAGCTGTAACCAAAAAGTAATTGATTACTTTCCTTTAGTTACTGGATGAAATTGTAAGGAAATTACTTTACGTATTACTTATTTTAAGATCTAATTCACTACTCTTTACTTTACTTTTTCCGGTCATGTACAAGTTCTCAAGGGAAAAACAACACCAACTAGATCCTTTTGTCTTTCATTTAAATCAAAGACCTCGTGTAAACTCTGATCATGGTTGAAGACATAACCTGACTTCATTACAAATCAGACAGCAGAGTGAAACATGACACAAAAGTTACAGCACATGTGGTCAATGAGAGATTTAAAATAAACACCTGAATACATATCTGAAACTAAGTCTGTTGAAAACATAACTGTTTAATGCTTCAAGCAGCTTCTTTCTCCTCAAAAGTCCTTCTGAGAACAGGGGGCGGGGCTAGTGATGGTTATTTCAGCTCTTCTTAGAAAACTGGCTTCATTTCACTAAAAACAATCATCTTTCAGTGCCTCTAACGTATATGATATTATGCACAAAATGAATTATTACTACTACTACTAATAATAATGTGTTTTTATTTATAAATGTTGATTACATATATAGATGCTTTTATTTATTAACTTCAGATAAAATATATTAAAATAACTATAACATGACTTCTATTATCATTCAACTTTTGACTTGATACAAAAGCCGAATTATCTTAGAAAACACCTCTTGGTGACGTGAACTTCTTTTACTGAAATAAAGAATTAATTTGTTTTACTTCATTGGCAGATTTTTTTTTTCTTCATTTAAAGAAAATCTCCCAATTGAGTAAAAAGACCGACTACTTTAATTTCTATGGTTTTGGTGTGTTGGTACTGATCCGATGTGTTCAGAGTCCAGCAGAGGAGAATCAGCTTGTCAGAACCAAACATTGTGAAGCCGCCTTCAGTTTCCTGATTAATCAGATGTTCTTCAGCTTTTTCCATCTAAAAGTCTAAATTTAGTAAATTGCATCATTCTCACTGTTTAATCTCTTTCTCAATTTGTTCTGTGTTTTTATTTTCCGGTGTTGCCAGTTTGTATATCTGTGTTGACTGAAGCTGCCCAACCCTGGTCCTCATGATCTGCTGACTCGGGTGTCTCCTCCTTCTGATTACCTGAACACACGTGATCCAGGTAATGAACAGCAAGGAGTGCAGGGAGAGCTGGAGATCAGGCACGGAGGTGGATCCTGAGGACCAGGGTTGGGCCGCTCTGCTGTAAAGTGTTCTGAATGGCCTCTGTGTACAGACGGTGCTGTGTCAATAAAGTTGGCTAATCCAGAGCGGACGCTGTTTTCAGAGCCGGTTTGTTCCTCCAGGTCTGTTCTGGCAGAACCCTCAGTTCCTCCTGGTTCTGTCCGAGGTGGACAGCAACTCGCACAGCGCTCAGAAGACCTGCTCCTTCGTCCTGGCTCTGATGCAGAAACACCAGAGGCGCAGAGGCATTTGCCTGTCCATCGGGATGCACGTTTACCCGGTACATGCACGCACACAGACACACACTAATGTGAAACGAGGTCATGGTTTCTATTCCCGCTCTTCTGGTCCCTCCTCCAGGCTCGACCTCAGAACACTTACCTGTCTCCGGAGGAGCTCCGCATGCTCCAGCCGGTCCTGCACAGCCAGCACTCCTCCCGCCGGGAGGTGGTTCTCCGCGGCTCTCTTCCTCCTGGACGTTACATCATCATCCCCTCCACGCTGGACCCCAATCAGGAGGGAGCGTTCCTGCTGCGGGTGCTGACAGAGCGAGGAAACGCCGCCACGTAAGGCAGCGTCGTTACTGACGCGGACTCGTCAATATTGTGACTTTTTATTAATGAAATCACAGAAACTTCACTAAATACTTTTCTCTCAAAATGTGATTAATTTCTGTTTATCCTTTTTTTTGTTTCCAGTCCGGCTCGTAATCCGGCTCCAGATGTCTCCTTGTCAGTAACGGAGGTAATGGAACAATCAAATACTCTAACCTGAACAAAAGGGGATTTCTGAGGAAAAACAGCTTCCACTTTCAAATTATGAATTCACATCATGTTTGATTTGACATGATTTCAATATTTATGCTTTTTTTTCTACAAAAATGTGAAGTTGGTGAAGGATGTCATGTATGGAGCTAAAATGGGACCATTATTATTTGAAACCCAAATTTTAAAAAAAAAGGTGGTGTTTGGCCAAAAAAATGAAAACGTTGGAAACTTTTTGCTATTCTAAAAATACATTTAATTATTTTCAGCTTCAAATGTTTCATTATTTAAGTTTCAAAACTCAAAAGTTTATTTTCAAGATGTTTTTTTTCCACTTTCAACTCTCTATTTTCGGATTCCATTTTGAAATTTTCTTATTCGATAAATGAAAACAAGAGTTGAAAGTGAAAAAAAGATTTGCAACTGGAAAAAAAGTTTTGAATTTGAAATTTTAAGTTTTGAAACTAAAAAAAAACAGAACAATTGAAGCTGAAAATATTTTTTATTTTAGAACAGCAAAAAGTTTCAGACATTTACATTTTTTTTGGCCAAACATTAATATTTTTCCAATTTGTTTTATTTGGGTTTCAAATAAAACACATTTTTATTTATTTAGCTCCACTGGTATGTTGCTGGACTAAAACATTTATAAATAACCAATTTTAAATTAGCCTGAATAAAGTTTTGTGTTTAAATGTCATCTTTCTTCACTCCTGCAGACGACAGTTCCTCACCAGACGGCGCTCCCGTCAATCCAGTCCGTCAGGCAGCTGTTTAAGAAGCACAGCAACAAGGTGACCTTCTCTGCACCTCAGGCGTCTGTTTTTGTGACTGACGTCTGAGTTTTCTGCTGTTTTGTTCCTTCAGAGGGGATTCTGTAAACCGCTGCACCTCTATAACCTTCTGAGCGAGGCCATCCAGGGAGGAGGTGGGACCCGCCCTCAACTGCTCTCAGAATCTCTTGATCTACAATAGTTTAAACACGCAGAACAAAACAAACTCCTGAGCCAAAAAAAAAAAAGTTTTCAAAAAAAAGCTAATTTTGAAATATGGTAGACAACTTAAAAACAAAATGCTTTGGAAGAAAATTCTGAAATAAATGCATAATAATAAAACGGTCAAAACACAACAATAAAAATGTCTTTAAAAAATCCAAATAAGAATCTTTTTATACTAAATTAGCCTAAAAAGGGTCTGAACAAATTAAAATGCTACATGCTAAACCAGCATCAATAAAGCTAAAACTGCTAAATTAGACCCAAAATAAAAATTAATAAATGGTATCAGGCTAACTGCTATGATTATATGGGCTTTTGTTTTTGTTTTATACTAGAGGGATCTGGAAAAGTAAAATTCATGAATGTTAGAAAGAATAAAAAGTTATTTTAGGAAAAACTTAAAGAAATTAAATGAAAATAGGATTTCATGTGTCGGAGAGTTCCTTAAACAAACACTCTCACTATGGCAATTACTGTATATGTTGAATTTCTATGAGAAAAAAAAGTTTGTTTATAAAGGATTTCATGAAAAATAAACTTTTAAAGAGAAATACTGAATCTTTTAATTGAACATTAACAGAAAACTGTTTGCTGTGATATATCAAAGTTTCTCTAAAAGAAAATTGATTTGACTTTAACTAATTGTTTTAGAACCCACTAACAGTTATTTGATGGTGTTGATGAGTGCTATTCCTAATCAATGAATTGATACTGAATTTACTTTTTTTTCTCCGTACCAACTCATCAAATCTTCGTATTTTTTCAGGCAAACATTTTATTTTTTTGGCCAAAAAAAAATGAACACCTCGATATTTTGATAAAAACATTTATAATTTATTGATAAAAGTGTCATATTTGTTTAATTTATCTGTAGTTATGTGGAAAGTTTTTTTTAACCCTTTAACACCAGAGCTTTTATGTACTTTGAGCTTTTTCTTTCAGAATCTGCTGGAATTACTACGTTGATGGTGACGCCTCTGGTGTTAAAGGGTTAAATAGACTCATAAATTTGGTTTTAAAATTGATTTGACTCTGATCCCAGAGGACGTGCTTTCTGTGTCTTATGGTTTTCATTTTTCTGTCGTTTTTCTTCAGTGTTGGCTGGAAGTGAGAAGTACCTTTCTCTGGAGCACTGCAAGAGTCTGGTGGTCCTCATGGATGTATCCTTTCATTCAGGGTCAGAGAGGATCTTTTTGGGCTAGCTCCGCCCCTGAACTCAGTCCGAATGCTTCATGGTCACCTTCATGTCACATCAGAACAGCTGTCGCCGACATTCTGTTGGAGACGAGTCTTCAAAGCTGCTGCGACAAACGCAGATCACTCAGAAAATGTACAATTTTATTCATAAAGTCAGGAAAAAAAGGGAAATGAATCCTCTTAAAGATAGAAAGTTTCATGAAATCTGGTCTCACACGGGTGTCCAGATGTGAGGAAAAGGCCCTCGAGTCCCTAAACCAAGACCTGACTGATATAATCCAGTGATCAAACACTAAAATGTCCATGTTTGTACTTTAATAAAACCACAAACAGAAGCAGAACCCCCTAATATAGAGGTGTCAGACTCCAGGCCTCGAGGGCCAGCATCCCGTTGGTTTTTGAGAAATCTTGCCTTATCTGCTGCTGATTACCTGGATCAGGTGTGTTTAGCCAATAAGGAGCTTCAGTGGCAGGTCAGATGGCAAATATGTAGAACACTGGCCCTCGAGGCCTGGATTCTGACACCTGGGCCCTAATATTTTTAAATGCCAACAAATCTACATATTCTGATAATGCACAACAGTATGTCTGTTTTTACTAAAATTGTCCTTTTAAAGCTAAAAATCAAACTTGCAGACTGTAGGATTTTCACATGAAGACAAGTCACTTCTGAAAAGACGGCATACATTTAAATGACACTAGAAAAAGTAGTTTTTTAAATCCTGAAAGTGTTTGTTACATTTTGGGAAACTCCAAGTCAATTGATTCAAGAAATTCTGTCCTGTCTGAACTAAAATGTCATTTGTCCACAACTCAATACAATGTTAAAATGAAGCAATAAAATCTAGAATGCTTATTGTTCTAAACTTCTCAGTTCAAAGTGGAACCTAAAGAAGCAGTTTGAAGTCCTGCATTCACCACTGTCTTCTTCAGACAATCCCAGAATTCACTTTGACAGTCTTGGATAATCTCTAGTAGTATTTGATTGTCTCTGATGGTCTCTGATAGTCTATGATGATGATGATGATGATTTCTGATGCTCTCTGATCATCTGAGATAGTCTCTTATGGTCTCTTGTAGTCCCTAATAGTCTGTTATGGCCTTTGATGGTCTTTGATAGTCTCTGATTGTCTCTGGTGGTCCCTAATAGTCTGTTATGGCCTTTGATGGTCTACAGTATAATGGTCTCTGATAGCCTTTGATAGTATTTGATTGTCTCTGGTGGTCCCTAATAGTCTCTTATGGTCTCTGATAGTCTTTGATGGTCTCTGATAGCCTTTGATATTTTTTTTATCATTTCTGATGCTCTCTGGTATTCTCTGGTGGTCTATAATGGTCCCTGGTGGTCTTTGATGGTCTCTGAGGGTCCAGCAGACACTGCCTTCTACTCTACTTTGGTTTTCCTTGACTTTTGTGATTCTGCAGAGACAGGGAATCGCTCAGCTCAACTGGCCGGAGTTTCAGTCTCTGTGGGACAAAATCAGGAGGTGGACGGTAAGAGTAACACAACCAGCAAGGACACCATCCACGGTGGAAGGGTTTCCAACTGCTCTTTAGATGCAGAGCAGATGGTTTTAGTTTTTATGTGAGGATTAAAGTTTAAACTATTTGACAGTTTTAGTGGTGTATAAAAGAAAAAATGACAAAAGTTTTTTGTGTTTAAACTGGCTATGTTTTTTTATAAATGCACATAATTTTACCTCCTAACCCTGACAATAACATTTTTTTTGTTTCTCTTCAGGACATATTTCTGATGTTTGACAAGAACAAAACCAAACGTCTCGAGTATCAAGAGGTCAAACCCGCTCTGAGGGAAGCAGGTAAAACGTCCAGAGTCAAAAAGAAACTGAATTGTACATTTTATGGAACATTTTTAGAAGTTTTCTTCAGTTATGGAGCTGCAATAAATATTCCGACCGATAGATGGAGCCAAATATCATAGAAATTCATAAAGATACATTTTCCTTTTGTGTGTCAGTGAGTCATGAACAGATGAGGTTTATGAATTTGATCTTCAAGGATCAAACTGATGTCAGCCACTCCTTTGGAGTCTTTGAGTGACTCTGGGAAGTCCATTGGACCGTTTCCTGGAATAAAATGTTCCGGATGTGTTTAGTGAAGTTTCTTCATCTGATTGGTCTACAGGCATCATGGTGGACGACTTGGTGATGCAGCTGGTCGGACTGAGATACACGGAGCCCGACATGACCATCAGTTTCCCTGGTTTCCTGTATCTGGTGATGAAGATGGAGAGCATGATCCGTAAGAGAGAGGGGCATGATGGGAAATTGCTTTATCTAAAACCATCCATCAGGAGTTTAGTTTTCGGTACCGACCATTTTTCAAACATAACAAGTTCCTGAAAGTCAATTTGAGAAGAACAAAACACCAATGACAAAAATACAATAAAATGGAAAAAAATGATTTGAAGAAAGTTAATTAAATTACAGTTATAAGGAAACAGAATAAGCATTTTGTGTGGAAAGTCACAGCATTGTTCTTCCATCCTGCATGAATCAGTCATAAATCACTTTCTTAGCAGGTTCACGTCTTTGTTCCTGGAGCAGAATATCTAACCAATGATTTAATACTCCAAGGTCAACATTTTTATTCCTAATTATTCCAATTGCTTGTTAAATGTGTAATAATATACCATGAGATCATAATAATCGTTCAAGTGCTTCACATCAGTTGAAATTCACCTGAATCCATCATTCGTTTTCCATAAATATCTGCAACGTTTTCTACTAAAGAGTTTGACCATCGTTCTTTGAAAAGGTTTCTTTGTTCTTTTGTGTTTGCAGATAAGTTTCAGTCGTACGACATGATGGGTATGGGAACGGTGAACGTCAGCTACAGACAGGTACACGCTCACCGATGGAGACTACTGTCATCAACAACAGGACTGACAATTTCCAGTCCAAACACTAAATAAATCCAGGCTTGAGTTAAAAAAACAGCTAAAACAGAAGCTTTGAAAACCATAGCATGGTGCCCCATTCTAGCTATTGAGACGAAGGATCCTAATTAGTCAGAATGACTGGCTTCACAGTTCACCAGAAACATCTGTGTTTCATGATCCACCTTTGTACGGTGGCTCTGAAGGTCAAATTGCTCAACACAAAAACATAATGAAGGTCCACTCCAATTATGCTTTTAGTGTTTTAAACAAGTTCTTGTGCATTTTTCTGAAGAAGATTAATGTGAAATCACATTTCTGATGCAACTCCTGGTTTTGAATCAGGAAGAAAAAATGCTGTTTGAAAAAACTTGTAGCAGTGAGGTAGAAACAACTACTGCAAGCAAACTCCTTGCTTTGCTCCTTTCTAAAGCATCCACTCACAGACAAATGGATCCATGAACGTCTTTGTTTCCTCGTCGGAACTATAATCTGGATCTAGATAGAAATGATATCGCTTCCATTTGTGTTCCTCCACTAATGTTAGCTTGGTATTGTGAGGGGCTGTAGGTTAGATTAAAGGAAGTGGGGGTTAGCTTACTCCACGCCAGCAACCCCGCCCACAACTCAGACATGAATTTCTAATGAACTCCTGCCGCTCTGCAGAAACTATGTCCTAGGAAGCATCACAGGTTTTTTTAGATTTTGACTAAAAACTATCATCAGAATGATCACTGGGAATGCTTTGACAATGGATCAACAGATGATCGGAGTGGGATCACAACGACAAGTAAAAACACAAATAACTATAAAAGAATTAAAATAAAAACAAAAAAACATTACATTTTAGAAATAAAGACAAAATTCCAGAAACCAAAATGTCATTCCATAAAAAGGACATTGCTAAATAACAGAAATATCCCATAATACCTCAATTTTCCGGTTTCTTAATTTGTTTCATTTTTTTAAGTTTTGGTTTCTGAAATTTTTTTTTACTTCTACAATGTAATGTTATATTTTTATTTTTTGTTTGGATTTTTTAATTGTTGATCTCGAATATGTTTTTGATGTGATTTGACCTTCAGGGCCACCGTACTTTTTTTACCATTTTATGCAGAATCCAGTTCATAACAAAACCAGCAGCATTTCAAAGCATATTTTCTTCTTTCAAATGTTCATTAGTGATGATTTCAAGAGGAGAAGTCTCACTTTAAGAAGGAAAGCCTGAGGTCACATGAGAGCAAACACAAACTTTTGGGACGGTTTTACATTTTCATTTGCTAACGTAGATTATCATGCATTATAGCACACATATAGTTAATATTTTCTTTATGTAATTCTTTCAAACCCATTAACTGTTGTCAAAAATCGGTTCCTCGACTGTCTGCTCTCTTGTGTTTGCTCCAGTGGCTCCACATCACCATGTACAACTGACGGCGGCGGATTCTCCAGGATCTACTTTGTTTTAGTCTTTTTCTGACATTTCTTCTAGTTGTGCAACATCTGTGCTGCTAAAGGTTTGAGTGTCAGCTCCACCACCCTGTACAACGTCTGTCCGTTGTAGCCAAAGGCATGAGAACATGGAGCTAACATGAAACTGGGTGTTTTTTTCTTTTTTTTGGAATGTCAACGTATAATCCAACCGTAACATCTTTAAAAACGTTCTTACTTCTTCTCTGTTTGTTTGAAATCACATTTCCATTTTTAACCTCTCAGACCTGAACTAACATTTGAAATGACCCTCTAAACACAGTCACAGGGCCCCAGTGAAGCAGAATTAACTACTGTGGTGATATAACCCATAATGTGATGTCCACGCACGTGGACGCCAGACCTTAAGAGGTTCAAGTGACACACGGGGTCAAGATGACCTCAAACTGAAGCAAAACGCTCAAAATACCTTCAAGCTCCTTCATGAAGTTCACAGGATGACGAGTCATGTTATCAACGTTTAAGATTCAGTTTCCTGTAAAAATTCAAAGTTTTTTTTCTACTTTATGTTGTTTAATAAAAACATTTTAAAAATGGTTTCATGTTTTTGCTATTTTTCTGTTAAAAAAAATAACTTTAATGATATTTGTAAGATTTTGATTAAAAACAAAAGAGTTCAGTATTATCTTTAGAAACCGGTGTACAGTTGTACCGTTATCCACAGACGGTGAAAGAACCTTTGTCTTTTGGGATTTCAGTGCTGCAACAAACACAATTCCTCAAAAAACATTTCTGTGTAAAGGAAGACTAGGTAACGTAAATTACATTTGGAGTTCCCCAAGGCCTTACTCTGGGCCCTCTACTTTTTGACGTCTAAGTGCTTTTAGCATTTTTATGCTGATGATACAGCAATCTATACATTTGATCGTTACCAAACATTTGTCTTTCCTTATTTGTTCTTTAAATTTATTGCTTTTATATTGAAAACGATAAACCACCTCCGATCATCTGAAGCAGACCAAACAAATTTGGATGACGGTTTTGAGACGAGATGTTTAGATTTCTGCTGTTGGGTCATAGGAGCATCAGGATCCCTCTGGTGTTGAACCGACTCAGGCTAAGATTGGTCCATCAGGTAGAACCCCCCCTACACACACACACACCCCACCCCACCACCACCACCACCAGCAGCAGCTAAAACTGCATCACCTTCTGATCTTCATGTTTGAGCCTCATATTTTCACACTGTTGAGCATTTTTTTAATACTCTCTCGTTTCATCAGAGTAAATAAAATGGTTCAGCAAAACCCATCAGGAAACATTTATGTTACCAACCTGTTCAGGAATTGTTCCTGCATCATGTCGCCATGACAACTGCACAAACATCACACTAATGGACCATGAATTATTTTAGCACAAAAAAGGAAAACCTGTTTGTTACATAAAGGAGGTAAACAATAATTGTCTGATGTTGAGTTTGATGTATTTTCAGATTTTTTTCAGCTGTCAGAGTGACTCTGCTGAAGTGATCTGAACGTTTAAGTCCTCCAAAATAAACTCCATCCTTCCTGTGCCACCCTCACATAAACGATGGTCCGACCGTCATGAAAGATGGAATCAGGCTGAGTGCATCTTCAGAATTCTCTAAATTAATTCAGTAGACATGAGCATTGAGAATGTTTGGTTGCAGGTCTTTTTGAAAAGTTCAAATCCCATCATTCTCACAGAGAGCAGATTTGAGGGTGAGCATGAGAGCCGCACCTTCTTTTTAGTTTTATTGAGTTTTTGTTTACATTGTGAAAGTTTTAACTGTCAGAATAAACACATTTTGAATGTAATTTTTGGGAGGCAGCAGCTTGTTGCTGATGTTTGTGTTTCAGGAACAGAGTTCGGCGTGTGGAGCTCTCCATATGAAAAAAGCAGTTCATTGATAAATTCCTGCAGTCCAGATTATGACTCATGCTGTAGTGACCAATCAGAGCGCAGATGGAGCGTGCACCCTCACGTGACCTTCTCGCTCTGCACTGACACTAATCTTCC
The DNA here is from genome assembly GCF_002922805.2 of Oryzias melastigma. NCBI lineage: Eukaryota > Metazoa > Chordata > Actinopteri > Beloniformes > Adrianichthyidae > Oryzias > Oryzias melastigma. The sequence goes on along the minus strand of NC_050524.1, from coordinate 2,665,473 downwards.
AGGACCGCCTGAGCGTGACCTACTTCTGCAGGAGGACGGAGGCCGGCTGCACCGGGTGGAGGAAGACTGCAGCTCGGGGCTCGGTGACGCCCGTCCTCTGAGTTCCTCTGGGTTCCTCTGGGTTCCTCTGGGTTCCTCTGAGTTCCTCTGAGTTCCTCTGGGTTCCTCTGGTGTCCTCTGGGTTTGTGAAGACCACTGCCTTCATGTCTTTATGCTCTTCTGCTTGAGTTCTGTTACAAATTTGGTTCCTTCCATCAGTCCCAGCAGGTTTCAGTTTTCACTGCTCTTCTTTTTCAACGCCCTGTTGTTCTCTGACTGATTCAGTTCAAGTTCAGCTTTTGATCACATTGTTCCTTTATTCACCCACTCCGATCATCTTTTGATCTATTTTCAAAGCGTTCACAGTGTTTTTTACACTTTAAGCCAAAATCTGAAAACTTGTATTGTTTTCTAGGACATAGTTTCTGCGGAGCAGCAGGAATTTATTAACGATTGACCTCTGAGTTATGGGAGGGACCCATTGCTGAGAGCTCTCTGTTTACACGTTCTCCTGCTAGCTTACAGCCCCTCACACCCCCAACCTAACAGAGGCTGTTCGACAAAAATGGTGAGCAATATCAGAGCTATCCAGCCGCACATCTTAGATCCAGATTCCAGCTCAGACGAAGAAAACAAAGATGTTCATGGATCTCTTTGTCTGGAAGTTGATGCATCAGAATGGGGCGGAGCAGGGAGCTCGTAGCTTGTTTTTTCTTTTGTTTGCTCCAGATTCATAATTATTAGGGTAAAGAATTAGTCATAAATGCACTTTAAGCTTTATTATCTTTATTTATGTCCTCCATCATTAAAAAAACATGTTTGAAAACACCGTTTTCATTCAGAGGAATGTGTCTTTAAAGAAGTTTCTTTCATCAAAGCTGCTCTTCAGAGTTTCCCAACAGACTCACAGCAACTTAATATTACAAAAAAAGATTAAAAGGTAATATTTTTGAACATTTTAACTATATATCTATACTGTATACCAACACTTTCTGTGCACATGAGCAGCTGCTGGACTCATCAGCAGCTAATTTTATCCTAAAATAAAGTTCAGAAGTTCAAATGGAAAACAGTGACTCAGCAAAAGTTTTTCATGTTATTACAGCAGGATTTTTTCTGGAGTCACATTGAGAAAAATTATGAGCTTGTTGTAAAAATGAGGAGTCTTGAATACAAAAACCCTTTCTGAAATCTCAGTCTTGACATTTTTATTTTTGAACTTTTTTACAAACTGATAAAAGAAAACCTCACAAATCTTGATGCGGTGCCTCGCGCTCTTGAGCAAGCGTCTTCGGTGGTTCAGTTAACGCTGAGCCGAGAAGAATGCTGCTTTGCATATCTGACGTGTTATCTGAGATATTTCTGGACGGAGAAAGCATTGTTATGTCTGTGTGTAATGTTGATTCAGAGGTTTCTCCCTCCCTCAGAATGTTATTGTGGTCGTCTTTAACTACAGCTCTTTGGAAGAAGCTCTTCAGACTCCCAGGAATGTTGTTGTAGATTTCTAAAAAAAATAACCTACAATTTTTGCCTGATTAAATGTAAAAATAACTGGGACTTCAGCTTTTTAAGAAAGACGATCACTTCTGTCAGAGTTTCCAAGTTTTCTCTCTGCAGTTTGTTTGTTTTATATTATTTCTGTAACTAAGAAAACTAAATAAAAACAATCAAAAGTATTTCAGGCAATGTTTTATGATGATATTTAAAGTTGTTAAAAAGGCCTCCACATTCATCTTCAGCCTTTAATTATGATGCTGACCAGCTGATTGTTTGAGGCCCCAACAGTTCATCACATATTTATTTCAGTTTTTGATTTTTTGGTCAATACATTTTTTTGATCACATATTAACAAAGAGCACAGTTTTTACTGCAACATATAGTTGAAGATTTTGTAAAATCTTTTAATGATCCAAACATTTTTTATATATCTTTTTTTTTTTGTTTTTTATGTGGATACAAATATTTTTTTCATTTTTAGACCATTTTTTAAGCCATTTTTTTCATAGAGTTTTAAAGTCATAATGTGCAAACTAATCATTGTTGCTATTGCTTGGGATAAATTATCTTGAATTCAGAAAAAAAAGGTTTAGTTAAAAATGTTGTGAAGTCTTTATTTATCCAAACAACTTTTAAATGTCGTCATTCTTGTCATTGTCAATTAAATAATAATCAATTTGTTTTGTTATTTGTATTAATGATATTTTGTTTTTTCTTTTTGTGTTTTAAAGTTATAATATGTTAATTATTATTATTGTTTATTATTTTTTACTACTGTGAGTTATAAATTATCTTGTATTTAGCAGTTTTTTCCAAAGATTTTGTAAAGTCTTTACTAAGACAAACATATTTTTGATATCATTATGTTTGTTACTATAGATCAAATAATAGTCTTTTACTTTTTATCCTTTTATTTTCTAATCAGAATTATTTTTATTCTCTGTATTTAAAGTCATATTTTACTGAATATTCTGTAACATAAAATAACTTACTGTCATGATTTAGGAAAGCTTTAAAACGTTACAGTTTTTGGACTTTTCACTTTACTAAAATTCTCTCATGAAATATTTGTCTTAAGTATCTTCAATTAAACATAATTGATTCAAAGTAAATAAGTAAAAGCTTGTTTTCTCCCACTTCCTTTTAAGCAATGAATTAATGAATTTCACATTTAATGGATTCAGTGTGGCATCTATTGCATGTATAAATAAAATATGTCTATTTAAATAGAAAGAAAATAATATGGCATCATTTCTATGTGTATGTGGTTGTATGTTGTGTATCTTTTATTAATTATTTTTCAATCAAGTCCTGATTAATCCTCCATAGTTTAGCATATCTATGTATAAATTTATCTATATTTTGTCTGTCTTCTTCAGTATTTATGTTCGAATTGCTTGAAATAAACCAAATTCAAAACGTGTCTTTTACATATTACACCTATTTAAAGGAATACTCAATTTAATACAGCAAAACTCCTTAATTATAGGAGTGTGTTTTTGGAAGGAGTAACACCAGCAACTATCAAGCACATCTCCTGGTTCTTCTTATCATTTTATTTTAATCCTAATTTAATAGCTCACCGTTTATATATATTCATGAGTTCTGTCTGTGTGGAAGCGACTGGAGAAATCAAGTGGATCAAGTTTAAAGAGAAAGAGAAAGGAAGTGGGGGAAAACCTTCAAAATAAAAGAGCTTCAGGACTACAATGGGGAAATTGGATAAAAATGAAAACTATTTTTTAAAGTTATGAACTAGTAACAATTACATAAGTATTAGCAATCAAGTGTCATATACAACTAATTTGGAGTCAGTGTTAACTCCCACACTCGTAGTCATGCTAAACTAAGAAAATAAAACAGAACTTTGGTCAGGATAGACTGGAGCGGTCAGTTTACAAAAGTTGGACTACAGATTTCTACTCTACTGCTGTATTTCATTTTGATTTTAACTGTATCATTGTGTTATTTTAATGCATCTCACATTATACTATGCTGTTTTTTTTAATTGCTTCATCTTTTTTTATTGTTGTTTTAGTGTTTTGTGTTTTGTATGGTCCCTTTACACATTTGTGAATCCCAAACATTGACGTCAGGTAACTTTTTTAATTAGAGATTAAATACTTTTTTTGCATGAAAAAATGCTATAAAAAAAGTTGATATTTTGGTTCTAAAGCAGCATTTTAAATCCCCGTTTGTTAACTTTCTTAAGAATGTGGAGCCCAAACTAAATGATTATCAGGTTTAAAAATATATTTCTTACTTTATTTCTGTTTGGAATCTGGTAATGGTTCATGATTAAAGCATGGCAATATAAATACAGTGGTGGACAAAATTGTTGGTACCCCTCAGTTAAAGAAGGACAAACCCACAATTTTCACTGAAATCACTTGAAACTTCCAAAAGTAACAATAAATAAAAATTTATTGAAAATTAAACAATCAAAATCCGCCATCACTTTTGAATTGTTGATTAACAGTATTATTTTAAAAAACAAACTAATGAAACAGGCCTGGACAAAAATGATGGTACCTCAATAAAAGGTTGAAAACTATTTGACCAGAGTGACATGATTAACTCAGGTGTTTCCTTTAATTGACATCACAGGTGTTTTATTTATTGTTACTTTTGTAAATTTTGAGGGATTTCAGTGAGAATTGTGGGTTTTGCCTTTCTTTAACTGAGGGGTATGCACAAATTTGTCCACCACTGTATATCTGTGTGTGAAATGTTTCAAATTTCATTCGCCAAGCTTTGAAAAACTGTTCTTGTTCAGCCCAGTAAAAACGTATGTTGTTTTGTTTATTTATTTATTTGTATCTATGTGGGCTTCAATGGTAATATCTGGTGAGGTGGTACTTTAATTTTATTTTTAATTTTACCTTTATTTAACCTGGTAAAAACCCATCTCTTTTGCATGGGTGATCTGGCCAATAGGTAAGCAGCACTTGCAATATAAATATAGTTAATTTATAAAACAAAACATGATCATACTGTGATTATAATTTAGATTTTAAAGTAACACTGTTGCAAAATGCAATAAATGTAAACAATCAGACAGAAGGTGCAAAAGTTATAAGCAGCATTAGAATAACAAAGTTCACAAATGCAAGGTGCACAGGTTATCAGTAACAAAATTAAAAGCCTTGGGATTGATGTATGGAATCTTTTTGTCGGCTATAAAGTAACAACATAATCAAAAGTACGACATTTGTTTTTCGTCAAATATTTTAATACAAGATTAAATAACACAAACTAATTTTGCACTCCCAGTTTCATAGTCTCATCAGAACATTCTCTAAAAAAGCACCTCAAGTCAGGTATTCATTACTGAAGAACCTTTAATTTGAAATAACTAGTCAGAAAATGCAAAATAGTCAGTTTAGAGGTAGAAATACTTTCGTTTGTTTTGAATATGGTGGGAAATGCTATTTAAAAACAGAAAATAAAATATTTTATATAATGTCTAAATTATTTACAGGGCTTTCATAAAGAGAAAATACTTGAGTTTAATTTTGAAGAGCTGCACCGGAAGCGCGGCTCCTCGGTGCGCCCTGCTTGTTGGAGTCGGTGGAGCCCGTAGGAGCGGCCGGGCCCTGCCTCCCTCCTCCTCCTCCTCTCGCCGCGCGGCGTTCACAGGAAGGCTGTTCTCCTCTCGCAGAGGCGGCGTTCCTAACTGCTCACACCGGATACTCATCACGGTCAGTACAGCCTCACTCGGCTGAAGGCGGCGACACAAGAAGGACACTTTCCTGGGCCGTGTTTCCCTCCTAATCCCACCGCTCTGACTCGGGCCGTCTTCGCTTTCTCCGGTTTTGTTTTTTTATTTTCGAACCTTCTCCCCTGACAGTCTCTCCGTGGCGCTCTCGGGTTTCTTCTGCTGACATGGTAGATTATCACGCCGCCAACAACCAGCCGTCGGGCGGGCCACAGACCTACATGGAGCAGGAGAATGATTGGGACCGCGACCTGCTTCTGGACCCGGCCTGGGAGAAGCAGCAGAGAAAGGTAAGGCAGCCCGAACCGGGCCCTTCTGTCTGGACCGAGAGGAGGTGGCGGGCTGAGAGAAAATGGCAGAGGGGATGCGGAGTGGAGGTCAGGGACCGAGCACGGGCCTCCGTTTTTGTTCACTGAGCCCCGAACCCCCCCTCCCCACCGCTCCCGACCCGGTTCTGCCCTTAGCTCGTCTGGTTCACCGTTAAAACCGGGTTCGGGTGACATTGGAGCAGCTTGAACTCGTTTTTTTTCTTCCCCGGCGCGTTTTCTGACCGTGAGCGGAAACTGGGCCCGCATTGTTTCCGCCGTGATTGAGCAGCCGTTCGGTAACGGGACCGAGCGGTACCATAGACCGGGCAGGACGCCGGGGGGCGGCACCGAAGGGCCGGAACGAGGACGGTTCGGTTCCAAATGACCGCACTTCCCACTCCGAGCCGTTAACTTGTGGTTCTGACCGCACAGGTTGCCCCTGGCAACGCCTTCGGTCGAACCCACGGCCTGCTGCTGGAATTCCTTCAGGGGTTTGGGGGGATTTTGAACAAAAAACGGGTTTGACGGTTGTTCTCAGGTCTGGTTTGGTGTTCTCTCATCCATCAAATCAGGTGACATTTATGGGGCATTTAACCTCAACCCCCCTCCAGTGACATACTTCCAGATTCTGTTTTGGTTTTACCCCCTACACAAGCTAAACTGCAGATTTTATCCCCAAAAGTTGGACTAAACCCCTGAAAAGGGAAGCATTCTCCATGTCCCAATCCTCATAAGGGAGTGTCATTTAGTGCAGAGTAATTATGTGGGTCTGGTATGCTGCGACACGTGGCCCGGTTCGTTTCCGTGGATGCATCTGTCCCCCCACACACATTCCCACAGCAGATCATCATCCAACCTGGCGGGCACAGTCCTCTGGGCACTTCTCCCACCTGGTTAGTCAGCGTGCGGGCGCTCTGTTTGTCCACAGGTCAAAGTTTCTCCAAAAGGAAATGCTAAACCACCAATGATTAACCCACCTCTAGAGCAAACCTGTGCCGGTTCCTCCCCCAGGAGTGGCGGGGCGTTAAGGGAACCCAGAGAAGACTCTTGCCCCATAGAAGTGTGGAAACGGTGTTGTTGTTGTGAAAAGTGTTATGACTTTGTTGGTTATTTAGATCAGGGTGTTGCTTTGATCCCTGGTAGGAAGAACCCTCAGGCGTCCACAGAACGTTTAATACTTGACCTGGTTCTGGTTCAGTTTGGTCCGCTCTGGCAGGTTCAGGACTGATCCGAGTCCAGTTAATTGCAGTTTATTACAGACCTGGGTCCCCGCCTGACAGACGTGTTATTAAAGTTGTGCTCGCTGCTCGGGGATCCGCCACACGCTGAAACATGTCGGAGCACGCAGTGACGCCACCCGGGTTCTGCTGTAACTGTCAGCCTTCGCTCCCAGCCTCTCAGTGACAGTTGGGCCGCGTTTTCTGATGTGGTGGCGAGGGAGCGCGGCGAGGTGGGCGGGTGAGCTCACAGGGAAAGCATACAAGCCTTCGGGCCCCGAGCAGGCTGTTCAGGCTTGTCACTAAAAAGAACAAAACGTCACTCACTCGGCGGGTGAAAGCGGGCTTTATCCTGCACCGCTGCGTGAAAGTGGGACGTTTCCTCACGTAAATGATGTGGTCACAGTGATTGTTATCTGGATTTTCCTACAGCCTGTTTGAACAACACTGATTGTAAATGGACTCAGATTGTCCAGTTAGCAGCTGTAACTGACTGGAAGTAGATGACATAATTTGATAGGACGTTCCTGCTTTTCCAGTTTCTGATCCGGTGGCAGTTTTCCAGCGTTCCCATGTCTGTTTTCCCGCCTGCATGTTGGAGCTGCAGCTGAACGGTTCTTACTATAGATCAGAGCGCGCCTGTGTCCTGCGGCTGAACACAATGTCAGTTTGTTCTGGTGCCGCCCACTTCACATGCTTTCTGTGTGCTGGGCTGGCAGAGGAAAGTTCTGATGACCCGAGTGGTCTCAGCTGGGAGTAACCCAACTGTTTCTGCTCCATATCAGGGCTAAGAATGTTTCTCAAACACAGTAGCTGCCCTTGTGGGTGATAACGGGGTGGCTGGTGGTTGCAGCAGAACCAAACGGTGACGTTTGTCCCGTTTGAGGCCTGAGCTGCAGAGCAGATACAGGAGTGTTACAGAGGACCTCCTGTAATCCAGTTAATTCTGTTTTCTCTGCATTATGTGAACACGGTAATCCTCAGCACACTGACATGTTTGTGTGTGGAGCCTCTGAACACAGCTGAGATGAGCTGCAGGTCTGCAGGTGCCAATGACGGTAAATTCCATCCAGTTCATGTTCTGATGGATCCCAGGAATGATCAGGAAAAGCGGTGTGGTGTTTGCACCACTGACAGCTGATCCCAGGTCAGCTGTGGGAAAGCCCTCAGCTGACTGTGATCCAGAATCAGCTTGGGTGCCCAAACAACGAACCAGTCAGTCAGACAGGCGGTAAGAGGACAGCAGAGAGGAATGTAAGGCCTCTCCCTCCCCTGCCTCTGGCTTTGCTGTGAGTGTGCGGGGGAAACATTCCTTTGGTGGCCTATTATAGCCTGCTAGGCTAGTGGGAGGGGGGGCTTTGGTTAGAGGGGGTGGGGGTGTTTTTTAACCAGACAGGAAGAAGGGGATTGTTTTTGTTGGGGGGGTGATTGCAGCGCTGCAGAAGTGGTTCTCCAAACGTTGGTTCTCGTCTTATGATCCTCTTTGGAGTTGCGGACCGCCGCGGTGGGGGGGCTCCCGATCCGGTCACCCAGACGGATCTTTCTGGCTCATTTCTTCTCACTTTCTGTTTGTATGAAAAGGAAACGCTTTTAGTTTCTGGTGTCCCTGTTCAGGTTACCTGCTGCTGTTCTGGCGTGTAGTTATTGGGTTTAGCGAGTGGAGTTTCCCCCTGATGAATTAGTGTGGAACAATGGAGGATTTCCGTCTGCTTTCCTGCCCGTTTGTTTGCTGAAGGCTCTCGACTTCATCTTCACACCGCTGCTCTGGAAAGTTGTGTTGAGGAATCTTCAGAAATGACTTCCATGTTGAAGCTTTTTCTAGGACATTCCCATCTTCACACATGAGCTGTGAAGCAGATTTATCAAAAAGTTCCATTCTGATCATCTTCTGATCTATTTTCAAAGCCTTTCCAGCTGTTTTTTTTTAAATCATGGTTATGCTGTTTTTAGACAAAAAAACTCTTTCAAGGATATAGTTTCTGCAGAGCAACAGGAGTTTGTCAGAAGTTTAACCGACGGTGTTCTCAGTTTACACCATTACAAAAAATGCCGTTCTAAAGCGACATGAAGCCAGTTCAGTCGCCATTTTTCTCGATAGGGATGTTGCCATGTTGGAGCCAAATAACAGTGATTCGTCGGAGTCTATGTTTCTAAGACGACTACACTCACCAAGCACACTCACCAAGCACGAGTGAGCTTGTTCAAAGTCCACACCCCTTCCACTGAAAGCGGGCTAAAGAGAATCCGTCAAACATTTGAGGTGGGGTCAACAGGCACCACATGCTTTTACTGAGGCATCTGATTGGTCAGTTTATGACTTGAACTACAGAAACAGTATCATTACAACGAGATGAGGATTATCAACAAGATGGTAAAAAGATGGTTATTCTGACCAATAGAATGACTCCGTAACAACTTCTTCCCTATGGGATTTTGGCTTTTTGGAGCCAGCAGGTACTTCCTGTGTGGAATGCCAAGGAGGAGGGGTCCAGTTCTCTATATACAGTCACAGGTTTACACACTGTCCTGCTAGCTTACAGCCCATCAAACCCCTTTTCGGCATCACTGATATGATCTTTTTAAAACGGCACTTTTACGTCTGCTCCGGACCTACAATCTGAATAAGGAAATACTCAGAAATAAATACTTAATTTTCTTTATATATGTGCTCCATCTTGATTAAAATGCAACCAGAACATGTTAAAATGTAAAAAAAAGAACATGTTATTTTCATTGGAGTGAGTCTTTAAGTTCTGCCGTTTCGTTCTCCTCCTCCAGCTCATCAGCATCTCGTGTTGCTCATGGCTACGATGAGCTGGAGATGAGTCCATAGAGGAGGCTCAGAGCGCTGCCTTCTGAAACCCACGGCTTAAGATTCCTGCTCGGTCTCGTCTCCATGGCTGCAGCGTGCAGATGGCCATGGTTTCTGCGTCTGTGAGGCTGCAGCTTCTCTATTTTCACGCGGAGCTTTCTGCAATCCTCTTTATTTTTGGACGCTTCTTTTCAGAGCTAAGATGGGATGCTGCTCCTGACGGGAAGCAGAGGAGTTCAAATTCAACACGATCAATAGAGAAACGGGCCGTCAGAGCTGCGTAGAGGCTTTGACGTTAATGTTTCCTGCAAGAATTGCAGAACTGAACTTTTTTTGAAGTGGTTCCTCCTTGTTAATCTCTATTGTTTATTTCCATAAAGGAAGTACACAAACGTAACGTGGGTGAGCAAAGTATTGTCTGACTGCTGAGAAACTCGTACCAAAAAGTTTAAAATAAGCAGTTTTTAGGAGAAGTAGCTCCTATTTCCCTTTTTTAAATGGAGGTACAGGTTCTCAAATCAACTGTGGGTTCTTCTCAGCTGCTTCCTGTAACAATAGGAAGTTCTACCTTCTCTTTGGTTTGAGTGGAACTGAGCAAGCTGGATGTTAGGATGGAGTGTTGGTTGACTTTGTCAGCTGATGGGTTTTTCCATGATGGAGAATAAACCTCACCTGATGTCAAAACGGCGTTCTACTCTTTAATGTTGTCTGCTTGTGTCCTTCGTACATATTTACACCAGCTGCTGCAGACCAGACGGATGCCCTTCAATGGTTACTCGACACAAACATCCGGCTGGTTGAAGTTGTTCTAGAAGGTCAAAACCAGAAAAAGTGAAACTTGTTCAAATGTTTTTCTTGTTCTAGTCAGAAGGTGATGTGTGTCATGTGACCACACCTAGACAGGTTCTTCTCCCTGTGAGGGAGGGGGAGAACTGTGTGCACTCACTGTGTTGTAACAAAGGGTGAGCCTCAGCGCTAAATCCTCCTGGAACATGTGGCGCACACACAGCAGCCATGTGGAGGCTTGTTTGGCGGGATCAGAGGTTTAGCACGATTAGACCGGCATTAAACGGATCGTTTGTCTTCTGGCCTTCATGTGAGGCTGAGAGATGAAAGCTGCAGGTCTGTTTGACCCCTTTGAGAGAAAAAAAAGAACTGATCATGTTTGATCAAAACCTGGTTTACTTGAGTTTCTGTAGATAAACTTTTGTAAAAGGTTCTCAGGAAATGATGTGCATCTTTTCACACTTCTGACTTAAAGCGTTGTTTTGTAGCAGGAAGTCCCCAATAGTTTACTCACACTTTTGTACATAGAGGAACTCATCGATAACGGTTTCTTCTGGGTATAGCGACTCCTGAAGGGGAATCACCGGTTGAAGCTGGAGCTCTCTGCTGCTTTGAGTGTTGTGGTCTCAGAAACAAACGTCCCATTCTGGTTGTGGTTTCTACAGCCTGTAGCTGGGTGAACACGAAGCCGACGCACCGCGACGGAGAAGAAAGTCTTTGTTTCTTCGAATGCTGTCTCTGATTTCGTCATTGAGCTCCTCTTGTATTATTTACAGCCCCTCCAAGTGGGGCAGCGGGCAAAGAGACGAGGCTTACAGGGAGCTGTGCGTGCTGCCAGCAGACACTCTGAAAGGTCCAGAAACATGTTCTGATCACCCTGAGCCCGGTTCTGTGCCGCATTCATGGAGCAGAACGTGAGTCCTGATGCAGCTGCAGCAGAAACCTCCCGGCGGGGAGTCGAAGCATCTGTGGCGGTTTCAGGAGAGCAGCATTAAATATTGACTCGCTTTAGCTGATCATCGGGGTGCTCTGCTCATCAGATGATTCTGCACAGCGCTCCTGCAGTTATTCCATCTCGCAACCACGCCGTTGTTACGGCAACAGGACTTCTGAAGAGGATCGTTTCTGGATTTATCTATCCGTTTTTCTGTTTTGATTTGCAGCTGCAGGGCTTCTGTCTGTTGTATGAGGTGGTCTTTATGCTATTGGAGGTGTCCTCTAAAGTTTTTATCTGTGAGGCTTTGGGTGAAGCTGGAGCTCATGAACGTTTTCAAGCATTTTAAATGTTTTCAGTTGATCCTCTTGAAGAACACAGGAGATGCAGAAAGGGGCATGCGGGCTGACTGTTTCTGTTTTGTGGGACCACATTTCATTTTCATGCTTGAACACAGATCATTTAACAGATGGTTTATAAATATCTGCTATTGGTTTGTGTGCAATAAAGACGGATGAGAAAGAGCGGCTGCCTGTGTGTGTGGAGGTGAAACTAAGCAGCTTCAGAATATTACGAGTTTCTGCAAACACTGAGTGATAGAACAGAAACAAAAATGTATTTAAATAAAGCGGAACTTGTAGAAAAATGGTAATTTATTCTATCTCTTTAGAGGCCTCAGAAGAGGAAGGAATACTCTTGAGGTTTTTGTGGGTTTCTACTTCCTCTGTTTCCAGTGAAGACTCCTCATGTTGAGGGTCAAAGATCAGATGTTTCAGAAGGAACGCCTGCAGGTCAGCATGGCTGCTGAAGTGAATCTGTCCAGTTCTACCAGATGTCCATCAGATGCATTATTAAGAATTCAGCAGAAATGAAGTTCCTCCGTCGAGCATCTGAACAGATGACGGTCCTGATGCAGCATCAGGCCGTGGACAGCAGGGCAGCGTTGCTCTCCGTCCTGACTGATCCAATCAAAGCGAGCCCGCAGAGGATTATTCTGAGCGCGCTCCAAGATTTCAGTGTTGGCTCTCCTGTGACTCACGGCTCTGGAGTGAGCGTAAAATGACGTGCTCGTGGAGTTAACGCGGGCCTTCTGAGCTGTGCTGCAGCAGTTTCTTTTTTTCCTCTTCACACCAGCGCCGCAAAGGCTCGACAGCTCGTCACGGAGGCGAGAATCGAGTCACAGCGTTTCCTGCCGAGTTCGCCACAGCGGCGAGAAAGCGTTGTAGGTTCTGTTTGACAGCTGCTGGGATGCAGCTCTGTACTTCGGTGGAGCCAGTTAAACAAACAACTGATTCATACTACAGAAACATGCGCTCCGACAAAATTTAAACTTTCTAAAAATAAGGTGCTCTGCCGTTGCTTAGCAACAGCCCTGATGCAGAGTCGTGGTGTTAATTTGAGCAAGGATTTCCTCAGTGAAACCCAAAGCTGATGCAAGTTTGAATTGTGGTCGGGGTGGAACGTTCAGCCACCGTTTGACATTCAGGTCATCGAACTGCTGCAGGAGAGTTCTGGATCATCAGTCGCTGTGCAGGTGTTTGTTCTTTAGAAGAAAACTAAAAAATCCTAAAGTTAGATGGATATTGCTGTGGGTCTTGTGGAGTTGGAGGAAGGGTTTCTAGAGCTGAGATGAAGTGTGACTTTAGACATTTTTTATTATCAATATCTCATAACTTTTTCCAGCATAATTTCCTCCTGATTATTCTCTCAAACTTCAGTCGGCAAAAGAATTTCTTACAAATCTCTCTTAGGCTCTTGTAAAACACAATTCTTTAGCCTCTCCGCCTTAAATGAGTGACTGGGTAGATGCGTTAAGATTATTCATTTCTTCTGGACTCAAACCTGTTCTCGAATCGGTCACTGATTGAAAGGAAGGAGCTTTTCTGCATTATTGCAGTCATTTTAAAGGGATTACAGTGATGTGGGTGAATGACCCCTCCCCTCACAGGCTCGACCTGCACACATTCACAGCCGCCGTGACCCCCTCCTGTACCCGGGGGGCCTGGTGTTTTCTGTTTTTCAGAGTATCTGGGGCACGGCCACCATTGTGTTAAATCAACTTAAGATTTTAGGTTAGTGCCGCAGGAATGTTTGTCTTCATGGCGGAGGTTTACAGGATGCCAGACTCGGTTTCCAGTCATAAATCGATTAATTATTTGAAAGTCAATTTATCATTTTTCTCCAAATGTTTAGAGGACAATGAAAGAACTGGAACCTCAGGAGCTGGTCTGATTGGAACCTAAATACAAGACGAGTCAACAGTGTGATAAAAGTTAGAACTTCATGTTTCATGATGTGAGTAGATGAAGTTCTATATTGATACCAAAAGTTAGTGCGTTCTCTCCCAAGGTTCAGATGTTTCGCTCTAGATATGATGGAGAAACATCATCGTCATTACTGATAAGAAGAGAACATTTATGTCTCCTTTGTTCTTTTCCAGCCCTGGTTCCCTTAACCTGTTTGTAATTGGGACGCCTTCAAACGAGACCATCATTTTAGAACCGGATTGGCTCAGTTTCTCGTTCTGTTCAGCCCGATGCAACCCGTCTCCATTGGCGGCGTGAACTGGCGGTTTAGGGAAACGTCCCCAGAATAGGAGATCTGTTTCACCGTTAATCTCAATCCCTGACGGAGCCTGTTAGCTTCCTGCCTGATGCAAGCCTCCGCTGCGCACGGATTTGCCTTTGCATCCTGTGTGAGAGCAGGGATGATGAATCATGAGGGGAGGGGGAGCTCAGGAATGTGTGACGGAGTCGGACGGGGGGGTAAGTTATGGCTTAGTGTATGTGTGCCGCTGTGGGTCATCAACAAGCGGAAACTCAGAGGAACAAACAATGTTCTGCTCCTTGTTCAGAGTCTGGACCCTCTAAATTCCTTTTATGACCC
>NC_050524.1:2599285-2651256 GCF_002922805.2 Oryzias melastigma | reverse complement strand
CCCCCCCCCACACACACACACACACACACCCTTTTAACGAGCGTCTTTACTGGATTTAAAATAAAACGTTAAGATTTGAGAGTGAAAGGATGGCAGACTCTTCCTCCACGGAGGTTTTGACACGTACCGGCTGAAGAAGCGAAGAGGAAAGGCCTTCTGGCTGCATTCCTCTCTTGGGAAGGTCTGGTTCAGGAGCATCCTGCTTTATTGTGGCGGTTTAGTGGGGCACTAAAGCACCAGCAGCATCTTTAAATGTCAATCACTGCTGTTATGCTGGATCAGAGTGTCAGGAGAAAGGTCCTGTAAAAGTTAGAACTTCTACTTTAGCAGGGTTTCATCTGGATAAATACCCAGAATTCTGCGCCTTTTTGTCTTTAAGCTGCCTGAAGTTTCTGCTCATAACTGTCATTCCAGGGGTTTAGACAGTTTGTTCTCGGGTTTCTGCCTCAGCTGCAGCTCTGCTTGTGTTTCCTGGTGCAGCGTACTCCACAGGAGCTGATAGAACAGATCCAGGTCACATTCTGCATGAAGCACGCAGGACAAGGTCATGCTGTGCACGACTGTAATCTACACGCAGTGAGGACACCAAAACAGAGCCTTCGTCAGAGTTTGTATTTGTCATAAAGACAGAACAGCTCATGTTCCAGTCATGCGATAAACGAGCCGTTTGGATTTCATTTCCTAAACTCACCTTTTATGGTTTCAATGTTGTTGAAAAGGTTTCAGAAGTGCATGTTTTCTTCTGTTCTTCAGCAGTTAAATGAACCGCAGGTCAAGAATGTGATCTGTGACCTCTGGAGAAACGTGCAGACCATGAAAATGACTTGGAGCTGGGCTTCTCAGAGGGCCGGCCGATATTCTACTCGGGTCTGACCCGGGACTCGTGTCATCAGAAACATGTCAAGCTGTCACTCCAGCTTCCTTTTGCTCTTTTATTACCGTTGTCTGCCAGTCTCTTTCCTGCTCCTTATAGGAAACGTGGGGAGGAGTGTGTGCGCTCTCACATTCCTACGATTCGACAAACGCTCGTCCGTGCTCTGATTTGACCACGCTGACCCGTCGCTCTTCTGTTCTCACTTTAGTTCAAAGCTGGAAATCAGTTTTTCTCAGCGGGCGTGTCAGGTGTCAGGAGCGGGAGGTGCACCTTGCCCTTTTTAATGACTGTTTTCACTATCTCTTGCACTTAAACGCATTGCCTTATAAGGTAAAATTGTGCCAGGCGTATTTTAGGGAGGAGGGACAGGAAGAGCCTGTTACCGTGACGATTCTTTCTGCTGAGCAACTGCTCCTGCTCGAAACTCCTGTTTGACTGCATTTTTTTCCTGCACATCGCTCTCGATGTTCCTCCATCCGTCACCTTCTCAGTCATTTGAGTCGCCGGCTGTTTGATCTTTTCCTTCAGCTGCAGATGAGTGCGGTTTGGGGGTTTTCTGGCTTTACTATAGAGTCAGAGTGAAAGTGTGATTCGAGCACTTTCATTTCTGACATTCTTTTAGCTCAAACTGCCTTTCCTTGAGGTTCTCCTCCTTTTCCTGTTGGTTCAAATGCCTCCACCTCAGTTTTGCACCTCCGTTATCAGTTATGTGTCCGTGGAGCTGACAGATGCATACGAGCTGCCAGCTCAGCAGGCTTTGGCTCTCTTCCTTTTTTAGCCTTATGATTAAAATAAACCCACTCTGAGTAACCGTCTTGCTTACCGGTTTTAGCACTTATTTAATCTAAAGTGGCGTTTACTCACTCACACTGAGACTATAATTTGCATGCTTGAGCCAAATGAGTGTGTGAAGCAGGTGAAATGTCACCAGAGGAGCAGAACGGAGAAATCTACCTAAACAGGGTTTTTTTTTTTTTTTTAAAAGCAAGCTGTTCCATTACTCAGAATATTTGAAGACACTGTTCTTCTCTGATAATAATTACTTCTCTTTTCTGTTCAACAACTTCCTCTGATGGGTTTCGGGTGTGGGGGGTGTATATCAGTCGCTGTTTAAAAAGGCTCTAACGGCTGCTTCCTCAAAGAAGTGAAATTAAGGTTTGAAGGTTTATCATATGCTGTAGATGTCTGAATCATGTGTTCATGATTGGATCAATGATGGATGTCCGAACTCTGACTGCAGAAAATACTCAAACCATCATCCCTCCTCAACCATGCTTCACAATTTGAGCTTGTTTTAATGTTCTGTACATTATTCTCTAAAAAACTTTTGTTGAATTCCATCATTTTGGTCCTTTTTGTTGATTAGCAGCCGTAGCTCAGTTTCCAAACAAGCCATTCTCCTGCTCTGGAGTGATGATGTGATCCTGAAGGTTGTGGCACAGATCAAAAATCAGCAGGTTAACTGGCTCTTCTTCTGTTGTACAAACAGATCAGCCACAAAGTTAAACACTGATGGAAAAGCAGGCGTTTTCCCATTGTAGAGGTGTTTATTTCACACCTACCACCATCTAAATATTGATTAAAACCAAACACACCTGAGGCTGTGTTAAAACGTCCAGGAACAAACCAGATTTGTGGAGGCCCCTGAAGATCTTCTGACCTAATCCCACTTTAAAGACCGCCGCGGGACGTTCCTCGTCTTGATGACTCTGAGCCGGTTTGTGGACATGAAGTGGGTCTTCACAACGTGGGGCAGATGGTTTTAATGTTGTAGATGATCAGTGGGCAGTCATACAAACTGCTGAATAAATCATTTACATGTGAATCCTGTGAATCTTGTTTCCAGAAATTCCCAGCTCTCAGCCAATAAAACAGGCAGCTGGCAGTCGGAATATCGGCTAATGAAAACCCTGTGCTAGCTTTAAATAAATGAACATGTTTTTGTGTTTTGCAATCATTTTTTTTTGTCTTGAGTTCTGCTGCTGTGAAACCTTTAAAGTTTGTTTCTGTGGGAAATGGTTCTGCATCTCTGACTGTTTGCTCTGAGCGGTTCTGGTTCCTGCTGCAGGAACTGAGCAGTAACGGAACACAGCACCGTCAGGACTGTCCCGGGGCTCTGGAAACATTCAGCCTTCAGTTTGAATAAAAGGCCCGCCACAAACAGCTGACGCTTTGCCCTGCCAACTGCTGTCAGAGCCTGCCAAACTCCTGATTTGGCTCGTGTAATGTAGTAATAATGACCTCAGCTCATTCAGCGATGAGAGCGCTCTGGTTCTGTGATGGGGAGGGGGATCGAGCTGGTGAAAGATGGGGAACGCCACTCTGGCTACTGCTGGCTGCTGAGTCCTGCTACCCAACAGCTGGCGATGTGGGGAAGGTCAGGCAGAGGCACAGGGTAACCCAAAGAGACCATTTCCACTTTTTAATGTCTTCTGGCTTCACTCTAACTGAAGTTAATGTGCAGTGAAAGTAAAAAAGGTGAAGTCATGGGAGTGAGCTCTTTGCAGCTACACATCGGTGTCTGGGGCCTTTCAGAGAAACAATCGGCTCTAGTTCCTCATTTCAGTCTGGAAATGTGATGAAGTTTCTGTTGTTCTTAAAACTAGTTTTAAACCATGAACCGCTGAAGTAGTGAGATAGAAAGTGCAAGTTTCTCATAAAGCTGCTATGAAATGTCTAAAGTAGCTCTAGGACATCATTCCTGTGGGGTGTGAAATGCTCTCATGTCTCCAGGGTCAGCGTGAGATGAACCACTCCATCATCTACTGTGAAATGTTGGAGCATTACGGCTTCATTCTCTGTTTTTATTCCAATCTTTTGGTGTGTGTGGTTGAAATTGTTGTAATACAACTTTAGAAAGATGTTTCATGGCTATAAAGAGGGAATTAAAAGCACTTCATTGCAAATTAAGTGTTTGAAGTTGAACTCCCTTCATTACATTGGCGATCAATTTTAAGAAATGTTGGCATAAAAAAAGTGTCATTGGAAAGAACTGAATATTGAAGAATTAAACTGAAGCCCCTAAACCTCCTCCAGTTAGCTGAAGGGACTTGAACAAAAACTTTTTTGGTCTCTGACCTCACTTGACTTTTACTCGCCGCGCCTTTTGACTCATCACAGCTTTCATAAACTTCTGTGCACCTCCTGATTGAGCTCAGTCACGGACACGCCCCTGGACAGGAGGTCGAATGACTGCAGATGGAGGGGGAGGATGATTGTGGTCATCACACAGACTGGATTTCATTCACTGCGTTCCTAAACAATGAACATCCTCCATCCCGGTTTTCTTTTGCAGCACCTGGAAGTACAGGAAGTGGAAAGACTGGCTTCTGATTGGCTGAAAAAAAGTAAAAAGCAGATGAATAAATGTGAAAGAGAAACTCTGTCACAATCCTCTGGCTTCTGTGACTAAAAATGGAAATAGTTTGAATTAATGTTTTAAAGTTTGTCTTTTAAGCAGACTTCTGACCCAGTTTTTCCTTCCTGGAGGAAACTTGCAGACAAATGAGTGAAGAACACTTGTGGTTTCTCAGAACAGTGATGAGGATCAGGAGGTGAAATTGACTGAGAAGCTTGAAGATGAAGAATGGGGAGTTGGAGGGAGGTGAGCATAGTAGGCATTCCTGACATCCCTGACGTTCTCTCATAGTTGACACACAACTGACTCAACCAAACACTCACCTCACAAAACGTGTTCATGGGTGGAATCAGAAGACAAAGTTCTGTTATTGTAGTTTGTCTGTTTCCAAGTATTTGCTGTTCTGGTTGGAGATCAAAGTTGGAGACCCTTCCCTTTCTGTTGTTATCCTTCTCTACTCCATTTAATCCTGGAAGGAGACCCAGTGCTATATCAAAGCTCCTCCTCATCATCATCTGTCACAGGAGAGTTAAGCTCAGTACCACAAACCCATTTATATGACGAGGCAGAGCAGAACTCCCCTGCACTTTTCCCCTCTGATCCTCCTCTGATGCAGGATTAGGGAGCTGTGGTGGCTTTTCTCTGGAGAGGTGTGGACCGCGTCCAAGTTCCACCAGAATAAGAAGTTGTCTTGTTAACTTCTCAGCTTTTTGCCACAGAGCCTGTTGCCCTGACTGCCTCTTTAAGAGAGTCTCTCGCACATATTTTACAGGATTAATATTTCTAAGCTCTGTAGGATTTCCTGCTGTTGAAGGAAAATTGTTAGAAAAAGAGGAGTTAATTTGTCGATCCTTGTTATTGTAAACTCAGCTGGGAGCTGGGCTGTGTTTAGTCAAACTTTAGGTTTTTAAGAATCTACAAGCACCAAATGAAGAAAGGAACGAATATCTTTTGTAATGCCGTGTCAACATAGTTATGTAACGGGGGGCTGTGTGAGCTGGAGTGGAGCAACAGGCCTTTTGGACTCTGCAGCCCGCCAAGGCCTCATGTGGAAATATTTCATATGAAAAAATCTGGAATGATGAGAGTATTTTTGTTCCCAAGACATGAGAGGGTTGGAATTTCTGAACGACCGAATGAATCCAGCTTTGAAACAAACTAATTTTTATGTCTCTGCAGCTAAATCAGAGTTTCATCATGATGTTGCAGGATTTTTCTGTTGGTCAGATAAGTTTGCTGCCGCCGCCACTGCTGCAGCATTTCAGTGCGACCCCTGACCCATTCTCCACCAACAAAGACAGGAAGACGCATAGAAACAACCACATCAGCTGACTCCGTCGCCTCTGCTCTTTTTTACCTTTTAAAGCCTGAAGTTCAGCGTGAACATGACGTGTTGATGACCTGACGTAATTACAAGCAAAAAGCCACAGAGATCAGGGCCTCTTCGCTCCATTATGATCTATTTAAAGGTTTTTATGAAGGACAAACGAGCTGAAAATAAACCCATTTCACCTTCCAGCATTTTAAAATTGAAAATGATTTGCTTAAAATTCAAATTCTGCAGACATTGCACCAGTTGGACTTTTGGATCATTCTGGGTTCTGATTGACCCAATCCAGGTAAAACACAGCAGATAAAGCAGGAAGATGCTAGACCAGTTATGAGACCCACCTCAGCATGAACCTGATTATGATGTTATTGTTTTAATGTTTTCTCAAATGTATTTCCATAGATTTCTAACAGGAGAAATATTTCATGAACTCTGAATTTGTTTGGCGTTTTGGATAATTTTGTCGTTTTTTTAACTCTTACTAATTTATACAGAAAACCAATGAAGCAGCATAAAGAGAGATTTTACATTAATCCTGAAACACTTTCACCAAAGCAGAAACCGGATTCTAAACCGGAGCTTCACAACTGTCGGGCTCAGAATGTCTCTGGAAATGGAGCGTTAGTGTCTGTAACGTCTTTGCAGAAGTTCAGATCTGAATCCTCTGAGGGTGATGAAGAAATGCGACTGTGGTGTAGCTCTGGTTGCATGGTTTGTTGCTTCACGGCTACGCTAACGCTGGTTTCTTCGGTGAGCTGATCTGAAGCTTCATGTTGGAGAACAAACGTCTTTAGAGCGCAAATCCTGATGAACATTCATATAAATAAATCTTCCTCTTAATTTTTCTGTTTTTGTCCCACATCTCATCTGAACTCATTTACAAATGTTCCTTTTTCTCACATCTGTTTACTTTGCATTTAAACTCTTGTTTTTCCTTTTTTTGATCATTTACCCCTTCCCTCCCTCCTAGATTTCCTCTCTCCTCCCCTCTTGTCCTCTCTCCTTAATCCTCCCTTTCCTCTGCTTTGGGGCGCTGCTGGATTTGGGCTCCTCCAGAGATCTGCATGTCTGAATCTGGCTGAAAACTGTCTGTGATAAACTGTTGACTCATGTAATGGCACATCTGCAATTACCGCAGAGTGTGCTTGGCCTCCGGGTTCTGTTTGTGTTCTGACCCCGTATTAGCACGCTGGCCTTCAGATTACCTGACAGCACTTGAGGCAGGACCTCTGCTCACCTGCTGGGCTTCTGCATGCAGATGATCATCTGTGCAGACGTCACGCCGTGACGGGAGCAGAGCGACGCCTGCAGCTGGGATCTGCTCCCTCTGTCGTCTGATCTGCAGGTTTCTGGATGCTCTTCTGTTACGGATGATCACACTACACAGCCTCTTGAGTGAGCTGCCCTTAAAGCCCCACTCCAAGTATATTTTTATCTATTCTAAAGTCAACCCCAGTCATCTTTTAGTTATAATTATGCAGTTTTCAGCCAAAATCAAGAAGTCTGTCGATTTTTAAGACAGTTTCTGCAAAGCTGAGTTTTTTTTTTAACTGCCGTGTTTTATTTCCTGTTGATCCATCACGATCTGAATTAAATACTGAAACACATTTTTATTCCTAAATTATTTTAAATTTGTCCTCTATGAGGAAAAATGCCACAAAAACATGTTAAAATCACCTTTTTCATTGTAACGAGTCTTTAAACTTGAGACTCTCCTCAGACTGAGCTGCTTCTCTGACACATATGTCCATCCTGAACTCTTCTGTGTGATTGTTGAACTCCAAACAGCTGTTCCCTCGGTGAGCCTGAAGCTGTTCATCTCAGAGTTTTCAAACGCTGACCCCTCACAAGCTCTGCTGTGGCCCCTGGGGGACGGTGTCCTGTTCCTGCACAGTAGCATGCAGCATATCCTGTTACACCACTGTGTGAATGAGGCTGCAGGAAGCAGAGGAATCTGCACAAACCCCTTTCCTCCCTGTTTTTAAAACGTTTGGAAGTCACTTCTTATCCCCCATCAATTTGTTTAATTAAATTTCCTGACATCTCACAAACCCAACATTTGTGTAACAATGACTGCCGTTTTTTAAGTTCATCTAAGAATAGGAGGTCGTCTGAAGCAGAGCAGTTGGTGAGGTTTATCACAGGATCTGGACGGCATGGTTTTGGCCCGGCTCAGTTTGGTGCAGCTGGTCCAGCCTAGTCAAAGATCTTTGAGGTTTCTACTTCTGCCATCGAGTCCACATTTAACTTTTATATGCTTATATTTTGAAGAAAGTGGGGAAAAAAAACATTTCTCTGCTTGAGAAATTCCATGTCTATTAAACTACCGTTTAAAGAGCTGCACCGCCTGCAGGGGAGGCGGAGGATGTGACTCCGCCTCCTAGAACCTGCTGTGAGAAACAGTTATGAAGGTGTGGCTGCTGAAGAATCTTTGGTGCCGTCTCATTTTTACAAAAGCACACATATTGACAGGAGATGTCATTGGTATGTGATGATGCACCATCTGGTAAAGAATGAACTCAAAGGCTTTGGGTGAAGTCCTGACGACAGCCGCTCCCTGACCACACCCCCTTCACCCAGTTTGCTTTAGAGTATCGGTGTTAGTTGATGAAATGCGGCTGGAGCTCGTTTTGACGGAAGTGGAGATGAAGAAACGTGTCACCAGCGTGCTTCAACACATCCTGGAGCTGGAAGAGTGAAGCAACACGGCAGTGGAGTGTCACTAGGTCCCACCGCCTTCCTCACTTCCTTTGAGCGCGCCTCGCTGCAGGTCTCCACCTGCCCGACTGAAGCGGTTCGACCTGCTGCCACCCAGCAGGTGTGAGAACCGTCCTCTCGCTGGGGGCAGGTTTTTGATTTGAGTTCTCAAGAGCTCCTGATGAGATGTTTTAATGAAGCGTACCTGTGTGGCGTTGGTGCTAATTGATGAGAAAAGTGGGCGTTCCCTCTTAAAACCACGCCCATTTGTTGCGGCATTGCTAGTGGCATTTAAAGAATCCATTGTGCATCAGTAATGCTGGACCTGGATTTTTCTGAGGACACACCCACATCTTCCTGTGCGTGTGTATGTGTGTGTGTGTGGTCACGAGTGCGTAAACGGAGAGTGTGTAGTCAGAAAATGACACGCTTTGAGGAACGGGTGTGGGAATATTTGGTAATGCTTGAACTCGGTTGAGGTGAGGTTCACAAAGACACGGCAGGTGTGGGTTGGATTTGTAAAAACATTCCTGTCTGAGGAGTGGTGTGTGTGTGTGTGACGGATGGACACAATCAGTCCTTCTTGATGTTTCTCTGTTCATGTTGTTTTCATGCATCTCTGACTGCTGACGTCTGTCTGGACTTTTGACTGAGTCAGACATAAAAGGCTAAGGTCACACACAAACGCACACATCCCTCTGGAGTGTGAGTGTGTATCCGACTACATTTTCCCCTCATTTCCACACTGGCAGATGAGTCTGATGCATGTCTGCTGGAAACGCCGGAACACTTCTTCAGAACTGTTCTGGTTGCTTAAAGTCAAATACATACACTGTATGGATGTATATATTTTGATTATTTGAATAAACCCACCATCTGTTCATCCATCTTCATAACCTGCTTGAAATAAATCAATTAAATAAATCCTATCTTGACATGCAGACTTGCTATTTTTTCGCACTTTTTCCAGATCTACAAATCAGATTTATACAGATAAAATGGCTGGCAAACTCCTTTTCATCATATATTTTTTATTACCGGTAAATCCATTTTCACACTGGACATTTGTAATGAGATCCAGATAAATGTACTTAAAAGCAATTTGCTTCATTTCCTTTTATTTAAAGTCCTCCTCCGATGAAAATCTGAAATGTCTGTGTGGCATTTTTATAATGAAAGAGAACAAATGTAATAAGAAATCATTTCGCTTTTGAATTTCAGAGTATTTCTCTTTTTAAATCTGTCAAAGTGTCACAGACAGACTCTGTTTGAATTAATGACAGCTCTGCTGCACATGCACTAAACCCTCATCTGTTCCTAGTGTCTAGTTCAGGTTCTGGAGAAGAGAAGATGGTATCTTCACATTGACTGCAGTCAAATGAGCCGCCGTTCACATTTCTGTGGTCAAATCAGCATCACTGGATTTTTTGTGTAAGTTTCATCCAATACTTATGGTAGCAGGACTGAGAATGCTGGAAAATCTCCACCAGACTCCACATCATTCAACATTGATTACAAAATCTAATAATTTAAGCTTTTTTTTATTTATAAAATCATGGACAGACTGTAAATTGTTCTTGAACTGTTAGATGTTCACAATATTTAAGTGCAAACAAACCAGGAACAGAAAGACCCGATCCTTTCAAAACAAAAGCATCAAATCTTGATGATTTTTTTTATTAAAAGCAGTTTTAATACAAATCCTTCTTCTGTTTATGCATCATCTTTACTACAACAAGTGCATATTAGAATTCTACATTAATTTAAAAAAATGTAAATTCCATATTTGTCTGAACCCTTTGTAACCTAACACTTAATCTTCAGAAGACGAGTTTACTGTATTCATGGAAATCACAGTGCTCTTCTTTCAAATCTAGATCCACAGGTATTTTTCTGTCAGTTTCCACAGCAACAGCGTTGGGATGCTCGTAGCTCATGACTGTGTGTGCGCGTCGGTTCATTCTTTTGTATCTAACTGACCTGGTTGTTTACTACATACTGTTTTACTGCGGATGTCTGGATCAGCTGCAGCAGGAACATTTGGATATGGGAATTCTCAGGGAAAAGTTCTCGGCTCTCCTGGTTTTTCTGCATGTTTTGTCGGGTGTTGGTGGTTTTCTATGTTTGGTAGATTTCAAGGTTTGCGGGTGAGTTTTAAAAATCTGGACAAAGGCTACTCCAGGTCAGCTTGGTTACAGAGTGACAGAGCTGATGCATGAAGAGACGAAAAACCCGTTTGAAGCAGCAGCTGAAGGCGTTGCATAAGACGGGGAAAGAGCACAAGCTTTGAGTGTAAAATAGAAACCTTAACACTCAGATGCAGCTCCACTGTTCTCACAGGAACCCACCATCATGTTTGCTGCTCAGAGATCCTCTAACTGGACCAGACGCTTCAATGATCAGCTTCTAAACTCCCCCTTTTTTCCTAACAAGTATTTTTATGGAAAAAAAGATTAGAGTCCTTCCAGCTGAGAGCCATCCAAGAGTTTAAGGCCATGTGACAAGTGGAGTGAACTTTCATAAACGAGCTGCGTACGAGGAATAAAGGTCAGTCTGGATCACATGCGTGACTCTTGACTTTAAGGTCACATGCTGCACCTGAAGTTGAGGTATTAGCTCAGCCTGCACACTCAGCAGAAGTGCAGCAGAAAACCTGCCGTCGGCCTCGGTGAAGAGTCGAGCTGAGCTCTGGAAAGCCTTACAGCGAGCCTCCCCTCTGCTTCATGAAAGGCTGCCTCAGTCTGTGCTGAATCGTGATGGTGACATTGAAAGGAACAGACTACGGCCCAGAAGTGCATCCTGCTGCGCAGCGTTTGCTCTCTGCAAGTCTGAACCTGTTGCTGTTTGGACTTCCTCCCCATGTAATCACTCCCAGATGCAGCCGCCAGAACTGCTCCCATGCAGTCCCTGCTGACCGAGCGGGAGGCTTTTGTTCCTTTTGTAGCTTCAACCAAATGAACCAGTATTTCCTCAAAGCAGCTACGTTATATAAAAGCAAGCTGCCATCATTTTAATCTGTTTTAATGTTCTTAAGAGCCTGAAAACAGCAGATAAAACTAGTCTTCTGCTACAGAATGGGTCATGAGGACAAAGTGGACCGCTTCTTTTGGATATGAACAATACTGGTCTCTATAATCTAGACCAGGGGTCTGCAACCTGAAGCTCCAGAGCCTCAGGTGGCTCCTTTTACTCCTCTATTTTGATCCTCTTGTTAAATATGTTTTTAGTAGAGCTGTCAGGCGATTAAATTTTTTAATCGCGATTAATCGCATTTTCTCCCGAGTTAACTCGCGATTAATCGCATATTAATATGTGGCCTTTTTTAGGAAAATGTGTGCTTCGTGGAATTTAGCAGTTCTATATTAATTATGAAAACAAGAATGGTAAAATTAATAGTTTTAATCAGAAATACTTTATTTTGTAACATTGTATTGAGATAAACTTTCTAAACAATTAAAGACTGTAACATAAAATGTCTAACAAAAGCCCAAGTCCAAGTGAAGGGCATTTTAAATTCAAAACTTCAATCAACGTTCAGTAAAATAAAATAAAAAAAACATCAAAAATAAAATTTCCATAACACTTTCATGTTCATTTTTTGTCAGGACCAAATCTTTTCCTCCTCTGCTGAACTACAGTAATAAATGAAATAGAGATTTATCATTTCCAATGAACTTTTGTTTTTTAAAACATTAAAGACTGAGAAAAGCGGGATACCCTGTGGATAGTTTGACAGTCTGTTACTGCCGCCGCGTTGTCTGGCTGCAGCTCAGCGGAGTTCACGCCATGAATATGCCGGCAGACAGACCGCTATGCTGGGGCTGGATCACGCTCAAACCTCCAGAACATTTAGAACGTCCCCCGGTGCGCTTGCTGTTCGGAACGTCGGGGGTCCGCAGCTCTAGGGACGCGGCGCCGGACGCGAGCCGGTACCACCAGACGTGGTACTGGACGCGAACCGGAGCTGGGTTAGAGTGCAGGAGCTCTCCAGGTCCTAGCGCCGGGCCGGTTCTAGCTAGCAGCTCGGAGGTTGGAGACCCGCCTGTGATCTCGTGAGAGCAGCCGGTGAGTTAGAGGGCGGGACGCCCGCGCGCGCGGTATGGAAAGGCACGTATGAGAAAATCCCATTGACTGTAAAAATAATGGACTTATCGAACTATGAGGTCCCCCCATTATATACCGTCTATGGAAAATCCGCGATTAATGCGTCAAAAAAATTGTCGGCGTCAAGCACGTGTCAGATTAATGCGTTTTTAACGCGCTAAATCTGACAGCCCTAGTTTTTAGTTTTAAAAAGTAGCACATCTTTCAACAGCAAGGTCATAAGTTGAACTAGTGCTGGGCGATTCGGGGAAAAAAATGTATATCGTGTAACCCAATAACGATATATATCACGAAAGACCAGAATGAAGTATATTTTCAGTTATTCTTTTTTTAAAAAATGACAAAAATGTCATTGATTACCTTTGCCTGGCTTTATTTTTTCAAGTAACACGTTCCTGAATTGCCACAAATGAGAAACATTGTTTTAAGTACACAACAGTTTCAAGTTTCTCAGTAGGAAAATAATTTTAAGTTGAAAGTAATTTTAAAGTTAAACCATAAAATAAACAATAGAAGAGAAATGGCCCAATAAACACTTTTCTATCGCCCACACGACATGTATTGTTTTATCGCCCAGCACTGAGTCGAACATTATTCATCTAGTCACAAACGGTGTGACAGTACGTATCACTCCGCCAGGCTCTTAACTACATTAGCCATAATACTCCAACAATCCAAAGCGACGTGACTTTGTAGTTGACCAAAATCATAACATTTTGACTTATTTTGGAGTGTTGTGTAACAGAAAATTAGTTAGGGATCACTAAAACACAGACTCATGTATTTTTAGTGTCCAAAAATACTAAGGCTCAGTCAGTTCTGATTTACAAGTTTCTGGCTGAGGTGCACCAAAAATGCTAAAACAGCTGCCATTACACCATCTCTTCCTACGTTTGCTGCATTGAGATGATCAAATATACTACAGGATGTCTTATTTTGAAAGGAAGTCATGTGAACCTCTCTCTAAATGTACAAACTAATTCATAGTTCCTAACATTTAGATCAAAAAGCTTGATTCTAGTAACAATAACATAAATGAACAGCAGTGTTGGTTTCTAAAGGATGAAGTCAAACTGTGGCTCCTATTGGATTATAGTCTGTAGGAAATTGACTAAATGGGTCTTTAAGCGTTGAAAGTTGCAGACCTGTGATCCAAGCTCATTTTTTGTACATGTTCACAGTAACAGCAGATTGTTGTAAAACAAATCTGTGATGATCAGATAAGTCTAAAATGAGGATTTTCCTCCAGTCCAGGACTCTGATGTTTAGCTAATAATGTGTGGGACTTTGTCATCTCAGAATGACCGTCAAGCACTCCTTCCTCACAGTTTTCTATTGCATGACCTTCTGCTTATTTGAAACTAGATGTTGCATTAAAAGGAGCCGCTGCACCTCAGCGGTCTGTGGTTTCATTTATTTACATGGTTGTCAGACATTTCTATATTAGTAGGCACTCTGTCATCTTTCACAGGCGTCTTAATGCGGCTCAGAGGTGAAACGCTGAAACTGCGGCAGCGCAGACGTGTTGACGGACTGCAGGTCGTCTGGCTCCACCGCAGTGATTAATGCATCTTCGCTGATTGTTTGCTGCAAGCTAAACTGAGCTGGAACTTCCTGTCATTGCGGTGCCACTTCCTGCTGCATTGTGTGCGTGTTGTTGGGTGGGCATTGTCTGTTGGCTGTCTGCATGTCCATTTGTTTATGTGAAATGCATTCCCCCACCTCTTCCTCTCAGTGCTCGCTGTCCATTGTCGGAGGGGGAAGTTTTGTGTGTGGTGGGGGGTGAGCGACCAGGGGGAGGGTCACGCAGAGGGAGGGCTCGGGGGGCTGAAGGGTGCCATTATCCAGCACACTCAATGGGAGCTTTGTGACAGCGGCCACAGTGGAGCGGTGGGAAGGGGCGGGGCTCCTGCAGTGCCCTGTCATAATGTTTTTGGACAGACAGAGGAGGCGTGCATCCTTCATCCCAGTGTTTGAGTTGATGAGGGGGGGCAGAATGGAAGCTGATACCTGACGGGCTCAGATCTAATCTGATTTCCACTCTCGTCCATTGCTGTTTTGTTCCTTATGTTAGGAGTGTCTTTTATCCCATGTGTGTGTTTGTTCTGAATGAGACGCATAACCAGAACACGGCACCTCTGCCATGAAACCACCTCACACGATCCAGGTCTACAGACACCAAACCGCATCCAGAGGCTGTTCTTCTGAGTTGACGGGACTCTGGTTCCTGCTGCCTGTGGGATTGACCGGCAGAGCGCTTCGGTTTTCTGCTGCTTTTGCTTTATTTAGAAACCTCCTCTAGAGGTTATTTTTGTTGAAACGTGATCTGCAGCTCTCGTCGATTGATCAGAGTTAGGAAAGTGCGTTCAGATGTGTGCAGGATTCCTCGACATGCAGTTTGTCCTCCCATTAAAGCTAAATGATTAATTGTTCATCGATTCGGTTTTTCTCATCTGGTTGCTCATGTTATTAGCATTTATTGAAGTTGGAGGTGTTTGTATCACAAAGCATGGCGACTGAATTGACTTAATTAGTTTGAAGCTGAAAGTGAACTATTTTCTGTGGATGATGTTTCACTTTATCCAGTTCTCATTTACAGTCTGTTTTTTCTCCTGTTTGGGTTTAAGGACACACTTGAAGTCTTGTTTTCATTTTCCTTCTTGTGATTCCAGATCTAATCTATTTTTTTTCTTTGTACTTAAACCTTGGAAGCAGAAAATAGTCTCAACAAAAGCGTTTTATTTGGACACGGCTTGTCTCCTGAAGAATTAAATCTGCTCATGTCTGATTTCTATGTTGTAGCCCTTCATCGGAGATGGGATCTTTTGTTTGGTTTGTTGCTGATATGCATTAAAGCAACATGTCATCATCACACTGTTTGAGATATTTTAGTATAAATTGGGTTCCTCTTCAACATCATCAGATCTCATTGATGTTTTATCCAAACATCTTTTCTGGCCCCTTCCTGTCAAATCAAAGCCGTCCCAGGACTTTCCTTTATACCCATTGTGTTTCGTTTTCATTCTGAATTCGTTTTCTGGGCATGAAAGCTGTGGAAACGCCACAATCGCAGTTCTGGCTGTTGAGTTTTTCCTGTTTTTGTGCTCTCACTCAGACCTTCACGGCTTGGTGCAACTCCCACCTGCGGAAGGCCGGCACGCAGATCGAAAACATCGAGGAGGACTTCAGAGATGGCCTCAAACTCATGCTGCTGCTGGAAGTCATCTCGGGTGAGTCTGGACGAAGTCGCCCTGAACAAAGCTGGTCGTTTGAATCTGTTCCTGATCAAAAAGAGAAATGTTTTCAGATGTGAACGAGGCACGGCTTCTCCGTGCGTTCAGCTTTAGATGATGCCAACATGACTCCTGGAGTCTCTTTATGAGGCTGGTTCTGCTGAGCTCTGACGCCCTGCTCCCTGTCTGCAGGCGAGCGGTTACCCAAACCCGAGCGAGGCAAGATGAGGGTCCACAAGATCAACAACGTCAACAAAGCTCTGGACTTCATCGCCAGCAAGGGAGTCAAACTGGTGTCGATCGGAGCAGAAGGTGAGCACACACCTGTCCAAACCAGTGCCTGTGAGGACGCTGAGCCCAAACAGGCGGGAAGACGTGGTTGACAGCTGATGGAGCAGTAGAGCGGCTCCAGTCTGAGAACTTTTCAGACCTTTGTGGTCTGGAATGAAGCTGAGGAAACCTGGTTCCTGCTGCACATGTAAACCCAAACCTGTCTCTAAAGCACCAGTGAACCGCCTCCTACAGGTCGAAATGTAAACATGTGGAATTAATTATATTCCTAATCGAACATATATGGTCATCTACTGGCTTTAGATGCATAGATCTACCCACAGTAACAGACTGTTGTATTTATGTAAATGTGATGCACATTTGATTTAAAGACCCACTCTGAAAATGTTCTGGTGGCATTTTTCTGATGGAGGAAAAAGATTTTCTATGTCATGAAAAAGCTTTTTTTCCAACTGCATTTTTTTGCTCCTGATTCACAACTAATTGAATAAAGAAATACTCAAAAATGCAGTTTTGGGCCTAACTTTTCTTCATATGTCCATCAGAAAAAAGCCACAAGAACATGTGAAAAACATTTTTTTTTAAGTGGGTCTTTTAATAGTCAGAGAACATCATTTCACCTTTCACCTAATGCTGGGCGATAAAACCATAACGATATATATCGCGATAGAGGGTCCAACTATTGGCAGTTTTTAATGGGATCAGACAAACTTACAGCAGCAACAGAAAGTTCAATAAGAAGTGTTGATTTGGTGATTGCGACGTAGCATTAGCATGATGCTAATGCTAACAAGCTGTTCCATGTATCGCTTTGAAGTGTTCACTGACCGTTTTAAAGTCTGAGAATATTTTCACTGATCAGACTTTAAGCCATGGGGGATAAATACAACAAAATTATTTTGTAGGACATTAAAATTTTTTTTTTTACTATGACAGAAATGAATCTTAGTATTAGCAGCGGGTGTTCCATGAAAACTGCAAGTTTTGTCAGATGTAGTGCTGAATCCCCCCTGCCCCGCATCCTTCCTTCGTGAAAGCACTCCATGTTAATGATATATAAGAACAATAGTCTTTATGTTTTCAGGCTGTTTTTGTTTTAATGTAATATAAAATGTAATCACTTGGAGACAGAATCAGAAAATCTCTGGTAAATCTCTCCTTCTTCTCCAAGGACATTTGGTCAATTTAGGTTTAGAGTTAGATGACAAAATTAGTTTTGTACAATTTTATTGTCTAAAAAAAATCAGGAGAGCTTCAAAAAATTAAATGCTTAAGTGGTGCTGGGTGATAGAAAAGTGTCTATCATGCCATTTCTCTCCTGTTGTT
Organism: Oryzias melastigma; assembly: GCF_002922805.2. Lineage (NCBI taxonomy): Eukaryota > Metazoa > Chordata > Actinopteri > Beloniformes > Adrianichthyidae > Oryzias > Oryzias melastigma. The sequence goes on along the minus strand of NC_050524.1, from coordinate 2,634,043 downwards.
TCTAACATTTTTATTTATTTTTATTGCTGAGCTTTTGTCCAAAAATGTGTTTTTCTAAGAAACTTAAAACTATTGTTCTCATTTGTGGCTATTAAGCTATATGTCACTAAAAAAATAGAGAAAAGTAAGCGACGACATCAATTTTTTGTCAGAGAATAACTGAAAATATACTTTCTTGTGGTATACAGTGATTTATATTGTAAAGATATAAAATAATTGATATCAGGATATACATTTTTCTCTATATCGCCCAGCACCATGCCTAAGGTATTTCTGTGTAAAATAGGGTTATAACTTTGTTTGTTCTTTAAAACTTTAAAACATTAGAATTTTTTGTAGAATTAAAGCTTTTTTAATCCTTCCGCTCTCTTTGGGGTCCAGTTGACTCCAACCACATATTGATATGTGATTCCTTCCATGACAAAGGTGGACAGGATTTTATGTCTGTCATGGACATTAGTGAAACTCAAAAATCAAAGATAAAAAAAAGTTCAGCGCACTGTCTTGGGGGGTCCAGATGACCCCACTTTTAATGTAAACAAACTAAGGAGAGCGGAAGGGTTAAGTGGGACCTATCAATTTAGTGGTTTTATTTTACTTATGAAAAAGGAAATAAATATTTAAATGTTAAGAACTTGCTGATGATCACATATTTCTTTTTTGAGCCGCAGAGTGTTCAAATTTGACAAATATAGTTGTTTGGTATATAACGTTGGCACCCGATATAGAAAAAAGCTATAGTGATATAAAAAACTCCATCGCACAGCCCTACCTTCACCATTTCTGGTAATCGGAGATGCGTGTCTATTTTTTTAACCAGTCAATAAATAAAACTTTCTAACACGTTTTGTATATGGTAACAGAAAGTGTTGTACACAGAAATAGAACTCACTCGTGGAAATTGAAGCAAAGTTGAAATGTTTCATTTGTATTTCTGAGTGTGAAAGGTTCTGGTTTTCATCAGCGGCTGACCTCTTAAAGGAGCTTTGTTGTAGAAATGCAGCAGGAGTCTGTGTGTGCACTGGTGTGCACGTGCCTGAAGAACACGGAGCTTTCTCCGTCTTTATCAGGCAGCCGTGACATTCCTGCGGCGTGATGCAGCCGGTGACACACAGCATGGCAGCCCGTTGTAAACGCGGCCTCTGTCTGGCCTTCCATGACAGCGGCCCACTAAAGGTCACCAGCTGCAAACTGAGGATGGAAGAGGGGGCGAATGGTGGCTGACGCCATGAAAGTGGAGGATACAGGATAGTTGGGATGCTCTGGGACCCACGCCTCAGTGTGCAGATGAGCTGCAGGATTTGTCTGGTTGCTGGAAAAAACGTTCAAACGCAGAAAGAATTTCTTTTTATTTGAAGATGACTGAAGCCCTGAAGAATGCTAAAACAATGAAAGTCATGCAGGAGACGCATTCACAGGTGATGGAGGGAGATAAACAGAGCAGGTGAAGGTATGGGAGCGCTGTTTGAACTATGTGAGGAATCTGACCTGAACTCCTCGTCTGCTTTTTAACGTGTGTGCTCAGGGAAACACCAGGCAAACCTGAGATTACACACAATTCTGGCTTCATTTATCTGAAGGTTTAGTTCAAATAGTCCAAATAATGGAGTTTTCTCAGAGGATAAATGCCAAAAATGTTTCCCGTAGAACACTCTCAGAATATTTACTGAGGTTTTATTTGGTTTTTGAAAGAACCCATTGTGCAAGTTTCACACTTTGCTGGGAAACCTGGTCGTGTAAGAACTGCGAGAGCGGCGTGGGTGTGAGAGCACGTGTGTGATGGACGAGACTCCTGACCTCACACCGTGCTTTGTTTCCCCACAGAAATCGTGGACGGAAACATCAAGATGACTCTGGGCATGATCTGGACCATCATCCTCCGTTTCGCCATCCAGGACATCTCTGTGGAAGGTGAGCTAGACGTGATCTCCTCTCAGACGGACGACTGAGCTCCATGTTTACTGAGAATCAAACTTGGAGGGAAATGAAAGAAGCTTTCAGGACAAGCTGCATCATGAACAGCTCCACCACTAACAGTTTCTTTATTAGTGACTCAGCCCTGCGGGGATTTCAGTCTTAAACACATGTAGAGATGTGGTTAACGTGTTGTGGGAAGCAGAGCAGAAGCCGAACTCTGAGTGGGGTTAGCCGTGCTGGAGGAGACATCAGGTTTGAACGTTCTCATCCCTCGAAATTCACCAATAAGCCACCATAATCTGTCTCATCCTGGTTCTTTTTAAACTTCTAATTCATACTTTTTGAAAATGTTTGCATCTTAAGTTTAAGTTCATAGGCAAATTAATTTAGTTTTAGTAAAATCATTATATAGATGATTTTTTCTCTCCCTAATCTGAGCTACAAATGCAGCGCTCCCTCGATTATCGCGCTAGTTGCATTCCACAAATGACCTATGAAGTAGAATTAAACCTTGTCCACTTTTCTCATGAACATTTTCACACTTTTCTCTCGTTTAAACTTTTAAAGTTTAGTCTTTGTAGAAAAATAAGTCCAGGATTAAAATGAAAACAAAGATCTTATGGGAAATACAGATTTAACTAACTGAAAGCATTCTGTGCAGACGGTACGGAGGAGACTGACTATCTCTTACCACAAAAAAGATGCAAAATTGCACCAAAAAAAACCTCCTAAAAAGTGAGATCGCTAAAGATGTATTGAGATGTGACGAGGAAACGTCATGTCTGTCTGAGAAAAAGTGTGAAGTGAGAAGTTTTACGGCCTTAAAACAATTGGAATAGTTTTTTTCTTTTTAATGATGAATACTTTGCAGATTTTATTTTTAGAACAAAACTCCTGTGATAAACCAGAGAGCACTGTTGTAATCTTTATTACAGTCTTGGGTTATAAGTTGGGTATCAAGAATTAATTTTACTAGAGTTTGAGTAACATTTGTTGGATCCTTTCACACTAAAATAAAACGGAAGTGTTTTAAAACTGGAAGTGTTTCTAGGTTTGACCCTTTGAGGCTGCTGTAGTTTTGCTGTCTGGTCTCTGACAGCACGCTTGTAAACGTGACTTCCTTGTGTTAAGGTTGTTCAGTGAACAGCCTCTGCAAACTGTCAGACCCACCTGGGACCGTAACCATGGCGATTATAAAAGTGCCAATGGCACCCAGCGCCGTCCTGCCGCCTCTCACTGCTGGTTGTGAAAATGACGACGCGCCAGCAGCCATGATGGCTTTTTTTCTGTTGAATTAGAGCTGATGGGTGTGGCTTCCACAGAAACATTTTAATCCACATTCATGTTCCATGATCCTTAAATTTTATTAGAAACATTGTAGCAAGACATTTTATTGATGATTAAAAGGTTGTTCATGTCAACAAAACTTTATCAAAGCAACAAATCTTCATCATCTCCTCCTCCTCACTGCAGAGACTTCTGCCAAGGAGGGTCTTCTTCTGTGGTGCCAGAGGAAGACCGCCCCCTACAAGAATGTCAACGTGCAGAATTTCCACATAAGGTAATGTTTTCCATCAGGCCTCCAAGGGTTAAAGCAGCTTCTCGTTTTTATTTGGGAAATTATTTCAAAGAATTCATCAAATCTCCAGCAAAAACAGCTTTTTGTGGGTTTTTTCTGTGAGCAGTGAAGTCTGGCCGGTCTCCACGGCCTGGAAAAGGCCGAATGCGGTCTGCGAACATCAAAAATGTCACTTGGCAGCCGTCTTCTAGGAGCTGTGGTGCGCTCGCATGAAATCTGTCATTTCTGAAGCTGACAGAACAAACAAAACCTCCTTGGTTTTAAGATGAGGAATGGCCCAAGAAAAACGAAGCGCGCGTTCGACCCGATCTTTAATTCGACAAAAAAACTTGAGCCAGAATGTTGAAACTGTGTGGCGAAGTCACATCCTATTGCTTCAACAGGAACCAGCTTCAAAGCAGTCAACTGTTACTAACCAGACGCGCATGACGGACCGCCAGAACAGACTGCAGGAGGAGGTTCTGGTTCTGGATGGACCATCGATTTTTGCATCTGATGTTCTGGATGCTGCACTTCAGTGGACATGTTTATGAATGTGTGAGGTTTTAGTGTTAAACCCTCAGTCAAAAGTGTATTTCTATTGAAAGGGCGCCCCCTGTTGGAGGGATTATGATTTGTTACTTTAAAATGTCTAAATTTGGGATAAAAATTGAGCATAATTCATGTGAAATCTGTTATTCAGACATCTGAAACATTCCTCATTTGTGTTTCCTCTCAGCTGGAAGGACGGTCTCGCCTTCAACGCTCTGATCCACAGACACAGACCCGATCTCATCGACTACGACAACCTCAGAAAGGTGCGCAGAAACCCGCGTACCTGTCAGAGGGTTCTGCTTCTGTTCTAGGAGCTGACGGTAATCTTTCTGCTGCCGTTTCAGGATGACCCTGTCACTAATCTGAACAACGCCTTTGAGGTGGCTGAGAAGCACTTGGACATCCCCAAGATGTTGGATGCAGAAGGTAAGCGAGGAATCTTCTGATCTGCGGAAAAACGAAAGTTATGTTTCCATGTGAAATATTAACAGTTTTAAATCCTTCAAGCACATGACTTGTTTAGCACTGGACACGTTTTTATGGTTTTATTTCGTTGCCCTGCATGTGACCCTAACAGCACTGCTGGCTGCAGCTCCTGTACAGTAACACAAGTGCTGCTTGTGTTTTTGTGCTACTGATCATAAAATGCATTTATTTATTTTTTCAGCAGTCCCTGATGGATCTTTGTGTTTGATTTGTCTTTTTGCTCCTTTTCCTTGAATGGGTCTGTGTGCTTTGAAAACTAGAAAATCGTTTAATTCTGATACTTTAACCTGCGAGTCGACTCACTTTGTATCTTGAAACCTTCAAAGTTGCTGTGAGCAGCAGTTCCTTTGGCTGCTTTTTCACTCGTTTCAGTTCAGACTTCTTTCCTGGATATGCGTACATCTGTCCTGACTTCATCCTCCAGCCGTTCTGAGAGGAGACACTGATCTCTGCTCCCGTCCTCGATCAGAAAACTCTCATCGTGTCTGGCTGCACTCATGATCCTCCTTTAGCATTTTACCGCCCCGGTTCACTAAGTGGTCTTTGTTTTATCTTTGTTCTGTCGAGCTCTTAAGGCCCTCGGTGACACTTTAGAATAAGATTCCTTCATAAACTAGTTGTAAGACTTCAATCTTTAATAAGTAATTTGTTTATGAGCCTTTATAGGACATTTCTAAGACATTCATTATCATTTTTACATGACCTACTAGTGCTTTTTTGTGGTAAGAAATTGCTTAGTTCTGACTTGAGATTTCTTTTTTTTTTTTTTTTCGTGACCTGTAGTTAAGTAATCTATTTTTAATGGTGATTCATTTTTTTAACCAAATAACTACTGTAAAAAGCCTCCTTCTGACATTTTTATTTTAAGTTGGGGTATTTTGTCGCTGAAATGCATCAAGTTATAAGTACAAAATGTGTTTATAAAGTTTTCCCAATATAACAGATTTCAGCCGTTTACTTTTACACCAACACGATATATTCTTTTAGTAAACGGAACACAAAAGCGAAACATTGGGTCCAGATAAAAGTGCTGATTACTCTGTAATTAATCGCAATTGAGGCGTTAATTTGACACGCATACAATTGCACATAAACAATAAGTATATGGTTGATCAATGGTTGTTTATATTGCTGTAAAACGTCTAATAAACAACAACAAAGACTGTTATCAATCATGTAGGTGCCTAAATGTTCATTTAACGTGAGTTGATGTCTTGTTTCTGCTGGTGTGGTGGACATGTCACTATGGTCGACAAAAGCTCTTCTATGAAAGCAGTTTAGTGCCGCATGTAAATGTCTTCACAGGCAGCATATCAACACCTATAAGACAATAGGGAGACATCGACAAATGCTCTTATAAAGGCTCATAAACCTTACTAATGACCGTCTTGTAACTAGTTTATGAAGGAGTCTTCATCGTGTTTGGCGCTCACAGTGTAACCGTACCGTTCTCGAGGAACTGTTCTCTTCGACTCTGGAAGCAGAGTCATTCTGTGCTGGAGAACAAACACTCGCAGCCACAAACGATCTGTACTTTAGACACACAAACCCTGGTGTCCTGTGAGGAGGTCTGAAGCCTCAGAGGTGTTCTCATTCCACCTGGCTCCTCTTGATGTTGGAGGCTGAGCTCCACGCCCGTCTGCACAGGAAGCTCCAACAGTCTTTGGATGAAGCTGCAGTTTGTTTCAAACTCGTTTTTGTTAGTTTGAAAAAAGCCAACAACAACACGGTTCAGAAATGTTTCCTGAGAAGTTCTCACGTTCTGAGCGTGATGTTTTATCTTTAAATACATGTTGGGAAACTGGATCCATCTGATGCAGTTTGTTTGACCTTTAAGCTCAGATTATGTCCCTAAAAAAACCTCTAAATGAGTGAAAAAGCAGCTAAAACTGATCAGAAACAAAGGTTGAGTTGAGAGTTTTCAGCATCTGTTTGTGTTTTTGTGTTAGCCGTCCTGTGTCCTGCTTGTGTTTTTGTGCCTGTTTGTCTTCATAACCACATTCTCCCCCCCGCCTCATAGACATAGTGAACACTGCTCGTCCAGATGAGAAAGCCATAATGACTTATGTGTCCAGTTTCTACCATGCGTTCTCTGGAGCACAGAAGGTACTTTCAGACTTGAAACGTGTCGGTTACTAACCAGGTGCTGCTTCTGCCCAGCATGGCCTCACTGCCTCCATCATGGGAACACAAACACGCAAACACGCATGTGGATGCAGCTGCACTGGGAGGATGTGAAAGGAGCAAGAAGATGGATTTGGTTTCAGAAAGTTTCCAAATTTCACCAAAGCAGAAAAAGAACCCAAACCTGAAACGGTTTATAGAATCTGCAAACAAGAGAATCCGGACCCGCGACAGGAAGACAGAATAGTTTGAGCTGCAATTGTTTCATCCAAAATCCTTTCAAAATAAACAGGAAGGTCCTCAAACCTCGTGTGAACAGAGGGATTTAGTTCTTATTTTTGGTGCTAAAATTCAGTCTTGGGGGTAAATAAATGGTTAAAGTAGTTGAAAATGCAAAAATAAAAAAAATTATTAAAAGTACATAATTTTAATGTTCTTAGATCGTCGTTTAGCCAAAACTAAAGGCAAACAAACCTTTGCTTGAACGCAAGTGTGACCAAGAAAGAATCTGACTACCTGCTAAACATCAAAAAAGGCTCGAAAAATTTGAAAACATGGACCTTCTCCTTAAACTCACCTGTACAAAGGCGTTTGTAGCCTCCTCATTTCATAGAAAAATAAGTGTCTGAACATTCTCTGTAATTTTACTGTAAATATGTTATTAAAAATTCTATATGAATGCATTATTTCGATAAACTGTTTTTGTTATTCTTATCAGAATCCTGGATTCACGCAGCTCATAGGTTCAGTGGAAATAATAGTTGACTCGTTTAAAATAAATAAATATTTTAGTAAATGCAAAAGTTGAGATTCTCAGGTTTGGGACTCTATTTTTAAAATTAAATCCTTAAAAACAAACTTGAACATCTAGTGGATGAGTGACTAAATAAATAAAAAAACATTTAAAAAGTATTTTCAATCCATCTCAGCAAAAAGTCCAGAGAAAATTACATGTCATTATCTAAATGTTTTTTTTTTCAGACATTAAATGTTTAAAGGAAATATTCCACCTGCAGAAGAATGAGTCATTTTTATTAAATTAAAATTTGTTACGATGAAAGAAAAACACATTTTCAAACGTGTCCAAAAGCTGCTTTAGATCCAGAATAAGCTTTTAAATTCTGAAAATAAGATTGTTTTATTACTTTAAAGTAAACTAAAAGCTGAAACTAGGGATTCTCTTGCTGCTAGACTGAAATGAGCAGAAACCGGATGAGATTAAAATAATTATGACTTTATGGCCGAGCACATGCATGGTCACATGACTGAGGGACCAGAAGAGTGGTTGGTTCCAGTGTTGATCTGGATCTTCTGCTCCGTCCTCCATGTATGCACGGAGCGTCACACACATCAGCTTCCATGTTCAGCTGCATCTCACAAAAACTGTCAGATCAAATCAGCAGCTGGTTCTTGTGATTCATTTGGCATTTTGAGAGTCAGAAATCCTTCTTTGCTTGGAGATCAGATGTAGAATCTGCAGAACTTCTGTTATTTCGGCAGGAACTCCAACATTTCAGTGTTTTTCTGTTCTTAAAAGGTGAAAACCGTCAGTGCAGTGAGTCATTTCCCTGCATCGCTCTCATCTGCTAAATGAATCCTGTTAAAAGCTGCAGTCAGTGATGTGTGTTTGTGTCCCAGCGCTCCGCTGGGGGCTCCAGTGCTCCTCATTTCTTCTTCAGGGTGGTTTTCTGGTCCTCTCCTCCTTTCAGCAGAAGACATGGACGCTGCGGAGTGGCGCTGCTCTCATGCTTGGGGAGCAGCAGCAGAGTAACTCTGAGTGTTTCAGCTGCAGCTTCACTCTTTCTGTTCTGTCTCTTTGCTGCCCCCCTCCTCTGCTGGGTTAGACATCGTGGGTACTCTGAGGCCGGATGAGAAGGCCATAATGACCTATGTGTCCTGCTTCTATCACGCCTTCTCTGGGGCACAGAAGGTGAGCTCCTCATGCTTCAGACTCACACCAACGCTTCACCGCGGAGCACACGCCAAACACTGCAGGGTTTCCATCAGGAGTTTGAGCTCTTGGTAAAGACAGGAAATGTTTTCTGAGGAGAGAAATGTTAGCTTTGGACTCTGCGTGGGTCAGCTCCCATGAGCAGGCAAAAATGTTGGCTGGAACAAGCTGGATGAAGCTTCGCTCCTCTTGACAGGAGCTCAGGCCTCATCCAGCAGCTCCAGATTCCTCACATGAGGGGGAGAAGTCAGGATTATTTACAGAACTTTGATGGGAACTCTGCAGAAACCACAAAGAAAACATGGATGCTTCTGTTCGGGCTCTTTGAACATCAGCTGTTTCCTCAAAAATGACTCGACGCGTTTCCTTTCCCACGCGGTGAGTCGGAAGATACCGAGGGTTTAGGTCGGCGATGAACGTTAACAAGACTGTCAGAAATGTAAACAACAAAAACTAGATTTATAAAATATAACCGTCAGAAAAAAACATTAAATATTATGCATTTACTACAGAAAATAGCCAATACAAACATTTAAATCATATTAAATATTTTAGTTTGTAGAGCTCTGTTTGGGATGATGGGACATCTGGGTAGGGTTGGTCTTCTCCAACAGTCTTGGAGGGGAAATTCTAATGATTTAAACCAATTTATTTCCAAAAATCTTAATTAAATCGACTGAGAACAATTTCATAATACATCAACATGTGATCGGAGTAGGACTTTAACAAAAACCTGCTCAGTTGGCCAAAAAGTGAACAAACGTCATCATACAATCAGTAATTTCTAAAAAATATAAAGTCACCTTATTTATTATGCATTTTTATTTGTTTTTATGATATTTAAAGTTTTTGCGCTGAGGGATTTGCACTTCAGGGCCACCGTAGTTCACTGAATTCTTTTTAAAAATGAACACATGGGTTAGAAATGTAGCTCTGTGTATCTGATTGGTTCATTTTTGTGGGAAACATCTGCTGACGTTCATCTCTCTTCACTGCTATATTCTGATTTATTTTTTTTGTTATGGTATAAATGCCATTGTTTTTCATAGATTTGTATCAAAGTATGATGTAATTGGAGTCAGTTTGTCAAAGTGTGTTTTCTTGTTCTATTCCAGTGGTTCAGTAGAGTTCAGTACTGTAGACAGACGCTCTGCTGTGGACCGCAGGACTCAGTCTCAGGTTGTGACAGGAAAAGCATGGAGTTGTGAAAGTTCACTGACTTTGGTGCATTTCACTAACCGACTTCAGCAGCATGTGTATGAACATCTGGGTTAGTCGGATGGTCTAAACTGGTCTGGACGTTAACTGCTCACTGCCTGCGTGTGGCGTGTTTTTACACCGACGGTTTCAGAGCCGCTAACGTGTAAACAGGAAGTTCAGGTTTAGAGAAAGCAGCTTTTATTTTGAAGAGAACGTCCCTCTGAGTCTTCACCACTCATCAAACTTTCCTCTGAAAGGCCGAAACCGCTGCAAACCGCATCTGCAAAGTCCTGGCGGTCAACCAGGAGAACGAACAAATGATGGAGGACTACGAGAAATTGGCGAGCAATGTGAGTATGACGCACACTGACCCTCTCTCAGGTAAAGGTGTTGAAGCCCCGCCCCTAATATTCCTGTCTTTTTCTCCCTCCAGCTGCTGGAGTGGATCCGCAGGACGATTCCCTGGCTGGAAGACCGAACCCAACAGAAGACAGTGAATGACATGCAGGCGAAGCAGGAGGACTTCAGAGACTACCGCACAGTCCACAAACCGCCCAAGGTGCTGCGACGCCGCAGTTCACCTGCAGGAAGGTTTTTCTCTCACTGATCACTGACCCGTCTGTCCACAGGTCCAGGAGAAGTGTCAGCTGGAGATCAGCTTCAACACTCTGCAGACCAAACTGAGGCTCAGCAACAGACCCGCCTTCATGCCGTCAGAGGGACGCATGGTGTCCGTATGTGTGCCGCCGCTTCACGTCCGAGTCACGCAGGATGTGGAGCGCCCAGGTTAAGGTTGTTCCTCTGCTTTAGGACATCAACGCTGCCTGGCACACTCTGGAGGGAGCGGAGAAAGGCTACGAGGAGTGGATCCTGAGCGAGATCAGGCGTCTGGAGAGACTGGAGCATCTGGCTGAGAAGTTCCACCAGAAGGCTGCGATCCACGAATCCTGGACCAGCGGTACGGTCTCTACCTGCTGCTGTTTCAGCAGAATAATTCTGGAGCCCAAATGTGGAGTCTTTAGCTGCTGTGGTGTGGGAGGGTGACGGCCTCTAATCTCCTCAAAACATTTCCTGATTTAAGGCTTCTTTGGTCTGAAGAAGGCCTGGGTGGTCTGGATCTGATGACCTCGTGACCTTTTAAAGCTCTTCACTGTAGGGCTGGTACTTGGGTGGCAATCCATTTGATTCATGAATTAAGATCAAAGTTTTACAGATTAAACCACCATTCTGCCTATTTAATATGTTTAAATGTATCTTTTTGCTGGATATATGAAAACTAAACGGTATTTAATCACCATCATTCATACATTTATCAGAATCAACAGATAAAAACTCAAAGATTTAAAAAAAAATAAACTATATATTACTTTAAACAACATCACACTGAAAGTTTTTCTTTTAACTTCAGCAGGAAACAAAACGCAAACATTGAAGCTATTATTGGCTCATTTAACAACAAATCCTGAAAATGTTTTCCAGTTTTTTATCCTCAAAGTTCTTCTGACTGCAGTTCCATGACCAGAAGATCGTAAATGAAAACGTCTTTCAATCCGTCCAGGTAAAGAAGCTATGCTGACCCAGAAAGACTACGAGACCTCCACCCTGTCAGAGGTGAAGGCGTTGCTACGGAAACACGAGGCCTTTGAGAGCGACCTGGCAGCCCATCAGGACAGAGTGGAGCAGATCGCAGCCATCGCGCAGGAGCTGAAGTAACTCGACACACAGACAGGTCAAAGACGCTCAACGTCAGCCGCTTTCGTCTCTATAAACACAACTCTGTTCCTCAGCGAGCTGGACTACTACGACTCTGCCAGCGTCAACGACCGCTGCCAGAAGATCTGCGATCAGTGGGACACGCTCGGAGCGCTCACCCATCGCCGCAAAGATTCTCTGGAGGTACGAGTCCCAGACTCGAGGAGATGTATCTGCTGAAATCAAAGAACAGAAAGAGCTCAAATTATTAGTTTTAAAAAACATTTTGAACAAAATCAAGAAAGTTGGCTTAATTTAATCCAAATCATCTTCAGTTTATAATTCATTTCCCTTAATGAAAGCATCTCTCATCTGGATTTTTTGCAGAGGACTGAGAAGCAGCTGGAGTCGATAGATGAGCTGTACCTGGAGTACGCCAAGAGGGCGGCGCCATTCAATAACTGGATGGAAGGAGCCATGGAGGACCTGCAGGACATGTTCATCGTTCACAACATCGAGGAAATCCAGGTACAAAGGAGCTGGTGAACGACTGATGCTGATTTTAGTGTTTAGAAACTCTTACAGGTCCAAAACGTCACATGAGGTCAACTTCGATTCTGACCTGCAGCTGCCTCAGTTTGCACCAAAGTCTGCAGAAGGAATTTATATTTTTACTCATCAGAGAAACGGCAGCGTTCCTCTTCTGTCCTCAGGGTCTGATCGCAGCCCACGAACAATTCAAGTCCACCCTGCCTGAAGCCAACAAGGAGCGCGAGGCCATCCAGGCCATCCAAGCCGAGGTGCAGAAGATCGCCCAGAGCAACGGCATCAAGCTGAGCGGCGCCAACCCCTACACCACCATCACACCTGGCAGCATCGACGACAAATGGGAGCAGGTGAGGCCTCGATGCTCCCCCGTTGGTCATTTTTCCATTCGTCACCAGAGAGCTGGTCTTCTGCTGGTCCTTCTCTGAAAGGTGTCTGTCTGCAGGCCATGGCCATGGTGCCACAGCGAGACAAAGCCCTGCAGGAGGAGCTGAACAAGCAGAACTCCAACGACACTCTGAGAGCCACGTTCGCCACGCAGGCCAACGCCGTGGGCGCCTACATCCAGGCAAAGATGGAGGTAAGGCGCTCAGGACTTTGTGTCGCTCATTTAGAAACGACTCCAGTACAAACACTTGGAAAGCTTTCTTTAAACTCCAAAACCATCAGACTAATGATGAACGAATTCTAGTTTAAATTAATCAAATGTCCAACGAAACTCATCTCTAAAATGTTGCAGCAAAACACACGAAAGCTGCAGGAAGAACTGAAGCAGTTTAATATGTTTTTAAGATGAACAGCTTTGTATTAGTCGAGTAAAACCCAAATGAAGTTGTAGCCTTCAATCTGGATCTGCATGTCGTCTGCTAAAATCAATCTTCTAAGAAGGATCCAAAAGGCAACCGAACAGAGCAGAGTCTAAACTGGATCCTTGAGGAGCTCCAGTGAGGTTTCATCTGGAAGTTCTCTCCTCGGATGTTAAGTCGTTGATTTCCCTTCTGTAGTTTCTGAGGTCATCTTTGCAGGTTAAAGGTCACAGGTCACACTGACCGTTCGTCCTCTGCAGGATCAGAGGTTTCACATCAGCAGGTTCAAGCTGAACGTTCAGGCTGGATTCTGTCTCCTCAGAGCTCCACGACTGAAATCAGGCTGTTTGACAAATGATCATGAAGGATTCACTGAGAGATCAAGTACTTTAACGTTTGGTCTGATTCAGGGTTTTGCTGTTAAATAAAATGAGGGCAAAATCTCTGAATCAACCTAATTTTAAAGACTAAACGTAACTATTCATAGACGAGGAGTCCAGAAAAACTACATGTAAAATAAAAAGACAATGAGTATTAAGAATCTGATTTTATACGTTTGAGGACAACATTGAAAACAGGTCTGACTTAATCTTCCGTGGCGTCCCCGTGGACGGGTTTGTTGTTAAATGAGGAATTGTAACTTTTTGGAACCGCACAAACAAAAAAGTTAAATAGAAATCCTGGATTTGATTCATTATAGGAAAATACAGAAATTAAAAGAACGTCAGTACATTCATACATTTGTGTTTTCAGGAAATTGGCAGGATATCCATCGAGATGAACGGCACTCTGGAGGACCAGCTGACCCACCTGAGGGAGTACCAGCAGAGCATCCTGTCCTACATGCCGGAGATCAACAAGCTGGAGGGCGACCATCAGCACATCCAGGAGGCCCTGATCTTTGACAACCAGTACACCTCCTACACCATGGAGGTAAGGACTCCTGGCCATGCAGAAGAACTCGACGCTTCTGATCTCCTGGAGAACTGACCTCCTCCCCCCCTGCAGCACCTCCGGGTGGGCTGGGAGCAGCTGCTGACCACCATCGCCAGAACCATCAACGAGGTGGAGAACCAGATTCTGACGCGTGACGCCAAGGGCATCAGCCAGGAACAGCTGTACGAGTACCGCGCCTCCTTCAACCACTTCGACAAGGTCAGGGCCCGCCGCCGTGCGCCTCCTTCCTGTTTTCTCCCAGTTCAGCGGGAGCTTCAGGAAGGAGATGTTCCTCTGTCGGATGTAGAATGTTTGATGTTGAATGTGATCAAATGTTTAGAGCATCAGTGGGGCTGAGAAAAGATCCAGATGTGTGAGTACATGCTGATGTTTCTCACTGAGGAGCACCTGGTGTCACTTTGATGGGAGGGGCGGGGCTTACAGGAAATCACCTGGTTTATGAGGGGTCCTGGTGGAATGTATCAAAGCTTGAGATACTGAAGAGATGAAAGTTGAAGAAAAGTCACGTTTATTTTACAAATCAGTCATTAAACTCAAAATATAATCATTTTTGTAGAAAACGCAATGATCCACATTAACCCTTAGTAGTCTTGGGCCTTTTGATCATTTATTCTACTTTATAATTTGCTCTATTTGAACATGACACTATTCTGAGTGGTACATTACATCCAAACTCTATCTGGAGTGGTACATCGAAAACAAAACCAGAGCAATCGGAGCGGGAAAAAATTCAGATTATGGAGAATTATTTCCTCCAGGAATTTTTTAATCTTTTCTGCAGCTTTTTAGTAAATAAAAAAATCTTTTTTTAGATTTTGATAAAACTGGAGAAATTTAAATTGCCAAAAGTACAAAAAACTTTATTTACAATAAGAGTTTAGACAAATGTGACATTTTTTTTAAAATCACTTTAATTTGTTTCAGTCTATTGTTACATTCATCAAAACATATTTTTTGCAGTAAAATTTAAAGTGAATTTATTAGAAATTGTGTTAATAGTTTGGAATCAAATCCTGAAAATTGTCAGAGATAACCAGCTTCAACTTTAGGTTTTTATTTTCTGTTGAAAAGTTTGATAAGAATTTGGCTCTGACAGTTTCTTCCTGGAATAATCCACCAGAGACATTTACTCTAGTTTTTAGTGGAAAAAACATTCATGTAATATCAAATGATGTGTTCTTCATCAGCGTCTGGGTCAAACGTCCCTCTCATCCATCAGATCACCGTTCTCTGTTTCTAAGTCACTTTCTGTCCAGCAGTCTTTCTGTCCTGGATTCTCGAGCTACGTTCATGTCGTCTAAACATCCATCGTGTTTGTCCCTTCATCCCCACATGTCCTCATCTTCCATCGCATGCTGTGGCGTTCGTGGTTGCCCCTCCTCCCCCTCCATCTTACAATGACGTGCCGCTCTGTCATTGGCCGTTTGGCCGACCTCAGGACCACACCGGGTCCCTGATAGCCGAGGAGTTCAAGGCCTGTTTGATCAGTCTGGGCTACGATGTGGAGAACGACAAGCAGGTAGGAGCTGGGGGGTGGTGAGGTGGTGGTGGGGGTCTCTGGGCAGCAGAGCACAAGTCACAAAGCATCCAGAAAAAATGACCACAAAATAAAGTTTGTTCATAACTACAGACGGAATGTCTGCAGGTGAACGAAACAAACGTTATGAACAAACTTTTTATGTAGTAAAAGTCAGAAAACAAGTGAAATAGTTTATTTTTTATTTCCACAAAGGATAAAAACATTCCTTTTCGGTTCATTTTTGAAATCCTGCTCTGTGATTGGTCGGCTCTGCTGCTCTCTATGAGCTCAGACACGTCCTGCTCTGTGATTGGTCGGCTCCGTCAGCATGGGCGTCAACACCTGCAGCATCCCTGTCTGTCCACCTGTCTCTCTGGTTTTACTGTTTCAGCTCCTCGGGGCTCCGCCCCCTCACCTGTCTTCTCCAGGTTTCCAGCTGCGGTCGGACTTTCTCTGTTAACTGTTTGTGCTTTTATCTTCTGGGCTCCACGCTCACCTTCTCCTCGTCTTTTTATCTGTCCTTCCGTCCTCCTCTCTGCGCCGTCCTCGCCGGGCTCTGCCGTGGCGCCCTGCAGAAGCGTTCGGGACAGATGGTGTCTGATGATTTCCGAGCTCTGCTGATTTCTACGGGAAACAGCCTGGTACTGCTGCTGACGTGCTGCTGGGTGTCTGCAGGTCCAGTTTGGACAACTTTTAAACTTTCACTCACATTACTTCCGTGTTCAACGTAAGACCGCTCAGTCGTCTCCGTTTGGAGCGTTAGTAGCAGGATGATGAAAACGGTTCATGCACAGATGTGATCAGAGGTCTTGTGGTTTTATTTGAGTGTCTGGCACAGCGCGTCAACCAATCAGGGACTTCGCTTTGGTTCAATGATGCAATCAGCAGTTGGAGTCCAAAACCAACATGAGGGAGGCGGATCGTTCTCATCCTGACCTTTAATATCTTGAGACGCTGGAATGATCTAATCTAATTGTATTATATTTATTTTTTCCTATTCAGAGAGAGACAGAAGTACCGCTGAAAGCGTCTGTCATTAGCAGCTCCTGCAGTAGATGGTGAAGCTCATCATGAATGATGAATGATCTCTTGAACCCAGACTTGGAGACAGGATCACAAACACTTTTTTAGAGCTCTTTCAGATAGATAAACCTGAGCTCTCATCATCATCCAAGTCTTCTGTGTTGTGATGAGGCTAAAAGTTTTAGCCTGCAGCTCCCTCCACACGGGTCTGGAGTATCGAGTTTATGAAAACATTTTTGGACAAGCTTGCAGCAGCAAATTTGACCCTCAAATCATGCTTGGTGTGACTGAAGCGTTCTAGTTTACCTGATGACTTTTGAAGCTAAAGTCGTAATAAATGAAATCTGTCTCCAGAAGGACACCAGGTGAGCATAACTTGCATACCTGTTAAGGACGTTATTGGCGTGCTCATGTCAGCCACAGTAATGTCAACAAACATGTCGAGTCCAACAGCAGCTCAGCATGTGTCACGTAGAACCAAATATGACTGTATGAAGGCTTAAGCTTCAGTGTTAAAAACAAACTCATGAACTGAAATTCTCACACTTCCAAGACTGTTAGCATGGTGTGCTAACGCTAATCATTTGTTTCTGTAAAATGAAACTCAAATTTAAACCTTAGTCTGTCTATGAGAACTGGACCAAGTGTTCCATCACCCTTAGAAATCGATTTGATTCCAGGAGCCGCGATGTCATCTAACATGAAACACCCACTTCCACAACTCATTATCTTCAGTGTTGAAACTTGATTTACATTTAAATGAAGCGGGACATTCTGGGACAAAGCAATGGTAACTTGATGTCCTGTCCTTTAGTGTTTTGAAGGTAAATTGATGTTATTGTATGAAACAAACTAAAAACAGTGAATGCACGACTCATTTGGTTTTTGGAACTAGATGTATGCAGTTACTCTCAAGCTGAAGTAACACAGCGACCTTATTTTAACTGGAAATACGTCACAGCTCTGTGCTTAGAGCCCATTGGCTGACACTGAAGCTCAGTTGTTCCACCTGCAGACACCTGGCTTCCTCTTCCACGCTCTGATCCATGATCTTCTCATCCTCCCTTTGTGGTGAACATGGACTAAAGTAGAATTCCACGTCTAGGATCATTTGTGATTTAGCCTGAAGAGTCCAGGATGGCTCAGTCGTTGGCCTCCTTGTTTTAAATGGAAAATTCTGAAAATATGCTATAAATGACACATTAAATCCATTAAATGTGAAGTTTCTCAAAAAGAATTGAATTGCTTGCTTAAGATTGGTGGAAGTGATTTAAAATAATCCTGTATTTATTATTTTTTCTCAACTATTCTTACTTCTATTTAGTTTTTTATATTGTATTAAACCAGTGACATTACAAACTCAAATCTTTTTCTTTGTTTTCTTTTGACATTTTTGTTATTTTGTTGCATATTTTTGAATAAATTGAAAAAGTGAGTTTGTGGAATTTTTAAAACTGGATCAGATTTAAAGAAATGATTCCATCAGATCAAAGATGAATCGTCCTGGATGTTGATCAGATTAAATCTCCATGGTAACCAGACGGAGGTTAAACTTTGTGATCAGAGTGGAGGATCCATGTAGCCGTTCTTGTGACGTCCTGTTCCATCTGTTGTCCTGGTTCTGTGTAACTCAGGACTGCCCAATCTTAAAATGACCCCTCCCCCGCTGGTTACCTGATGCAGGTCATCAGCAGGGCGGGATGATGGGATCCTGACTTGGGCAGCCCTGAAGATCATCAGCATGTGTGTTTGATTCCTCTGTCCGTCTGGTTCTAACCTTTGACCTTACTCTGCATGCGTGACGGGGTCAAACACCGGCGCCTCCTGATGTTTTTCCTCCCCGCTTCGTGTCTGTGAACGAGCCGCCGTCTCCCCGGGTTAACCTGTTCCATCTGTTGCCAGGGCGACACAGAGTTTGCTCGCATCATGAGCATCGTGGATCCCAACAACAGCGGCGCCGTCACCTTCCAGGCCTTCATCGACTTCATGTCTTCAGAAACGACCGACAAGGACTCGGCAGACCAGGTCATCGCCTCCTTCAAGATCCTGGCTGGTGATAAGGTGAGGCGGGGCAGCGGGGGCGCCGACCGAAGCTTAAAGCTGCAAACGTTTAACTGTGAACGTCGGGTTTCAGGAAGCAGTGAAACGTCACTAAGACTGACTGTAAAAAGAGGAAAAGTCTGTTTTTACTCTAACAGACGTCAAACATAACAGCTGCTCAGCTGACATCAAACATCTGGAATTATGGGATGTTTAATCCAAACTGCTCTTCATTTCCTGTGAAACCTGTAATTTTTAAAAACACAAACAGTAAATGAATAATTTAATGAAAAACCAGACGATGAACATTCGTGTCTTCGTCGATCAGTGAACTTCCTCTCGTACTTCTGTCGTTTGACTCATCATGATTATTTTGGGGACTTTAAGGAGTTTGGTGTCTTCGTTCCCTCAGAACTACATCATGCCCGACGAGCTGAGGAGGGAGCTCCCCCCCGACCAGGCGGAGTACTGCATCGCCCGCATGGCGCCCTACACGGGTCCCGACGGCGTCCCCGGAGCCCTCGACTACATGTCCTTCTCCACCGCCCTGTATGGCGAGAGCGACCTGTAGGGGAGGCGTGGAGAAGAGGAGGGGCCGGACAAACGGGGTGGGGGGGGCGCAGACGCCGGGCGTTGATAGTCGTTGCTGAGGCGTTCCTGCGTGTGCCGCCACGTCCACGTGAACGGGCACACGCGGGGCGCAGCAGTGCGGGTCCTTAGCTTCACCCTCTCTGCCTTCATGGGGGGTAAAACGGGGAGGGGGGGAATGATACTTTTGCTCATTTTGTTATAAGTTCTTTTCTTTTTGCCAGGTTTGGGGGGGTCAGAGCGTCAGGTGGGGGTGGGGTGTGTTAGATCCTAGAGGGTTATGCATTGGGGGGGCAGCAAAGATGACATATTTACCCATAATCCCCTCGTTGCTGGAGATGACGACCTGTCTAACCTTAGCTCTTTCCCTCTTATCTTTGTTTTTTTTTTTTACACAGTGGGGGGGCTCAGCGCTGTACATACTTATTTTTTCAGTGCGAGGATCGGCAGTCCCAGAGGAACCGACGGCGAGCTTTCATGCAGAGTGACGTTTATGAAAAGGGAGAGTCGGCAGCAGTTTCTGCGGCGGATGGGTTTGAGCTTCCAGACGTTCCGTTTCTTTCAGGAGGAGCTCTTGGGGGGGCAGGACGTAGCTGAGGTCGACCTGTAATCAGATTACTCGGCTTTGCTTCGGCGACGCCTCTAAAGGAAGTGTTTGGTCGGCGTTGAACCGAATGATCGTGGCGTGGAGCAGCTCTGGGGATGAAGGGGTTAAACCGGCCTGTTCCTCCCTGCACCTCCTCCCTCCATCGCTTCACCTCCTCCCATCCCTCCATCCCCTCCCAGTTTCTGAAGTGAAATAATCTACTGTCAGGAAGGGGGCGGGGCTTCAATGGAGGTTTTTATGTAAACATTCCGGTCAATAAGAATAAAATGTATTAAATTAAAACTATGCAATCACAGTGTGGCCAGCCTGATTTCTGGGAAACACTCGGGAGATCGATCAGCTTCTCTGAGACGATTCCCGCCCAAATTCAAACCGTTTCATTGTTTTCCGTTTTCTCCGTTTATCACATGGGGGGGCAGGCGGGGGGAGGGACAGGCCCAGGAGAACCAACTCGGACCAAAAGCTTCTTTGATTCTTTTTACTGCGAGGTTTGAGAGAAATGAACTCTGGAATTGTGATTTTTTTTTTTTTTTTGTACTCTTTAATATCAAACCTTATCAGCTGTACTGGAAACTGCAACGCCTTCTGTCTTTAATGATATCTGAGTTTCACAAAGCACACATAAAGTTTCCTTACAAAACACCTGCTGGTCTGGACTGTTCTTTAATTCAGGAGTTTAACTCTTAAATGTTCAAATGAACCAGTAAACTGAATATATATATTTATAAATGTATAAAATGACTATTTCTGTTCTGATGATTTCTCATCAGCAAACGTGTTTTCTCCATCAGAACTCTCGTCTGTAGGATTACAGATTCTGTCTTGTGGATCTGCTTCAAAGTTCTGAAGTTCTTTAGTCTTTGCCGATTTAACGTGAATAACTGAAGCGTTTGGTCCGGTTTCTAAACGCCCAGTTCAGGAGGAGATCAACCACGGCTCGCTCACATCCAGGAAGCTGTAGCTCCTTCAGATTATTGAGGAGTTCGTTTGAAGCTGCAGGATGATAAACTCCAGAATGAAGAAGAGATGAAGGAAGAACTTCACATGATCAAGAACTGATGGAGGTGGAAAAAGTTGTTCACGTCTCGGTTCCTATTTAGAAGATGAGAATCTGAACAGGAAGAGGAGCAGTGAGGTAGAGATGAAGCTGAGGGTGACCTCTGGTGGTGAGAGCAGAAACCGGCGGGTTCCTTCAGTCTGGAAGACCATCCGGTTCATCATGGATCCAGAGGGGATCCTGTCAGTTTTCTTCATCCAGACTCACAGGAAGCAGCTTCTGGTTCTTCAGGATGAAAGACTCCATCAGTCATCCACCATCCTGGTCTGATGACGAGGAGCTCAATCATCTTTGTATTTCAAGATTTCAACAGTTTAAAACAGTGATGCAATTTTAAGAAACTTGAGTGAAATGTTAAAAAAAAATTTACTTTTCTCTAAAGGATGTTTGTGTCATTTTCTTGTTGACCGTCTCAGCGGTTACATTGGTTGTCATGGCAACCGCTTCTCCTTTGTTTGCTCACAATAAGCAAATCTACAAATGAAGTGAAACGACAGAAGCAGTTGGTTGTGAAACAGTATTTCCCATGATGCACTGGTGCCTGCCTGAGGTCAAACCGTAGACTGTATATAGAATAATAATTATACTTATACTGTATATATAATAATAATAATTGTTTTTTACAGTCTATGGGTCAAACTAGAGTCGGTGGCCGCTGCAGTCTGGCGTGATAGACTGTCACACAGTTACAACAGCTGCTCGTTTTAGAATGATACTACCAGAGCTAGAAAAAATGAATTTTTATAATCCTCTAGTATCTTCCACTCCTCATCAAACCACATTTCCAGCCATATTTTAAACTTTTTATTTAGTTCTTTAAGTTCAGCGCTGCTGCGTGCAGCTTTTAGACTTTTATTTTCTTCTTTGACAGATCTTTGTTATTCCATATGTGGAAGCCAAATAAAATGAAACATAAAAAGTTTATATTTCCTTTTATTGATGAAAGTATAAAAATGGAAAATCAGTCTTTAAACATTGTTGCTGCTAAATCACATTTGGACTCTACTGCTTTCAGGTTCCAGATAGTTTATTTAAGCATTATTGTTTTTAGTATTAATAACCTATACTTGAACTTATAGCTTTAATATTCTGCACATTCTGTTCTCTTTCATAGTAAAATCTAAAAGATATTTTGTACAAACTTTAATTTTCTGCTTTTCTACTTGTGATTTATTCTTGTTTTGGAAACACAAATTTCTTGTTATAATGAATTCATGTACAAATGTAAAATAACAATGTAGTAAATAACAAAAATTAAATGGTAAAGTAAATCTAATTTAGGATAATTTTTGTTTTGAAGCAGTTTTGATAACTTTAAAGGAGACAAAAAATTAAGAAAAACAATAAGACCTGGGGATGTAAACTTCTGATGAGTGTATTTTGGGGAGTTTTTGTTGTCATTATGATTTAAAAATGTTTAACAGTGTTGTTTAATAATAAATGACTTAATTCAACCACTAATGAATGGAAAAAAGTTTTTGTTTTATCATTAAAATTCTCTAAAAAATGACCCAGAATTCATCATTTCTTCAGAGTTTGTGTAAACCATGGATGGGTAAACTATTACCGGTATGTGGCCCGTTTAACTATTAAACCTGCCTGTTAATCTGGAATAAATGATGTCGATAATCCTTATTGATGTTTTAATTTTTGTGTAACTCTGGTGTCAACCTTGAACTTTATAGGTTATTTTTCATTCTGCACGGCTGCTTTTCCTGTGCTCATGTGTTTTCAGAGTCTGTCATTTTTCCCATCATTCCAACAGCACTTGAACGCAGCATTTCTCTAAGTTTGAGTTTTTCCCAGAATGACTCATTAATGCAACTGAAATTAGCAAAAATGCAAAAGTTTTGCAATAGAAGCTTAAAAATATTCTATTTTAAAGTTTATATATATATTAAATTTCAATGAAAATTGATTTTTTTGTCCAAATTCCACATTATTTCTTTCTCATGTGAGGTAGATCACCAGAACACTCCACACATCTGCTTCAGGAACTTGTGTAAAATTTTGTGGCCCACGAGGTCAAAAATGTTCCCCCTCCTGATGTAAACTTAAGCAATGACTTTAAACAAATATCCATAAACTCAAGAAAATACGTAAAGCAACTGTTGTTTACCTGCATGGAGATGGGAAGACTTAAAGATGTTAAAGTTAAATAAAAAAGTAAAAATGTGTGAACTTAATTGTTGTGAAATAATGAATGTTTTTCATGATAATTAATGAGTATTTTTCTTCTTGATGCTTGATGTGGAATCATTGATTTAAAAGTGTTTTCTGAGGATGTAGATCAATCGATCATTTAGATGATTAGTTTACACTCAGACAGTCTCCGTGTCTTTGGACATTTGCAGTAAACCTCGTTCATTTTCACCTGTAGATGTGTTTTTGACCACCAGATGGCGCCCTTCCTCAACAGTAGGAGCAGCACCGCCGTCCGTGGAGGGAAACTCCTGCATCAAACACCCCCCCCCCCCCCTGACACGCCCCAATATCACCGCTAGAGGAGATTTATTCCAGGTGAACAGGTACAGGCGGGAGATGGAGGCCGCAGGTGGAGCGTGAATGGAATGATGTCCACATGAATAATAGATGAGCTGCTGCTATGTAAATGCTCAGGTTGAGAGGATGGATGCTGCAGAGCCCCCCCCCACCGTGACTAATAACAGGTAAATAGCCTCCAGGTCACACCAGCATCAATCTGTCAGTGAGCGGGAAAGCTGGAGCTCACATGGACGCGACATCAGCCTCTGAATCATGAGGTCTACGTATAATTCACTCATCTTAAATCCATATCTGCTTTCCTTCTGGACTACAGAGTAGCGTCTCTTCGACTCCGCCGGCATCTCCGGCCTTCACCGAATTAATGGAAAAAATCTGTTTTTGTTTGTAAATGTTTTCAGGGAAAATCTGACCTGCGGTGACCTCGACTCTGACTTTAATTGTCCAGAAGATCCACGATTTTGTTGATCTTTTATTTTAGGTTTTACCTTTCATTCTGAAGGAATCAGAATAAGTTCATCCTGAATGTGTAAATTTGTTCTCTTAAAGCTTATTTGGTGTTTGGGTTTAGATGCTGACACAGCGTCTCTCCTGATTGGCTACATGTAATCAAGTATTGTGTTTTTATTGGCTTGACTGACATCCTCTGCATTAAAACAAGCAGACAAACAGAATTCGACTCTACCGTCCAAGAAGCATCAAAAGATCCAAAAGAAGTTCTGTGGATTTTAATGGTTTTGCTGAAGGATAAAAGAAAACAATTACAAAGTTCAGGAGAAGATTCCTCTCCAAGTTGGTTTTGGACTCCACCCGTATTTTATTTCTGGTCTTAAATTGTGAACTTCACAATAATTTTGGTAAAATATATTAATATTTCTGCTTTATGTGAGGAATTATAAATGATCCCAATGGAAACAGAATCATGTTTCCATTTTCTGTTATAAAGGTTCAAAGGCTGCAGTCTGATTGATCATTTTCACCAAATCTAATCATCTTTTCTAAAAGTTGGACTTCCCTGAACCTCTGAGGAGTCTGCAGCTCCAGCCGGGAGTTCCTCTCGGCACTGTTCTGGTTTCTGTCCTGGTCCTCTCAGTCACTGGATAATCAGCTGGTAGAAAAGTCTCGTTCTTCTGTTTCGATGGTGAGGTGCTGAAAAACCTAAAACTCTGCTGGATGGATGGATGTCTCTACACTCTCATTGTTTTTCTGCCATCACCACATCATCATCTCCTCCTCCTCCTCCTCCTCCTCCTCCTCCTCCTCCAGGCGTCGCGTGAATCCAAACGCTCCTCGGTGTTTTCCTAAAACTCGTCTTCCTCTCAGATTTTTTTCTCCAGGATTTCAAACATCCCCGTTTTCGTTTCGACTCCTCTCTCTCCGTTCTCCCAAACGTCCATGTTTCCAGTCAGAACTGAAGCTCTCTGAGGCGTGACTGAAGCTCTGAATCAATAATCCCATTTCTGCTGCCAAATGACCAACGCCGACGTTCTTCCCGCTCTTCCTCCAGCGGCGAGACAAACCGTTTGGCGGGAAAAGTCTCCGGCGTTCGTCTGTGTCACGTTGAGCCTCAGGTTTCAGCTTCAGTCACCTGTGAGGGAAAAGCTTTAAGCCTCTGTCGTATATTCATGTTTTACATTTGAGTCAGCCAGGTGGCTGATATGCAGTATGAAGCACAGGGCGGTACGGTGGTGTAGTGGTCCGCACTTTCACCTCACGGCGAGAAGCCGCTGTTTCAAATCCGGGTTCCTTCTGTGTGGAGTTTGCTTGTTCTCCCCATGAATGAGTGGGTTTGTGATGGACCTGTTTAGGGTGTAGCTGCCCCACCTTCAACACACTGTCTGGGATAGGCTCCAGCATCCCTGGGACCCTAAACTGGAGTAAAGAAGATGGACGGGAGCGCGTCCTGGAGGTTTTACGGTTCATCTTTTGCTTGTTTTGAGCTCCTGCTGGTTTCTTCTTTTGGATCTGAGGTTTGACGGTTTCAGTCGTGCTGGAGTCGATTCTAAAGCTGCGTCTGCTGAGAACGACCCACGCCGGAGTGAAGGAGTTCTCACTGCTGTCAGCTTCAGGAAGATCTGCCTCCTGACCTCCTGACACTTCCTGATGCATCCACTCTCACCAACGGTCCCGCCCACAACTCAGACGCACGTTTCTGATGAACTCCTGCAGAAACTACGTTCTAGAAAATGATTTTTGATGTTCCCTCAGAACTGCATCATCTTAATGAAAAGACCACTAGGAACGCCTTAAAATAAGATCAAAAGATCTGGACTTTCAGTCTAGTTCTCTGTTGAATTTAAAGTGTTTTATAAATAAACTTCATTCATTCATCAGTTGTCTGCTAAGGAGAGAAGGTTCTGTGGTTGGACTCGACCAATGAGGGGAAAATATATCCATTTTATTAGGTCTGGTCCGACAAACTGGAATAAATCGTGTGCAAAAACCTTAATAATGTTTGATTTATCCTGTAATTCTGGTGCGTTCTAGATAACAAACACAGTGACCTTTGTCTATAAGTGCAGAAAGTAATCCTACATTCATGGGGTGTTGGAAGATTTGTTGTTTTTCCGACATTCATGTGAGTTTTTAAGCCCGACAGGCATTTCTCTGATTATTCAAACACCACATGAACGCAGAGTTTCTCTAAATTTGTGTTTTTCCCTGAAGGACATCAACCCATCAGTGCAACTGGCTCTAAAATGAGGGCAAAGACACATTTTGAAATTCATATGTAGAAAATATTATATTTTACATTAATTTTCAGTCAAATTAACTAATTTTATCCAGATTCTTTCTTTCTCCTATGAGGTGGATTACAAAAACACACATTTCATCTGTGATTGGTCTGGGCCTTCTGTCAAAACCCTTCGTGGCCCACCCACCCCTGGACTAGACTGTGGAGATGCTGGTGGAGCAGAGAACGATGTCAGAGCTCAAGAACATTCTGGAGCCCCGCCCCTTCAGCCAGCGTCCGACTCGCTGCTGTTCTCCACTGAGAGACACAGGAAGTCCTTTGGTGTTATGAGACGACAACAGATCCTGAAAATCACTTTTTATTCAGTTTTTTATGAATGTATCTTATTCATTTTTAGATTTAAAGATTCTTCTTGTGTTTTATTTATTATCTTTAATTTAAATAAAAGTGTTTTTAATGTTTTTTATATTGCTTCTTTATCAATTGAATGTGATTCTTTGTGTGTAATGTGTAAATGGGTCAATGTACTCCCATTGGATCAATAAAGTTTTAAAAACGAGGATGTGACAGCCGCTTCAGGAAGATCTGATGATAAATCTGGATACGTGCATCAATAATTCTTTCATCGTCTAAATATTTTAAATATATTGTTTACAGTTCGTTTGAAGCATGAATACAGTTTTTTTTTTTAAAACGTAGGTTTGTATTTTTAAGAATGTAACCTGGAAGACGACCTTCTACGATCAACCAGCCTGTGGTGTGTTGGTCCTGGAGGAGCTGCTGAAGGACTTCAGGACGAATCCAGAGATTTTATCCTCCAACCGCAGCGTCCGTCTCCAGCATGGATTCATTCTCATTTGTGTCCCATGATGCTTCGGTCTGTGTTTGATCATCTTCTCTAATTAGATCATCTCTTTATCTCAGTCTTGTTCTTTGCTGCTTCTGGTTTGCAGTTCTCTCAACCGTCCTCCTCCTGCTCCTGGAAGCTGCCAGAACCGTTTATCTCCGTTTCCTCTCTCCTCTTTTGGGGGAGAAAAAGCTGCATGTGGGGATAAAACAGGAACTGCATCTTAAGCTGATTTCATTTACGAGCGTCTGGCAGAGCTCTTGATGCTGTTGTTGTGGAAACAGCTGTTTTAGCAGAGAAACGTCGTGTTTCTTCAGCCTGAAGACGCAAACATGAAACGATCCTCAGGTGTTTGAAGATACGAAGCAGAAGAGAAAATCCTCTGTAGTGAATGAGGATCAATCACACCATTAGGATAAATAACCATTGAGACGTTTACTAATGGAACTTACTGTAGCCTCTGACTCCGCCCACTCACCTGTAGCTCCTCCTAGAGTACCAACAGGTGTCTGGACCAAACTGCGTTAGTTGTTGCTGTAGCTGTCAGCACCGTGTTCAGGTTTTTCTTCCTTCGTTAAAGTCCCGATCGTCTTTTAATCTGTTTCCAAACATTCTCAGGATATTTTAAATTATGATTATGCCGTTTTTAGCCAAAATGAACAATATCAGTCATACAGTTCTGATCCAGATTCCAGCTCAAACCAGGAAAACGAAGACGTTCATGGATCTATTTTTCTACAAGTGGATGCATCAGAATGGGGCGGAGCAGAGAACTTTTGACTCCGCCCACTGTATTTTCTACATCACATAATCTTTATCAAACAACTTTCTCCTGTTTGCTCCTCAGTCATAACAACTTGAATAAAGAATTACTGATAAATGCCATTTTAATCTTAACTTTCTTTAAGTTCTTCATCACCTGAAAAATTCCACAACAACATGTTAAAAACACAATTTTCATCAGGTTTTGTCTTTAAGGTTTTTGTCTGTTCGTCTCAAGAAGTTGAGAAACGCCTCAATGTGAATCTCTACAACCTTAGAATCCGGCCCCAAAGTGGAAAACTCGGTTGTTTTTTAATGTCTCCTCACAAATATAAGATGATAAAGCCAGAAGTTTTGTTCTTTCTCACTGTTTTCAATAAAGTTGTGAAATGTTGCAGATAAAACACAAACAGAGTCTGTTTGAGTTTACTTTAGAAATAGAATTGATTCATCTCAAGCAAATTTATATATATATAAAACCTCCTGATTTGATTGGAAAATAAAGACATACACATATATATCTGTGTACATCCACATAGTAAATGATGTAATTACGATTACTCTGTATTTATACTATGTATTTGTACTTAAACATCTAGTACATGATACATTAAATCCAATAAATATTAAATTAGTAAGAAATAATAATGATAATGTGCTTGGAAAAGAATGTACAGAATTGAACTTAAATATATATATATATATATATATACTGTAAATATATATATAAATATGATTGCGTTTTTTTATTTAACTCTCAGCAGTTCTGAACATCAGCTGTTTATGATGAATATAAACCCTGTTAGCATTGTTTTCATTCATAATTTATTGTAAGGGTTTCAATACGACTTTAGCTTTGACATTTTTGGCTTAAAACAAATTAAATGAGAGTTATGACACATGATTGGGGCAGTTTTGGAACCAATCCTCTGAACTTTGAGCAAGAACTTTTCCTGTATTTTTATTCTTACTTTGTTTTTTACATGGATTATTATCTTATGTTTCTACATGTTTGTTTGTTGTAAAACATCAAAAATTATTAAACCCAATTTTGCAAAAACCACATTTACTATTAAAAATGTTGTTTTTATGGACAGTTTCTGGTTCATTTTAGAATTATTGTGTCATATAATTAAAAATATCTGTAAAAAATAACAATATAAGAGGCTGGGGATGCATTAAAAACTATTTTAAAGATAATTGAATCGTAAAATAGATCTAAAAGTTCAAACAGGCCACGGCTGCTGAGGGTTGAAGCAGTAATAGAGGTGAAGGAGACTCCAGCGTGTCTGTTTGGTTTCTGTTCATCCACAACTCTGCTGCTGGAGTTCTGACAGAACCAGAACTCCAGTCCGTCCTCAGATCTTTTCATGGCTTCCTGTTACAACCATCTCTGCAGTGTTCAGATGGTTTAGCACCAAACACGTCTTGGATGTCCTGGTTCCACCATCTGGACACAGACCTGCTGCTCTGGACTGAAGTTTCCTTTCAGTTTCATGGAGTTAGAATCTGGAACTTTCTTCCACGATGAAACGATTTCTCCTGTGATGACCAGACGCTTTCTTTCTGCGTCTACTCTGACTGACGTGTTGCTGCTGTGATGGCTGCTCAGACTCCTGCGTCTGTTTGTGCGTCGGCGGTTTTGTGCTCCTCTCGTTGCTATTTTTGGATTTGTGTTCTCGGATGTTGGGACTTGGGTGTCGGAGCTGCTGGGATGAGATAGCACGCGCTGACATTTCAGTCGAGCTGACACCTTTTGTTGTGCGTTTGTGTTCCTGGAAGTGTGTCAGGTTGTGTTGTGTGTGTTTGCAGTGTGTCCTCCTGCAGAATGGGTCAGCCGCATGAAAGAAAACAGGAAGAAAAGCAAAACATGTTTAAAGTAAATGACATTAGAGTGATTGATGAGGTAAAACATCGCCTCTAAAACTCCAAAAATCCAACATTCAGACTGAGAGAAGTTCTGGTGAATTCCTGTTTATTTATTCATGAATGTGTTAAACTCGGTTCTGAAGTTCAGCATTTAAAACGACGTTTATGTTGCTGTGAAAACTCACAGTAAAAAGCTGCTGCAGGACACTTTTTAGTTCATTCAGATGAAGAGAATTTTACTTTTCCAAGTCCAGAGACGGATTTATCATCAGGAAAAAGTAGACGACGGGCCTGGAATATGAAATATTTAAGAATGAATCAAACCTTGAATTCAAGAAACCATGAAGCTGAAATAGAATCCGTTTCCTGTGAGAAAGTGTTGCTGTCCTCCACCTGTCAGCCAGAGACGATGGACTGTTCCAACAAACATAAATCAGAATAAACAAGATTTCTGAAAAACAAACCAAAACATCCAGGTGTTTATAGGAGCAGCATCGGAGAAAACTTTTATTATTTTTTAGGACAATGAAGATCAACATTGAAGAGATTTATGTACAGAAATCTTCCTTAAAACAGCAGAGTAATGTTTAAATATTTTTATTTTGCTAAGCAAACAAAGTTCCTTCATGAACTGGAATGAAACCAAAACACAGAGCTGTAAAACAGAAGAAACATCATTTCTCTGTCTGTGTTTTTTCTTTTTTATAAACTTTCTTTAAAATTCAAAGTTATTTTTGTTGTGTTTTTATTTTTTGAGAATAATAAAAATGTGTTAAACAAATATTGGTAATGCTTTCTTCTACAGAGCAGTACTTACAGGGTATTTAAGTGGTATTGACATAGTACTTGCTGTGTATTTATGTAATACTATTGTGGTACCTACTAGGTTTTTGCATGTTGTGTTAATGTGTATTTTGTAGTACTTACCACATTTAAGAACAAAGTAAAGAAAAAAGTAAATTCAAATAAAGTACTTTGAATTGACTTTTTCATGTATTGTATGTTTCATAGTATTTAGCATGTGTAACAGAAAGTACCTTTGAAGTACTGTGAAATATTACCCAGATTTCATGGTACTTTAAGGTGTAAGAAGATGGATGATTACATAGTACTCATGTGGTACCTTATTGTGTTTTTCGTGGTGTTACTATGATTAAGAGCAGAGTAAGTACACAGAAAGTACCATTTATTGTATGTGAATTTTACATGTTAAGTAATAGTGTGTTTTTGCAGTCAAAGAAGATAATAGTTACCTCTTAAGTACAATGAAATACATTGTAAAATACATATTGAACTTATTTTTACTTTCTCTAAATAAAATAAGTGTAGAAGTGTTGTTGTCACATTAGCTTAAAAGAAAATATATTTACATAATTCTGCAAATGAAAAACTTGAAATTCAAACTTCAGATGCTTAAAGAGGATTTTTGTTTTTTTTCCAGTTGATTTAATTTATGAATTTTATTTTGAAGGAGCATTTTTTTGCTCATAATTCTTATCTGAACGATGCTGCATCTTGATTTTGGTTGAAAAAACAATAATAAAATAAGTGTTTGTCAGGTCAAATCATTTTACTGTGATTTTGTTTTTGTTAATCTAAAAAGGTTTTCTTTGTTGTGTTCTGCTCAGTTTTGTGCTCCTGTCAGTCAGTCAGGTTGATGATCGTCCACAGCTGACAGCATTTCAGCTAATGACTTCAGTGTTTGTAGTTCTCAGTTCTTCTTGTCATCTTTTTGTCGCTCCATGTAGTTTCTTTCATGTTTAAGTTGATCAAACTTGTGAGTTTCTGCCTCAAACTTGGTTTCCTGGACCTCTAACTCTTGACAGAAGGAGTAACGACCGACCTCAAACATCCACCACACCTGTGGTCCATCAGATGTTCTCCATCCTAAGGTAAAGTCTCTCGTTCTCCTGACAGAAACAGACTCACTTCTCTTCTGATCGTGGTTCCGATCGAGGACATCAGCTGGGATTTGAATTGGTTTACTTAAATCAATAAAAACATCAAAAACAAAATGTATCCGTATATGGCATATATGTGGTGTACCACATATATGTGGTGTACCACAGGGTTTTGAACTGGGACCTGTTCTGTTTTAAAAAGCTTGCATTGCCACAAATCCTTAGGAAATGTGTCTAACATTTATATTTATGTTAATAACACTCATACATTTTGTTGTTATATTATATTTTATTTACTTTCACCTTGAATTTGTTTTTATATCTGAATTTGTACCTGAATGCTCGATCCCCAGAATTATTAGGACAATGGAATTTCACCATGGAAGGATCAATACAGTTTATCTGATCTTCAAGCTTAAATCATCAAGTGAGGCTTTACTTCTTTATTTATTTATTTGTGGAAATATAAGAAGGACCCGAACAGGAGAAGTCTGCAGGAGTACGAGTGTTCCCCGGTACGATCTCAGAGCTGCAGTGAGGTCAGCTGATTGGTGGTTTGGCAAAAGCTGCTCTACAGTCAGCAGTCTGGCAGATCCGTCAGGATAAAGGCGGAGCGGGGGGGCACGGCGGTGAAAAGATGGCTGACCTGACCAGCGGTTGGAGATAACGGGGATTTTCTGATAAGGAAAACACAAAGAAGTCAAGGAGAGGAAGCCCTTCCTCTGTCCTCGACTGATGGACAGCTGGTTGGTCATCACAGAGGGAGGGGGGCGGAGGAGGACGCCAGTCCAGCAGGAACAGTGATAGAAAACAGAAAACTTGCCATATGGACGAACGGTTCGGGTCCAATACTTCTTGACTTTTATTTTTGGATGTCCCCAGTGCGTCGGTTTTTAATATGTTCTCGTTGTTCCCACTCAATCATGGGTCTCCAACTCTTCAGGATACCGGATGTGGTACTGGACACGGAACTGGTGCTGGTTCAGGGTCTGCATCCTGAGGGTTAGGGACCCCTAAGAGGCATATGCATGTTTTCCCTGTCTGTGGCCCAGTACCAAACGACCCTGAGACCAGTACTGGTTCGGGACCTGGAGGATGTGGACCCCTGATTTAATGGGAACAACCAGTAGGTCAAAAAACGACGAGGTGTGGACACGGAGAATGTCAAAAAGTGATATGGGGGTGGTCCTGAACCATGTGTCCATATATAACGTGTTGGGAGTGAGAGTGTGTCGTGAGAGTCTGACCATAGAGAAGAAACATGGCGCTCCAAAAGGAATAGCTGGAAGTCCGCCCTCTGCCGGAGCTGGCTGCAAGAAAACTTCATTTGCGCCCAAAATCGTTGGCCAGAAGTCCTCAACCGGAAACCTCCGTTTTAAGCTTTTGAGCTTTTTCCTTTTGATGTACCATAACTGCGGACGCGATAAGATGATTCACAGAAAGAAAAACAGCGTTTCTCCAGAGGTAAACAGGTGCGGTTATTCAAATTTGAACATTTATTAATATTGACTTGAAAGAAATAAATGATTAAGATTCTCTGTCCCATCTTCACACTAAACTGTTAGACAGTTACAGTTATTCACACTTAAAAGCTTAAAAGCTGATCGTTCTAAAAGATTTTTAAATATCCGTTTTGAGAGGATTTCCTAAAGTTTAGTAAATTTCTGCATCCACCTAGAGCAGAGTTCGGCAACCTTTAACAGTAAAAGAGACGTTTGGGCTCGTTTTCCACTGATCAAAACCTGGAAGGAGCTGTACGGTCTTACTTTAGTCTTTAAGAAATGTGGATTTGGATTCATGACCTTCTTTTTGTTTGTTTGTTTTTTGGTTTAATTTTTTAATAAAAGTGATTTTTTTTTTAAATATATTTTTAGCCTGAACAAAAAAGAAAATATAAAAAGAATCTTGCATGTCTCAAAATAGGATTTTTTTAAAAATGTATTTACCTTTTACCATTAGTAGAGGTCAAATTAGAGAAAAATCTAGATCATTACTTAATTAAAAGCTTAACTCCAAATTAGCATAACATTCCTCAGTAAATTAAATCAGCCAAAAGTATTAGCATGTTGCTAAAATAAAAGCTAAACTCTAAATTAGCCTACAAACCCCAGATGATGACAAATTAGCCAAAAATCTTAGCATATATGGCTAAAATATTAGCTAAACTCCAAATTAGCATCATTAGAGGCTAAATTAGCCAAAAAAGCTAGCTTATTGCTTAATTACTAGCTGAACTCCAAAATATCCTAAAATTCCTCAGTAAACTAAATTACCCAAAAATGTTGCTAAAATAGAAGCTAAATTCTAAATTATCCCCAAATAACTTCAGTAGATAACAAATTAGCTGAGAAAATCAACATTTTGCTCAAATGTTCGCTAGACTCCAAATTATCATAAAATTCCTCAGTAAACTAATTAGTCAAAAACCTGTTGTTAAATTAGAAGCTAAACTCTAAATTATCCTAAAACCTCCAGTAGACAACAAACCAGCAAAAAACGTTAGCATGTTGCTAAAATAGAAGCTGAACTCTAAATTTTTTGAAAATTATTATTTTATTTTTCTTCATCCAGAGAGCCACCATGGAGAGATAACATGTGGCTCTGAAGCTCCAGGTTGCAGACCTCTGAGCTAGAGACTGATTCTGGCCCCGTCTTAAATGTGACCAGAGGTCCTTCAATATGTTGGATCAGCAGCAGATGAGGCAGCATTTCTGTAGGAGGCCGACCCCCCAGGCCTGGAGCGTGACACCCCCGCTCTGAGGTTTGAGTGTGTGGGATTACATTTTTCGACAGCCTGTCGACCTGTCCAGGTGTGTAACCACGCCCTCGCCCAACAGCACGGACAGGCTCCAGCAACTCTGTGAAGATGGATCGTTTTTGCGTTAAGGTTTGCCGACGTTTTGTGCGTCTCAAAGCGAGCTCATTTTTCACCGCACTCACTGCTGGATGTTGTGACGTGTAATTAAAAAAATAGCGACAGAATAAAATGAAATTTCACAGCGTCTGCTCTTCCGTATTATTATTATTTTTCCCTGGAGTGTTACATCGTTTGTCTTCAAGTTCGCTCAAGTTTGATGAATATTTGCAGCCGAGTGTAAAGGTTGTGTGTAGCGTAGAAATCCCTGTTAGACAGACATGAAAAACCTTTATTTAGGATTGTTATGACAGGAAATGACGATAAACTTCTTAACGATGCTCAATAAAGAACACAAAACCATCAAAAAACAATCAGAGACACAAAAACTGAAGAAACTCACAACCATCAGCGCGGCCGTCACTCTGCAGTGAATCTTCTACCTGTTTACATGTTTACGTTCCTGATTTGAAGTTGTTTATAAAAACGTGTCATTTATTGAAAAGTCTTTCAGCGCGACTCATTTATTGGAGTGCTGCTCGTTTATGTGCAGCAGGCAAACCTAGCACTGATTGTTTGTGTAATCCAATTCCCTCTGGTGTGTGGGGGTGTGTGTGTGTGTGTGTGTGTGTCATGCACTCACTGTGTGCAGTCGATGGCGTTTCAAGCAACACATTACTTACTTTCCCCTGCAGACAGGTC
>NC_050524.1:2592354-2599191 GCF_002922805.2 Oryzias melastigma | reverse complement strand
CGTGCAGCCCCCAAAAAAAAAAAAACAATCAGAGACACAAAAACTGAAGAAACTCACAACCATCAGTGCGGTCGTCACTCTGCAGTGAATCTTCTACCTGTTTACATGTTTACGTTCCTGATTTGAAGTTGTTTATCAAAACGTGTCATTTATTGAAAAGTCTTTCAGCGCGACTCATTTATTGGAGTGCTGCTCGTTTATGTGCAGCAGGCAAACCCAGCACTGATTGTTTGTGTAATCCAATTCCCTCTGGTGTGTGTGTGTGGGTGTGTGTCATGCACTCACTGTGTGCAGTCGATGGCTTTTCAAGCAACACATTACTTACTTTCCCCTGCAGACAGGTCAGCGGCCTCAGAGCGCCGTGATTTATGCCGCCGCGCCGGCCGGCTGGAGCTCTGCGGCGCCGTTTAAGGGTAGTTTGTAAAAGCTGCTCGACTTTCTCCTTCATTCGCCGATACCTTCTGGTTGTTGCTCCGAGAAACAGAAGTTTTCTGCACGTCCTTCCAGAGGGAACGTTTTGTTAAATCGTGTTCTCTGCACATCCAAAGACTAAAAGAAGTGAAGACTTATCCGGCTGTTTCTATCAAAACAGAAACAACTCTGACTTCCTGGTTGAAGCTGATTTAAAAAGGGAAAGTGGAGCCGAGTGACCACTAGGAGGCGTTTTCAGAGGTCAGTCCTCATAGATGGAAAACAGCCCAAATAAAGAAATACAGTTTTCCTTTGATTTAGTGAAAATGATTAGTGTTTCTTCATTTATTGTTCTAAAAATAACTCATGAAAGGTGAAATCTACTAAGTAGAATTCCAAACATTTTAAAACTGTATATTCCTGTTCTCCAAACTTTATCCACTTTTCTCAGACAGACATGAAAATTTTCACTCTTTTCTCTTTTAACACTAGAATTCCTAAGCCTGCGCAAATTTGCGCAGGGAAGAGTCCTCCCCCTCTCGTCCGAGAGCCCATTGTGTCATGGTGGGTCACTGATGAGCCATTAACTTGTATATGTTAATGCAGCATGTAGTACCTAATGTGTATTTGAACTAACAGGTTGTGTGGGGGTTGGAGTTACCTGATGCATGTGGACAAGTATTGGCTTTCCTGCTTTTACTCACATTTGAACTAAAGTTCCATCTCATTCCTAACCCAGAGTTCAATATGATGTTGCTCCACCTTTTGCTGCTATTGCAGCTTCAACTCTTCTGGGAAGGCTGTCCACAAGGTTGAGGAGAGTATTTATAAGAACTCTGGATCATTCTTCCAAAAGCTCATTGGTCAGGTCACACTGATGTTGGTGGAGAAGGTCTGGCTCTCAGTCTCTGCTCTAATTCATCTCAAAGGTGTTCTATGGCGTTCAGTTCAGGACTCTGTCCTCCATGTCTTTATGGACCTTGCTTTGTGCTCTGGTGCACAAAAATGTTGGAAGATGAAGGGCCCGCTCCAAACTGTTCCCACTAAGGTTGGGAGCATTGTCCAAAATGTTTTAGCCTCCTGAAGCATTGAAAGTTCCTTTCACTGGAACTAAGGGGTCTGAAAAACATAATATTTCTTTCACCTGCATTGAACAGTTTTGAGGTAAAAATAAAATTTAAAAGTATACACAATGTTCATGGTTTAAAAGCATTAAAAATGCATCAACCCCCCGACCCCCCATTCACCAGTTTGTCAATTATTGTATTTGTCTGCGTTAAAAATATTTCTTTCACCTGCATTGAACAGTTTTAAGGAAAAATAAAATGTAAAACTAAAAACAAATATTTAATTAATGTGGACTATTCCTGAGATGGATTCGAACCCATGACCTTCTGAATGTGAGTCCGCAGCCATAACCACTACACCGTCTAGTGGCGGAATCTGGAATGCATGTCAAACTTAAATTTAAACATGACACTCTGCATTGCGAAATCAGGAAGTCATTGTTGATAGTTTAAAGGCATCAAAAATGGATCAAGGACATTAAAATCCTGAGAGCAAAACATGCTTTCACTAATGTTTCTAAAAACAATAAGCATGCCTGAGGAGTGATTTTAAACACCTGTGGTCAGACCAAGTGATTAGGACTCGTGATTCTCATCATTTGAATGGGTGAGCCAGTTTGTCATTGTTCATGGTTTAAGGTGATCACCACAACACTTGCAGCACTTTTAATTAAGCACACTTAAGAATTTGGGCTGGAAGGATTCGCTCAGGGAGGATTAGTGGAAATGCAAACCACACACGCTCATTTGATTCAATGATATATATATATATTTAAGCCTCATTTATAGAGGTAAACAGCCAAAAAGAAAGTTGATTTAAGGTTTGGTTACCCTTTATAAAGGAACTTTGTGACCAACTCGGTCTTACAAAGACTTGAAACTTGGACTTGGACAAAAAGACTTGAGGTTCTTCCAACAGGGAAGCCGTTTACTCTCTGAGACACGTTGATATTTCAGTTGAATCTTTCAGAATAATGATTCTAGTTTGAACTAACCTGGTCCGGATCTGCTCACTCAGAGGATCTGTTGTAGTTCTTATGGTTTTAGGTCTAAAATTCATGGTGATAACTCACATCAGTTTGATGTTGAGCTCATTTCTGTCAGATTCTTCTGCATCAACACTTTTGTTTCTCCTGAAGTTTGGTCATTTTCATATTCTAGCTTCTGTTATTTTAATTCCAGTATACGTTTATTTTTGAATTGAGTTTATTTTCTGTGCACTTTATCCTCCACAAACCATCAGTCATTATGACAACTAAAAAAGGAAAGCTGTAAAAACGTCAGCGACCGACAGAAAGAAGATCTATAGCAGATCCAGGACGGACAGATGAGGTCAAAGGTCAGGAGAAAGGCAGATCTGCAGGACACTTTGGGAATTGAGTGTCTTCACCGTCCTGATTGATTTGGCTTCTCGCTGCCTGATCAGCAGACGCTCTGAAACGTGGAGTTGTTAAGTGATTGGTTCTGCTCTCCGTCCTCATAAAAGACCAAAATCATCTAAGCAATCAAACTTATGAAACAACCTGGAGCTAAAATACGTCATGAATAAAAGGCCAAGAAACGTGGGATCAAAATGATGATCCGACTGAACGTCCTGGATGGATGATGAACCCAAACTAGCAGCTGGGAGGATTTAGAACAGAGATGGACACACGTTTAGACTCTTGATCCACAACACACATGAACCTCGGAAAAACAACACATTTTCAGACACCATGAATGCAAAAAACGTTAAAACAATGGTCTTTTTTTAGTCAGGGAGACACGATAATTACAGGGAAAACAAAAGATTAATGAGGATTTTTTAATATAATTTATTCCATCTTGGCGGGCCAGATTAAATGGTTGGCCGCATGTGGCCCCCGGGCCGTAGATTGTGATGGAGATTGTGGTCATCTCCACACTTAGAGATATAGGAAAAACTATTTGTAAAATAATAAAATAAAATCAAAATATTAATAATAGACACCAAATAATTAATCACTGTTTAATATTAATGAAACTTAAGACACAGAGACCTGAAATGTAATTTTATATAAAGGAGAGACTAAAAAATATATATTTTTGTTGGCAGATTTTTCAAGTGAAGGTAAATATTTATTTACTTTTTAATTTACTTTTTTCAGGAGTTAAATACTTTAATCTACCCCTTCCAAACATGTTAAACTGTCAAATAAAAATACATTTGTACTTTATAAAGGTTGGTTTTTTAATTCCATGTTTCATGATAAAATTTCCTTCCTGTTCTTTGATCTTTTCTTTCATTCTCTGCGCTTCCATCCATCCTCTCCTCTTTTATCTCTCTCTCCTCCTTTCTCCCTCGCGCTTGCTCCTCCTCCTCTCTCTCCTCTCTCCTCCTCTCTCTCCTCCTCAGGCGTGCATCATCTCTCGACATCCATCCGCGCCCCCGAGGACAGCTCGGCACCCCGCCCGCGCTCGCGCGCTCCTCTGTTTGTGCGTAAAGACCGCGGGAAGGGGCTGAGCGCGTGCAAGGCAGGACCGGGTCTGCTTCGTTCCGGCGGCGGATGCTCTGCTGAGATCTTCAGGCGGCACGAGCGCACGGTAAGAGGCGTTTCCGCCACTTCTGCTGTTCCCACCCGACACGCGCGCGCTCTCACGTGCGCACTGGAGTGCGTGGATGCGTTGGAGAGGCTCGCGCTGTGGATGGAGTGGGGTTGTTTTTGTGTGGTTTGGCGCGCAGCATCTGTAGCGTAATCCGGCCGCGCGTGCTCTGTAATCTGAGGAAGTTTGGAGCGCGTGAGTGAAATGCTGAGCAGAGCTGCTCCGCGCGCCTTTCCCGCGAGTTCACATCCATCACGAGGGCAGCTGGGTCACCTCCTGCAGGAGGACTTCTATAGGCGTGAAAGCCCACTTTTGTTGTGGTTCTGGTTCCGTCAGGGCCGGGCAGCATTTCAGAGGAGACTGAGCGGTTTCCCGAGAGTTTCTGAGGAGGAGGAGGAGGAGGAGGAGGCACTGCGGAGCATGAAACCCCCCCTGAAGCAGAATTCAAAACAAGCTCCTGCTGCTGCTTTCAGTGGATATTTCGTTATTTTTGCCTCGTTCTTCTCTCGTGTCTTCAGACTCAGTGATGCTTCTGCCTCTTGTTGTCGTTTCATCTCCTTCTCTGTCCTCCTCCTTGTCTCTGAAACTGGCTTTCTCCTCCAGCAGCTCCCGCCTCCTTCCTCTTATGCTCCACTGCGCTCAGTCTGTCTCCTCTGACACGTTCTCCTCAGTGATGCTGCGCTGCAATCAGTCAGAACTGATCCTGAGCTGCAGGCTCCCCGCTGCAGATCAGAGTGATCCTGCAGATCAGAGTGATCCTGCAGACTCAGAGTGATCCTGCAGACTCAGAATGATCCTGCAGACCCTCAGAGTGGTCCTGCAGACTCAGAGTGATTCTGCACATCAGAGTGATCCTGCAGACTCAGAGTGATCCTGCAGACCCTCAGAGTGATCCTGCAGACTCAGAGTGATTCTGCAGACTCAGAGTGATCCTGCAGACTCAGAGTGATCCTGCAGACCCTCAGAGTGATCCTGCAGACTCAGAGTGATCCTGCAGACCCTCAGAGTGATCCTGCAGCCCCTCAGACTGAAGCGGATTGGAACATGGCTGCAGCATGCAGGCGGGGATCCTCCTCAGAGCTGCAGCAGGGCTTCCCTGGGCTTTTCCTTTCTCTGCTTCTGCAGATTTTCCGGGGCTTCCCTTGTTTTCACTGCAGCAGCCCCCCCCCCCATGCCCCTCCCTCAGTGGTGATGGAGGAGCAGGGATGCTGCACGATCAGGAACGTTTCAGTGGGATGTCCCGGTGGACGTCGAGCCTCCATGTGATGTTTGCTCTCATTCTTTCTTTATCTCTCATGTGTTCTCTGAGCATCTGATAATTGCAGCTTTACTTTAAACATGTCGGATGGATTATTCATCACCCCCCCCCACTCCTCTCTTTTCCTTTCCTCCATTATCTTTCTGTCTTTCCCTCTTGTCTCCTCCCTTCTTCCTCTCCTCTCCCCTGCCGTCTCCTCCCATCTCTTCGCTCTCTCTGAGCTGGATCTTGTTTCTCAGCAGCGTCTCTATCACATACAGTGTGTGCCCCCCCCCACCCCCCTCCCGCCTTCAGCTTCTTTTAACCTTCAATAACCCCCCCGGGGGGGGTGTTGTGCCGCTCTTTCATTCTCACACATTTACCAATCACACTTGGGAAAGGCTGAGGAAAAGCACCGTTCTTTCATGTTTGTGGATGAACAAACCCACGAAGAGCCGAGCGTTACACAACCCTCACCCATCGGCTCACGCCTGTTATGTGACTGAAGGATGCTGTTTAGTTGGAGCTTTTATTCAGGAGATGAAGCGTGAAGTTCTCCAAACCAATTATCAGAACTGATGCTGTTAATTAAACGTCACTTTTATTTTTCGAAGAAAAAAACAAGTCTGGATTGTTACGGTGGAGATCCAGGAGCAGGAAGAACTCCGACAAATCCAGCAGAATCATAGGATTTAATAAACAGAACCGGAACATCACAGGAAGAACAGACGACGGTTCCATGAGGAGAAGAAAGCAGATGAAGCCTCAAACGCTGAAGCTAAAGGAGAAGACTGCAGGCAGCTGTGACGCTCTGAGGTGGAGAGGAAATGTGCACACAAATAACAAATGAACACAGAGACAGACAAACATGAACACCAGCAACACACATGCAACAAATATATTTATTCACCACAATATCGATGCTGCTCATCTTGGACTTAAGGTGGCATTATTTGCACTTCCTGTTTGAAGCTTGTTTGAGAACCAAATGAACTTGGGGTGAATCACTGGTTTGCTTCACTGTGTTTTCCTCATGCATCGCGGCGGCCTTGTTCTAAAAAAATAACCAGAATGTGATACGTAAAATCTGCAAAGCAGTAAAACTCCTCACTACACATTTTATACACTTTTCTCAGACACACATGAACATTTTCACACTTTTTTTAAACTCCCAAAGTTCAAACTGTCATAGAAAAATAATAAAAATCTAATCATGATCAAAAATTTCTGTAGATTTGGAAAACTGGACGCATTCTTTACAGTCGACATGAAACGGAGGAGATTGACATCAGTCTACAGCCAATCAGGATGCAGGACACAGCCTGCTGTTAAGAAAATGTTAATTCATTAAATTCAGGATTGTAGCAACGGAACACGTTACTAAATTAAACGTACAACATGGAACCATACAAAATAATTTAGCAAATTTGTTGCATTGCCTTCATTTTTAATTTTGGACTGACAGAACTTACAGCATGACTTTAAGCCAACTGGCCGTCGGGCCGGTGATATGACGTGATCTGCAAGGTCAGCCATGTTTGTGTGTAAATCTCTGCGTGA
>NC_050524.1:2589305-2591818 GCF_002922805.2 Oryzias melastigma | reverse complement strand
AAGCTGCATGGACTGATGGACAGAAGGATCTGCAGCTCAGATCTGTTCACATTGAGTTTGATTGTTTTGAACCAAAGATTAATTAAAGCAGCTGTAATAAATATGACACGTTATGAAAACAGTATTTACATCAGCTTATTGACGTTATCTACACTTCTGTCTACAATTCCTTATTTTTTTTTAAATTATTCAGATTTGATTTGAAGTTTCTGAAGTTTCTCTTATTATTGGAGAAAGTCTCAGTATTTTTTCAGACTTCAGAATTAAATAGAAGGCAGCAAGTTAGCAATATTTAATGAAGTCATTTTTACAGTGGAACTATTTATATTCAGGTCGATGGTGTCAGTGAAGGAGGAGACATTTTGGAGTCTCTTTGCATTAAGTCTGATGTATGGAGGAAACGCAGTGAGTTTGATGCATTATGAATTAAAATGCTGCGGCGCCCGTCATGCAGGCATTCACCAGCTGCTGCTCTAACCACATTACCAACTCACATGTTAACCAAACCAACCAGAGCCGAGGAGCTCAAACCCTCAACAG
The DNA here is from genome assembly GCF_002922805.2 of Oryzias melastigma. NCBI lineage: Eukaryota > Metazoa > Chordata > Actinopteri > Beloniformes > Adrianichthyidae > Oryzias > Oryzias melastigma. The sequence goes on along the minus strand of NC_050524.1, from coordinate 2,591,278 downwards.
AACCACTGAGCCGATGTTTGTTGTATGTAAATATACAAAATGAATGATTAACATTAAACACAAGAAATGGAAACATTTGATTGTTTTTCCATGGAAGCGCGTCAAACAGAGTGAAGGTGAACATGTCATGAACAGCAGACAGGTGAGAGCGCGTTGAGGCTTCATTCATAAAAGCAGTGACCTCCCATCATGCAGTGCGTTTCCACGGCGACCGCCTCCCGAGAGCTCCCATTTACTGTTCTGTTGTTTTCAGGTGAGTTTGGGGACGTCCTTGGTGTTGTGTTATGGGGGTGGGGGTATGCAGCGTTACATAACCAGACCGGTTCTCCAAGGAACCTCCAGCTCCCCTCCTCTCCTCCTCCAAACCTCCCCATGAACCTCCATGATCCATCCTTGCCTCGCTCTGATGTTCGATTCCCTCTGTGTGACCACGTTACTCTGAGCCGCTCCGTTTCCCGCCTCTTCATCCCACTTCCTGGACCGTCCTCCGTATCTTCTGCTCAGTGAAGTTCTGCTGAGGTGTTTCTCCAGTTTCTCTGCTTTGGTTGCTGCAGAGTTCTGGCTCCATGTTCATCTATGAATGCAGAAATAACCTTCTAACTGGTTCTCACACTCCTCACCTGCAGCTGTGATCAGGACCCCAGGGTGGGCCGGGGGTGTCGGGGACTGAGTGATCTGTGGGTTTGAGAGAGTCGGTTTTGGGGACTTTCAGTTCTTATGTAGCAGAGATGAAAGGTGACCTCTTCATGACTTCCTGTCTGCTCATTCTTATCTTCTCTGGCTGCTGAGTCGGCGGTTTAATTCCTTAATCTTCAAGAACTTAAAGTCCCTGGATATTAAACGTGAAGTTTAGCCTTTCTACAGTCACTCTCAGTTAGAAACAGTTCGGCTGTAGTCTGCAGCTCTGACTTTGTTTCAGTCCAACTTGACCTGCATTGATAAGCAAACTTCAACCAGATCATCAGCCGTCTTTCAGCTTCGCGGCTTCATCTATACGGTCCTCAGAACTTCCTAACTCCTGTCCCCTGAATCCTCTTCATCTCCTTCCATGATTGTTTTCCAGATGCGTGCGAAATTCTTCCTGCTGATCAGTCGGGTTGTGATTCCAGCTAACCTATGAACTTAACAGGAAGTGGAACAGGGATAGAAACGGTTGAGGGATCTTAGGACTGTAAGTCCCACTATGATCATTTTTTAGATCTATTTTCAAAGCGTTCCCAGTGGGCTTTTAAATATGATTATGCTGTTTTTAACCAAAATCTTAACACTCTGTGTAGTTTTCTAGGACATAGTTTCTGCAGGGAGGCAGGAGTTCATTAGAAATTTGCCTCTGAGGACTGTTACCATGGAGCAACTCCACCTCTCTCACATTTTATACGTCCCAAATACAATCTTTTTCAAATGTTATTTTTTCCATCTGCTCCTGATTTTGAATGAAGAAATCTAGTAATCCCTCATTCTACCGCCGCACCTTTTATAGACTTGTCTTGAGTTTTTGTGATGAACCAGAAGAGTCACGTGACCGAAAAAAATCAGCGAGTACGTGAAACTGTGAAATGCGAATAAATGGACGAACAGTGAACTTGGAAATGCTATTTTGTTAATTTACTTGATAAATATCAGAAAAATGCTGCAAAAACATGAGAGATTTACACTAAAACATGTTTTAATTTATTATTATAAATTAAAGAAAGAATTTGACCAAAATCAAAGTAAGAAATCTGTTCAGATCAAGTAAATGAATTAACCTTCACCTGTGACCATCAGCATTGTGAGACGTTCAATGTCATTATGAGAATCAGACTTTACATCAACGTACTCTTTAAAAATGTCAAACTTTAGTTTTGACAAAGAACAAAAGCAGCTGAATGAGTAACAGGCAGGAGTCAAATGTACTTGAAACGTGTTGGGAGGCGTTTTAAGACAATATAGAAAGGAAGGGGAAGATATACGGTGAGCAGCAAATGGAAAAA
>NC_050524.1:2582436-2585685 GCF_002922805.2 Oryzias melastigma | reverse complement strand
TGAAGCCTTTTGTGTTTTAGTGGAGCTGAAAACTCAGATGTTTTCATGTTTTACAAAAATGTTTGAAGCTCATTCAACAATATTTGAATGAATTGATTTATTTAACCCGTTGACACCTGAGATTTATCTCCAATGTTTCTTTTTAATCACTGTAACTCTGATATGCAGAAACCATTATTTATCACTGTAAACCAGATTATTCTGACACTTTAAACTTAAGTGTTGCCTGTCATCCCAGAGCTGCTGTTCTCCACATAAGAGTCAGTTGGAGTTATGTTAATAAACCGTTGAGTCGTGACAGTAACTCAAAGAGCAGGTGACGTTCAGCCTCTGACATTGTCTAGTTTGACACATAAACAGGTTATGCTTTGATAAACAGTTTCCCAACATGTAGATTTTCTGAAGAGGAGCCGTGTGATTGGCTGATTAGGAATGCTCGCTAACGAGCAGCTGGAGGGGTGCGGCTAATAAAGTGGCACTGGTGTATACCCACAACATGAGATTTCTGATCAAGTCTGTAAGTTCACCAACATCATGACCTCTGCTGGCCTGTAATTCACTCATCCTCAGAGAGTGACAGTCTGAGGCCTCCACAGGAAGCTGAGCTCAGAGGAGGTGCTTTTATTACAGACGAGTTTTTACGTTTCCTCCAGACGAGCCAGCGGCAGCAGACAGGACTGGACCTGCAGCAGAGTCCGATGAACCCCTCCACTCCCTTTTTCCATTTGGTCTCCTTCAAAGTTTAATTCAGGGAATGACTCTCAAATGAATTATCTGCAGATATCTGCAGAGCTTTTTGTGGCTCTGACCTATAAAAGAGGCAATTTAAGTTTTTTTCTTTTTCCCACAACATCACAGGCTGAACAACAATGAGCTCCTCAGTAGTGGAGTGCTGTCAGTGCCGTCCTTCCAGCAGCTCCGCTCGCTCATCATAATCAGATTTACGTTTGTCCAGCACACGAGCTGCACCTCATAAATGTGACCACATCAGATTCTGTTCATGACCCGACTCGTGTCTGTTACTCTGAGGATCCACACACAGTTTGAAGCTTCTCGTTTCAGAGCTGAAACACTGAAACGCTCACGGTCAGTATAACGGCCTTCATGTCGGTCAAAACGACGAGTGTGCTACGTAAGACGTCAGCCTGTTTCCTGTCATGCTGAGTCAGCTCTGTGATGTTTGGGAGGTTTGGAGGAGAAACGCATCACATCCTCCAGCTTTTCCATTTGCTCTGCGATGATGCTTTTATTCAAACACAGATGTGAGGCTGGTCCTCAATCCACAAGATCACACAAACTTCTGCCAGAGAAGGATCCAGTTATCATTAAGGAAGGGCTGATGTTTGCTTTTGATCCTGACGTTTTCAGGAAAACTGATTTTCTTTTCAAATCTGAGCAATTCTACTCCAACAGGGTTTTTCTCCTCTTTCTTCACAGTTAAGGCGGATTACATTTCCTCTTCTGGCTGCAGTAATCTGCAGCAGCTCTTTATCCCCTTCTATTTCTCATATGATGGATTATTATCAAACACAAAGCAGAGTCAGAGAGATTACTGTTACATCAAGCTTTTTCATCTGAACAAGAGGAATGGAGAAACATCTTATTAGATTAGTTTGTTTTCATACAGACCAAATTCTGAAATGTCAGGGCATCATTTTAATATGAAAATAAAGACTTTCAAATGACTCAAGACAATATTTTTAGCAATGAACAAAGATATTATGAAATGTTTATGCCATTATTTAATTTCTAATGTGAGATCTGCTACAGTCTCAAAATTCCAAATGAAGAAATGAAAATACAGAGTAAACATTTTACTGCAGCTTTCTTCAATATGGACATTTGTAAAAATAATTGTGGAATACGGTATTTTCCACATTATAAGGGACTTTAATTATATAACCTAGAGTACCTTACGTATGGATGAATTCTGTCTGTACTCACTGATGTCAAAGCAGTTTTGAGACGTACTCAACGCTCTGTCAAAATGTCAGCCTGTTTTTGACGAGTTGTAAACAAGTTTGGGTGTTATTGTGAATACACTAACACTACATTAACACTCTCTAGAAGTGTGTCCCGGTGAGGAAAGTTGCATGTAAACAGTAAACTCCTTTTATTTAACCCGTTCATTTTGACAGACCTGAGCTTTGTTCCCATCTCTGGTTAGTTTTGGTCAAAACGACATTTTCTTTCTACAGTCGGGTTGAGAATTATCAACCAGACATTATTCCTGAGACATTATTATCAATGAGGGTGATAGTTTATAATCTAAATGCCCACTAAACAAAATGAAGTCTGAATCAAATCCTCACTTTGTGTTCACGAAATTGGAGACAAACCTGAAAATGCTGAATGTTTAATTTTTTCAAAAGATCACTCGAGGAGCAATTCCTGCTGATAAGTCTAACTGTTGTCAATAAACAAAAAACATTATAGTAAGTTTTTAGTTTTCATTGTTCATTTTTTAAATTTTGTGTTAGTCCCATAAATGGTGATAGAAAAATATTTTATTCTGATTTTGTCAGAAACTCAAATTGAACATAATTACCAGGTGGGTGGAGCTTTGTTTGGACTCAATGTACCAGCAGGTACTTCCTGTTTGGAACACCATGGGGGAGGAGTCACTCAGTCCAGCTTTTTTATACAGTCAGTGGACTCAGCCCTCTCTCGCTGATGTGGGTGGAGTTAACTCTAGTCGACATGGAGTAATCTTCACGTTATATTTCCTGTTTAGAATCCTGTGGTTGATGACAGAGATTATCGTTCCGGGTTTATAAAGCGTCTGCATGTTTTTGTTTCATGGATTTTAGTAGACGTTTCACACAGCAGAATTTGTGTTTTCATACACGAGAGTGTTGAAACTGTCTCTTTAGCCTTTACAAGCAGAACTTGAACCGATGGATCAGCAGGGGATGTCATTAAAGTTTAAAGCTGTCCCTGTTTTTGATCATTTAGTTTGAAATCACAAACAGAACAATAACAAGGGATTGCCAAACTAAACAAAGACAATCAGCTCGTATTCTGGACAGAATTAAATAAAGAATCTTGTCTTGCAGAACAAACATATTTTTTGGTTGGAAGTCATCGATTGTTCCTCTGTAGCCTTGGAGGCGAAGGCAGAAGCAGTAAATCCCTGGAGATTACCACAGACTCTGAGGATCAGTTCAGGCTTTCTTCCATGTTTTTCTCACACGGCCGACTCAAAGCAGAGCTGTGGGTCATTCCAGAAACAGGCTTTGATTCTGCGAT
>NC_050524.1:2572761-2580832 GCF_002922805.2 Oryzias melastigma | reverse complement strand
TTGGGGCACTCCACATGTAATTTCTATTGGCTCAGAGGTGAAGTTACCAATTGACACAAAATATTTCCCATCTTCCAAGTAAATTTTGAGCCAGTTTATGTATTGGCCCAGCGAGACTCATCCTGTTTTCCAGTCATTTGCGTAATAGAGTGTTTTTGACTGTTCCAAATGTGACACTGAGATCCAATAAAATTAGCACTGACACATTTCCACTGTCTATATTCCAATATATACATATAATTAGTCACTTTGGTCAGGGTAAGTAAGGGAGAAGTTAGTGTGTTTGGGTGAAAAGTGAACACTCCTTGTGTGCAGCTTGAATGTCAGAAATGCGAAAATTAGACAATCAAAGAATAGTTTGTGTAGCATTCTATTACCATCCTACGGCATTTAGGTATGTGATGAAAGAGCACCGGATGACTGGATCACCTGTACATCATAAGTGTGTGTAGCTTCCATTAGTCTTAAGGATCTTTCACGATACACTTAGTATACGCAACAAGCTGATGTTTCATTTTCAACGACATCCCTCTTGGTGGTCGTACGAGCCTCAAAGGAAATTGGAAGATACACCTGTGCTCCCCGTAAGATGTAGCAGCTCCTCTGATTGACCCTCGATGGACCCGGACGACCCAAAAACCTCCACAACCCGTACCGTATTGACGTAAACCAAACAATTCTCAGCTTCAAAATCGGTTGAGAATCTATGGCAGTTTAAAGAGAGAGTTATTTCTCACAGCCAGCGACGGTTTCTGAGTTAAAACGTTTATACACTGATGTAAACATAACATGTCAAAAATGTTTTGTTTCAGCATAAACAGATGTTTTGCACCTGAAACCAGCCGGGCTCTGCTTCACAGTTTTTACTTAGTGCAAAAATGAATCCCCTACTGATGTGTTTCTCCATTCCTGCCAAAGCTGTGCTAAAATAGACGTGTCAGCATGGCTAAACATCTGTGGCACACGATGAAGATGAATGTGGGGAGTGGTTTGTCTGAAGAAGTGTTTCTTTTTTTTATTAGATTCCTTCCCATCTAAAAACGCTCCTGACTATGGTAAGTGCACATCCTAAAATGAAAATAGGAAATGGAAGCAGCATCACACTGGATCTGAAATGACTATCCAGTTAAAAAGTTCCCTTCTGGCTCATGATTCATACTCTAATGTCAGTGCATACTTTTAAATGCTTAAGAGCTCAGTGAAACTGTGCAGAAATGATATTAAAGAAAAAGAAGTTCAATCCAGTCACATCAATTCTACAAAAAAACATTGTTTCCACACACTATGATCTACTGAACTAATAAAAATCAGGCCTCAGGCTTGATTAGGGATCCCGAGGAAAAACTTAACTCCAAAAATTCAAATTTACAGAAGTTGGAGAAGAAATCTATCCAATAAGCTGATTTATGAGTTATATTTGATGGATTTGTGGTTCCTCCGACCATCCGGCCGGTCAGTCTTTACCAAACATGCTGTGGATTGAGGAAAACGGACTGGACTTCACAGGAACATGCAGCATGTGTAAGAGAGGAGGAGGGCTGTTGCTGTAATTTTAGCAGGAGACTGGAACGAGTTTGGAGTCCTTCCAGCCGCGGTGGCAGCTCATCATGTAGAACCTGATGAGAAGCTGGAGACAGACAGCTCTATTTCACAGCTATTAACAGCAGGTCATCTGCTGTGTGAAGACACTCACAGAAGCACAACCATTAGCAGTGTGAAACCCTGTGGGTTTGTGCTCTGGGGACACACTGTCTTATTTTTTTAGCAGGTTTCAAAACGGTTTCTGTTGATCACTTAGACCTTTTTATTCATCTGAGTCGGTCAGCAGGTTCAGCTCAGTTCGGTGGGAAATCCTGTCCGCAGAGACCTGAGGTTGACTCAACGTGTCACCTGCAGCTCAACATATGAGTTGGACATGAAAGGACGACATGACTCTCAGCTTTGACATTATCCTCTGAATTTGACCCAAATATAAAGACTTTTTAGTTATTGAAAAGAGACTTTAAAGCAACTTAGACTGGAAACTTGGACTTTAGCTCTGACTTTGACTGGGGTCCAAAGATGTGGTCATTCTGAAAGTGGACTCCGTTTTCTGAGTAGAAACTTTGTAGTTTTGTGAAAAGGAGAATTGATTTGAACTTGTGACCAGAGACGGGACTTGAAAATGTTTAAGACTTAAGATTATGAACAATGACATAATACTTCACTTTAAAGAGAGGCTACATTTGGATTATTTGTACTGACTTGACCTGGACCAGGGACTTTAGATGTATTTTTATCTGAATTTTTGACTCGTCTTGGGTCAATGACTTGAGGTATTCTTTTATTTGTCTCGGGCTATTGACCAGAGTTTTTTTTTTTTTTTAACTTGTCTTGAACCGATGACTGGAAATTATTTTACTTGTCTTTTACTATTAACTTGAGCTATTTTTGACCTGTCTTGAGCCACAACTAGAAATATTTTTGACTTGCCTTGGGCCAATGACTAGGGGTATTGTTTTTCTTGTCTTGGGCCAATGACTAGAGATATTTTGACTTGTCTTGGGTTATTAACTAGAGGTATCTTTAACTAGAGGTATTTCTGTTTTTACTTGACTTAGGTCAATGACTTGATGTATTTTTTACTTTAATTGGGCCAATAACTAGAAATATTTTTTGACTTGACTTTAGACTTGACTTGGGTCGGTGACTAGAGATGTTGGACCCGACTTTCACCTGTAACTCAAAACTTGCTATCTAGTTTCGAGTTTTGACCAGAAACTTGTGTTTGATTTGTGATCACAGACTTGAGACCAAGTTCAGATATCAGATAAGTTTGACTTGGAGCTTAAGATCTCATGAACAAATAAAGACTTAACCAGGACTTGTGACTAGAGACTCGTTTTTATCTTAACTTTGAAGTAATTTAGCCAGAAACCATTTACAGTGCCATACATTTCTGAATTATAAACTTCTGTTTCATCCGAGGAAAGACAAAGACTGAAGACAAAGAATATCAGGCGGTTTTATCATCAAGTATTAATATTTTTAATGGATATCTAGAAAAGCTGTATCTTGATACTGTCTCATTATGGGTCACTGCTATCATTTCTTATTTTAGCATTAGACATCTCCTGACTTCTGTTGTTAGCATCTTCGTGTGCTCTCAGAACCCCATCGAGTGTTTATAGACAGGCGCAGTCTTATTGAATAAAAGCTCTACTTGTATAAAAGAAAATGAAAACATTTCTTGAGGGTTGGCTCCTTTTTGATAAGGATGTCAATTTATCCTCTAGAAGAGAAGAGGGCAAGTAGTACGTTATAATCCTCTAGTTGCTCTGATTGCAAATGTTCTTTTTCTGTTAAAGATTTAAGATTACCTGAATGAACTGGATTCCTAAAACAAGCTGTGTAAATGAGTATGCTGCCATTGACTTATCCACAGAGAGATCGGAAAGTCTTTGATGCTTTGAATCAAAAAGACATAGATGGGCGTTTGGTTTCATCACTGTGGGGGTTTTATTTTGAAAGATTCATGACCACAGCCTGCTAGGATGAGGCCTTGAGGTATAGACACAGAATTTGCTTGGAGGTTTTGCATATGTCGTTTTCTTGGAATGTTTTCTGGGAGGAAAAGGAAAGAGCCACCAGGCACAGAGACATATGGAAGAGTCTCTATAACCTGTTTTCTCTGAGAAAGGACATGCAATACATGTAAATTAATTAATAAATGTACGATTTCACAGAAAAAGGAACCAGGTCTGTGCTGTAAGATGCCATAGAGCATGAAGATATAAAACCAGTCAGAATTATTGTTGTATATTGAGAATCATCGCTGTTTCTGCATGTTTTTGTTTCTAGAATCTAAAAACACTCATCTGTTTTGTCTGGAGTTAACTCAGCTTGATCTAAAAAATGAAAGAAAAAAACTGATAAGCATGTTTATAAGTTGTTGACCTTATCAGCTAAATTAGATCAAAGGTACATATAAAAACATGAAACGGTAAAGAAGTGTAATCAATCTTTCTATCGTCGGACTAACAGACTCAGATGTTTAATTTCAGAAAACCGTTTACCAGTTTAGCTTGTCTTGGTTAATTTATTTGTGCCTCTGGTTTTTATGAAGCTTAATTATTACCCAGATTATTATTTTATACTTTTACAGTTTAATTAGTCCCATGTAGGCAGGATTAAGAGGATTTTCCAGCCATGTTATTGTATTTGATGAGCCATTTTATTGCTGGAGCTAAAATTATGTCCAAACAATCTGTTGGTCAATAATCTGGGCTTTAAACTTTATAGTTTAAGGAAATGTTTGACTCTTTGCCTTCAGCAGACTCAAAAAAACATTTTATAAAAATACACCTATTTATAATGGCTGTGTCAAAACATCAAATTATTTTATTTCATTAAAAAAAACACAAATAAAGAATAATTCAAATCAAATTACTGTTGAGGTTTTGGATGAAATCATTAGATTTAATTCTGTTTATTTATAAAGTTTATTTATAAAGCTCACCACCAAGAATGACTTAAAGAGCTAAACTATTATATGTAATTTTATTACCATATGTTATGTTTGTCATAACTGAAAACTTTTCACATTGTGACAACAAAAAGGAAACTTAAAGTGCATCAATTTCATGTTCCAAACCGGTTTCTTCTGTGTTTTCATAAAGCAGATGTTTCACATCAGTTTTTTAGGTCACTTTAGAGTCTTCCATGCTGCACATCATAGAATGAGTTCTTGCTGAACTGCAGCAGGAGCTGCATCATCCGTGGTCAAACGTTTGACTGCTTTCCTGAAGCGATACTCTGCAGGAGCAGCAAAGGAAGCAGTCCATCATCTGCCAGCTAAAGGTCGCTAACATGCAGCTCATTGTTAGAAAGGAAGTCTAACAGTTGATGGCGACTCTTAAGAAAGTGGAGAAGGTTGTGAGTAGATAAAACTCCACCTTAAAGATGCAAAACTATTTCTGAAAAGAATATTCTGGCTTTCTAAATGCTTCCATATAACGTCCATTAAAGCAGAAGAAGATGGAGTGGATCTTATCTGACAAAAAAGCTACTCTGAAAGATTCATTCTAACCATTAAATGTTAACAAAACAGGGAATTCTTAATAAATAAGTCTGTTTTCTGTCATTGGTGTTGACAAAGTGGAGCAGTCCCTCACAGTTCTGCTTCTGTTCGGTTCATTTCCAAAACAATCTGTCAGAATGCGCATAAAACATTGATATTCCACTCAAGCTGCTTAAATCCAGGAAGGAAAATAATAAAACGCCTCCAAGAAACTAGAACAGCTTTGCCTCAAAACCTGGTAGATACCAGTTTACACCAGGAATTGATTTCATTTACATGCAAATGCAGCAGTTTGTCTTCTGTCTCCTCTTTCTCCGACCGCTCCCTCTTTTCTACACGTTTAGTCTCAACAGTTTGTCTTTTTTCTGGGTCACGCCTGAAAGCTTGACTGGCGTGTTTGCTGGTTCCTGTGCAGGCTTATCCGAGCGTTTGTGGACGGCCAGCACTCCTCCGTCCCTGCGGCGCTCTCAGTCTGTCGCTGCTTTCTCTGACACTCCATCCCATCATCCCTCTCTTCATCCCATCATCCCTCTCTTCATCCCATCATCCCTCTCTTCCTCCCGGCTCTTTGTTTTACATCACTGCAGCCTGACACTGACTGACACTCCAGCTCTCATTTGTTCAATCAGGCCCTCACTCTCTTAGACTTCCTCGTAAAAACTCAATTTATGCTCTTAATTTTTACTAGAATAAAAATAATTTAGAACATTTGGAAAAAAAAGAAGGGCAAATACTCAAATTAAGGTTTTTATTTTATTTTACTAATTTCAGTTAATTTCATTTATTTTAATAAAAGCAGCTGAGGTTTTCTCAAAGTTCAAAAACAAACTTCATATTAAATAATAATATAATCCAAATCATTAATACAAACAAGGCCAGACTGTATCATAACAGTTGTCTGTATAAATGATCACATTTGTGCTTCATTCTAATCGATGTGATGCAGCAAAAGTGGAGAGAAAACTGAATTCAGATGAAACCTGTAGGAGATCCAGACTCTGACGGAATCCGGAGTCACAACCTGCAGCTGAAGCTTTCATACCTCCACTCTGGCTCTCAAGCTTTGAATGAAATTAGTAAATTAGGTTTTGTCAATTATGTCTAGATCAAGGTGATCGTCAAGTGATAGCATCATTTTCTTCTATTTATTTTTAAATCAATTTATGAATTAAAATCTTAAATGTTTTTGAAATATCTTCATACTTTATTTTTTACAGTTTTTTTGTTTTTACTGCTTGAAATAAGCTTATCAATGAAATCAAATTTTATATAAATAAAATAACTTGTTGATGGTCAAAGGTTTAATCTATCGTTTTCAGACTAAGTTTAAAGTATATATCATTATCTTCTCAGGGACAACAGTGTATAGTTGCTGTTCAGAGGCCAAATTCTTCATCACATTTACATATATTGATTTAAAAAAGAAGATTCTACTCCAATGTTGTCATGTTTGTAGTGAAAGCAAAAAGATAAAAAGGATAACAGCACACTAAAGTCATTTTAATAGAAAATGTAATTTGCTGCATGACTTTCTTGTATTTTTATTGTCAGTAAATCTGTTGCAGCTGGAGGACTTTTTTTGACAGAGCTTGTATTTTATTTTGAAAGGAACTCTGATTTTCTGCTGTCAAAAGTAAAAGAGAAAGAATAATTTGTTCTATATATTAAAATATGAACACAGTTATAATTGGATTATTGTAAATATTTTAAAGCTACATTTTATTAATGTACTTTTTAATAGCCTCAAATCAGAAGTAAAGTTAATTTATTTAAACTGTAAAGCTGGACTCCAGTGGGGTTTTGACCCGTAAGAAACTGGACCAAAGGGTTCTTTTATTGTGAAAGGACACATGAACGTCTGAGAGGACAGGAAATAAACAGACCTTAAAAACATTCGAACAGCTGTTATAAGACAAGAGAAGAATGTTAGTTACAGCAGCAGTGAATTGTAAGGAAGGAGGCGGAGTCTCTGGACCTAAAGACCAGCATTCAGATCCGACATCAAACCACTTCTGAAAGTGCTTTCACACCGTACGCGATTCGTGTGACAAATTTGTCTTTCTCTTTCGTAGTACGAAGAATTTGCTGCTGTCAAAAAATGTGTTCCTAAGATTGATGGCGCGGCTGCATGTGGGAGGAGCTACCAGCTAACGTTTTAGCATGATCGCTATAAGGAACGGAGTCTGTGGATTTCTCACTCAGAATGAATGAAAGACACAGATGATGTTTAGAATTAAATCAGTTTTATTTATTGTGAAGAGTTCTACAAAAACATCGGTAATCATGTCTCCATGTTCGGATTTATATGATCATTATTCAAAGATTTTCCCGGTACAGGGGGCTGTGTCTGGATGACAGCCGCTTCCACTGTGTTTCTGTGTTTCTGTGGTTGAACTTGAAAGCTGACCGTCAAATAATAATAAAAAAAAAAAAATTAGGAGACCTTTTTCCTTTTTTCAAATGTCTCAATGAGGCCCGAGCCGGCAGCCTCCGCACCCCCCAGCTGCGAGCGAGTGAGTTCCGCCGCGGGAGTGAAAGCCGGCAATCTTTCCAGATTGTATCCCACCTTCACCCCAAAGTAGCCGGATGAGCTCTGCAAACCTGCGGCTCCAGATGGTTAAGGAAATAGATGAAAGTTCAGGACAAAAATGCTGCTTTGGACTAGTATTCTACCCGCTGATTGACCGATTTTGGCTCCACCTCCCAATTCGCGCCTCGTCGCCCAAAATAAGTTATTGCCAGACCTTCGCGCCGCGCCTGTCGCTCAAATTGCACCGCGAGATCGCCTCATGTCTCGACTGTTCCATTGACTTAACATTGAAACTGGCCAACTCTGACGCACAAATCACTTTTGGTGTGACCGCACCTTGAGGCCACTTGTGGTTCACCTGTGGTCCACCTGTGGTTCCTCTGTGGTTCCCCTGTGGTTCCCCTGTGGTTCCTCTGTGGTTCCCCTGTGGTCCACCTGTGGTCCCCCTGTGGTCCACCTGTGGTCCACCTGTGGTTCACCTG
>NC_050524.1:2537731-2571946 GCF_002922805.2 Oryzias melastigma | reverse complement strand
TCTTTCCAGATTGTATCCCACCTTCACCCCAAAGTAGCCGGATGAGCTCTGCAAACCTGCGGCTCCAGATGGTTAAGGAAATAGATGAAAGTTCAGGACAAAAATGCTGCTTTGGACTAGTATTCTACCCGCTGATTGACCGATTTTGGCTCCACCTCCCAATTCGCGCCTCGTCGCCCAAAATAAGTTAAAAATAAGTTATTGCCAGACCTTCGCGCCGCGCCTGTCACTCAAATTGCACCGCGAGATCGCCTCATGTCTCGACTGTTCCATTGACTTAACATTGAAACTGGCCAACTCTGACGCACAAATCACTTTTGGTGTGACCGCACCTTGAGGCCACTTGTGGTCCACTTGTGGTTCACCTGTGGTTCCCCTGTGGTTCCTCTGTGGTTCCTCTGTGGTTCCCCTGTGGTTCCCCTGTGGTTCACCTGTGGTTCCCCTGTGGTTCCCCTGTGGTTCCCCTGTGGTCCCCCTGTGGTCCCCCTGTGGTCCCCCTGTGGTCCCCCTGTGGTCCACCTGTGGTCCACCTGTGGTTCCTCTGTGGTTCCTCTGTGGTTCCCCTGTGGTTCCCCTGTGGTTCCCCTGTGGTTCACCTGTGGTTCCCCTGTGGTTCCCCTGTGGTTCCCCTGTGGTCCACCTGTGGTCCACCTGTGGTCCACCTGTGGTTCACCTGTGGTTCCTCTGCGGTTCCCCTGTGGTTCCTCCTGAGCATCCCGAAAACCAGCAGTTTGTTTTTTTAAAACCTTCAAATCTTGTTTTCGCTTGGTGATGGATTAGAAATGGGTCGTGGTTGAAAATATCACTACAACAGACAACAGCACTAATCCCATTTGTTCCATCCCTGCGATGATGCGTTCACTGACAGTTCGAATCCTCAGATTTCTTATGAGGAGATCTGACAATGAAGAGAGGTCATTTAGTCGGAGCCCATGAATGATGAATATGATAAACAAATTAATGATAAATATTCGATTGTATGTTAAACATCAAACAGTGATCAGGTCAGATGGAGTTGTTTACATTTTCAATAACTGCAGTGACGGAGAAATTCATCCAGATGTGGGTTTAAACGAGGTAAGATGAGGAAATGATGGATCAGGCGTGATGAAGCGTGATGAAGGGAGTCGCTGCAGAGCAGCAGCTCCACCACCACGGCTGACAGCTGGGGGAGCAGAGACGGCACCGAGGCCCGTCTCAGCCTCATTCTTATTTCCTTTCTCTATTCAAACAGAAAGTTCTCTGCAGAGGCAGGTGGGAGCAGCTCAGCGGAAACACTAACTTCAAATGGCTCAAAAAGTCTCCACATATTTTGAGAATTTCACAGAAACCATCGCTGACGTTCAGGATTTGTTACGATAAAGAATTAATGACAGACACTAGTTTGAGGAAAACAGATCTGGGATGAGACTTTCACAGCTGCTGAGACGCTGCAGCTCTGCAGCAAATGATTGTGAAGCAACCAGCACCTGTTTCTGCTTTTACCTGTCTGACAACTTCAGATTAGCTGAGATCTTCATCTAGAAGTTTGACGCAAGTTTAGAAATAGCAAAAAGCCATCAGGTTTGTTCACGCTGCCTCCTGATATCCATCTAGAGGTTTAATACAGTTACACAAGCTGTGATGCTCTGCAGAGAATCACATCCAAGTGTCAGGAAGAGGAGTTTTTCTCTAAAAAGGATGTAAAAATAAATGTTTTTATGATAATATGCTGTGACTCATCCACATGAACCCAGTTTATAAACATATTAAGTTATGATTGAAAATAAAAAACCTTTCGTGGCCTTACATTCCTATAAAAAAACGATTTTTCTGAGAATACAAACTATAATGAAGACAGAATCATAAAAACTTAACCTTAGTAGATGCTGCAGTTTATTTTAAACAAAGGTGAAAAATATTTTTTCTCTTATTTCTTATGATTTTATGAAGTTTGACAGAAGTTCTGTAAACCAGCTGTTGAATCGTCAAGAACTTCTTCCCTCATCTCATATCCTAAATGTTTCTATCTCCTGTGTTTCTGTCATAGCTTATAATAATCTTTGTAATACTATTCTGTTCATCTAAGGACATTTTTCCCAATGTAGTAGTTAAATAGAGTACGAGAGAATCATAACATTTTCATATTCTAAATTAAGTTTTTTTTTTCCTTTTTTTCGGATGCAGTTCTCGTCTAAACTGTAATAACTTTTTACTCTGTAGATTTCTACAAGAACAAGTCTTTAAGTGGAATCTCCCACAACAGCTGTTGTAAAGTTTAGAGACTTGAGTTTATCTTCATAAAAATGTCAAACTTAAAGTTTATATCTACGTCTTCATTTTTTAATTGCTTTGTTCAACAAGCATTAAAAACTGCTTTTCTGGACTGACGGTTTTGGTTAAATTTATCGAACTTCAAAGACAAAACATTTACAGAATATTGTAGAAAAATGTAATCAGAATAATCACTTTCTTTTGGATTTTTTTGCAAATGTGAGAAAGTGTGGAGATTTTTTGAAATTCTAACTGATGAGATCACCACATACACTGGGACTGTGTGTCATTTATTCCTTTAGATCGGCGATCTCCAACCTCTTAGGTCGCGAACCGTTTTATTGTTAGACAATAGTTTCCCGTGCGCTCTGTATGGACTGAAGTGGGCGTCTGATGTTTTTTTTTTTTTTTAGCTTCCAGTTTTTCTTAGCTTTTGAGGGTAAAGTTTATCCCCCTCTGTAAAATATCTGCAGCTGCTTTAAACTGTATTCATTCAGTAGATAAAAAGAACAACTTAAATGTGACGTAGATTTTATTTTAACTCATAACTGTCAAAGTGGAAACTAAAAAAATCTGAAATAATTTAATGGGATCAGGCAGCACGTGAAAAGACGATGAGTTGGGGACACCGAAAACGTCAATGTCTGACCAGGAGGGGTCCTCAACCAAACGTCAATATGTGAGGAGTTTGGAATGAGAATGTGTTGCACCTATTTAAGGATTGATTTATAAATACAAATGTAAAAATGGGCGGTTCTAAATACAAGGATACACATAAATTCAGAATTTGAACAACTTTATTAGCAGCATCCTCATAGCATTAGACAGGCAGTTGCTAAGTATTCTGTTTAATTATTATTATGGTCTGTGGGAACAATTATCACAATAAATCCACGTTTGGAGCTAAGACTCCTGGTTTTTGTCTGTCAAATGCTGATTTATTTTATTTTGAAGTCAAAGGCTCGTCTTCTGTTTCCTCTTTTCCAAACACGTTTGTTTTTTGTTAACTTTTCTGTTTTGAGGGTTTTGATTTAATGGTCACTAAAGAAAGTTTAGGATATGTGTCTGAGTGTCAGGAATGAGTCGGGTGAGGTGGAGAGAATCCAGCGGTTTTCCAAAATAAAAGTTCCTTCAGAATCAGATTAAGAATAAAACGGAAAAGAAATGTAGGTTCTGTTTTTTTTTCTTTGCTGCTCCGCTATCTGAAGGTGAGATTCTTCTTGTGTGTTTCATTGAAAACAAAAGTATGAAAAACTTCAAGTTTAAAATGAGAAATAATCAACATTTTAGCAGTAAATTGATTCCATTCACAGGGATAATCTGTTTCTGTTTGGATGCTCGTTCATCCATGACAGCAGATCATTTTTCAGTTATTGAATCAATCCTTCCATTTCCATAAATGCATTTCTTTGAGCAGAATGTTCTCATTAATACGTACAATAATTAAAGTCTTGGTTCTGGGTCATGAGCAGAACCTGCTAATAGAGTAGCTCTGGATTAGAGGCTTGGAGATAAAGGGTTTAAAGAGACTGAAGGAGTATCAGAGGAGGTTCCAAACTCTGAGCCGCTCCAAACTACACGAAAGGATGGATGATGACCTGATTTATCCGATCTGCTGTGACGTTTTAGAAAAAACGTCCAGATGATCCACTGCTGGTTTATTTAAAATAAAAAATAAAACAGGACATATTACACTTGTTGGCCACTTTATTAGTCACCTGTCCGACTGATTGTTAACGTATGTGTAATCAGCCAATCAGATGGCAGCAGCTCAATGGAATTAGGTCAGATGATCTGCTGCAGTTCAAACGGAGAAGAACGGTGAAGTGACTCTGATCGTGGTGTGGTGGTAGACAGGGTGATCTGAGGATTTCAGAAACCGCTGGGATTTTCACCCACAACCAATTCTAGGGTTCATAGAGAATGGTCAGAAAAAGAGTAAATATCCAAACAACAGTGACTCAAATAACCACTGGTTACAATGAGGTCGGCAGAAACACAGTAGTTACTATCATCCAGCTGTCATTACTGTAAATGTTCCTACAGTAATAGTACTGTGCTTCCTTTACGATAATATTACTGTACTTTCATTTCCAGTTTATCTACTATAAAAATATGGTAAATAAAAATGTATTCTGGTTCTCCTATGACAACTTCTCCATTAAATGAAGCCCATTTCCATCTCTTCTCTTAGTTCATTACAACCACTCCTCCAGTGTTTTTAGCTGAGACCATGTTCACCCCGAGTGAGTTCTGAGGTCAATGCAACATCTAACAGAGATCCTTTATTTTACATCACTGAACAGCTTTAAGTCTAATTGAATTAAATGAACAGATGCACAAACACAATATGGAAACAGTTTTTTTGAACATGACTCAAGTGACCTCCACAGTCACCAGATCTCAACCCGATAGAACCTTTGGGATGTGGTGGAACGGGAATCATTCAACGTTAACTGTGTGATGCTCTCATGTCAGTATGGACCAAACTCTCAGAGGAATGTTCCAGTACGTTCCAGTACCTCGGACATCGAGGGTTAAGGCGGTTCTGAAGGCAAAAGGGTCTAACAAGGTGGACCTAATGAAGTGGCCAGTGAGAGTAAGAACGTATTAACGTCTCCAGGGGGTTTAGGAGACAAAACTGCTGCTTTTTAATGTTTAGTTTAATAACATGTCTGGAAGGATAATTTGATAAAACTGATTAAGACTCGTGTCAGGAGAGGAAAGCGCTGATCTTTATCCATTTTTAACAGATGTTTTGCATCATTATGCTGCGTTCACTGAAGTTTTCTAGTAATTTGGACGATTTGTGCACAAATGAAGCATGAAATCGTCTGGAGTCAAACTCTGAGGGGACCGGTGCCCAACACGGCTCAGAAAAGACGTCTTTCCTCTGCGGGACTGTTTGTCAGATGTTTCTCTAAAGCCCGAATTTATCAGGACGACAACAACAAACAGTTTGTCGCTTTTTTTTACATTTTGTAAGAAGGTTGTTTTTTTCAGACTTCTTAGTTCTTCACTTTCTCTGCAGCAGAACAACAGTGGATGTAATCCCAGATGAGTTCACTTCCTCCCTAAAGCTTCTTGATAAATAAAGTCTTTGATCTGAAATGCAATTTCATGCTGAAAGCTTTCAGGAAAGATAAACTCTGAGGGAGGGGGCGGGGCTTGGAAATGGCAAAAGCACAATCAAAAGCTGTTGGGAGGGCGGACGACTCCCGAGTGTGCAGGTTCCTTCCACCACGTGCACGGAGGCTGTGTGTGCGTGCACGCTGAGGTGTGTGCGTCTGCAGCTTGTGCCTCTTCAGTCAGAGATTAAGTGTGATCAATAGGTTACCCTGGTGAGCTGTGGGGTGCTCTGAATTAGAGGTGGTGCGTTTGTGTCTCAGAAACATGAGTGGTGTGATTAAACAGTGTTAATAAGTGATGTGCAGTCGTTTGCAGCAGGTTTGAGTCCAGCTCAAACACTCTTCAGGTGAAGCTGAACAGGTTTGATCTGTTTTTTTGTGTCTTAGCAACATTTTAAACCTGGAATTTGTTTGACCCTGAGCGATTCTCCCAGAGGAATCTGTCACACTAAAACGGCGTTTAACACGTTTTATTGCAGAAGTGGGAGAGAAAGTCTTGAAGGCTGCATTTGTTTTCATTTATGCACACGACTTTTATTTTGTTTCTGCTTCTGAATTATTGATGAAGGTGTTCACAAATGTGAGTGTCTTGAATAGCTGGCTGGAGGTTTTCCAGGTTGAAACACCATAAAAAGGCTGATTGTCCATGAAACACAAATGACTTTAGTGAAGGGGTGATTGTTACATGTTCACCAGAGATACTGACAGATTTCTTTCTGCAAGTCCAAGTCAAGTCTCTGCATGTTAGTTTGATCTTTTGTGGAAACTTGAGTCTCAGATCCTAAAACACATTAATAATTTACTCTCATAAATTTCCCTTTAAAAGCTTGTAAAGACACAATAGTGGACAGTTGATGTTTCTTCATTCAGACTTCATGAAGAGAGCTTTTATTTTTAGACCTGACAGGATTTCCTGGAACAAAAAAAATATATATTTTACACAGAAGTCCCAAAACAAGTCAGACGTCTTGCAGGTCTAGTCTCAATTCCAAACTCCCATCTCTGTTGTACAAACTGTGGTTAGGGTCGAGTTCTGTAAAAGTGGCAAAAGAACGTTCAGTTTGATGCTCGAGCCTCTTTCATGCTTACAGTTATAGTAAGCTGATGTCAGGATGCAACGACTTAGAAGTCTCACGTAATAAAATCTTTAGATTTTTGCATATTATCTTTATCGTAAACACACTGTTGTTGCAAAGAGAGACCTGAATATTTTTGCCATTTTTTGCTAGAAATGTTCGTATACAACCAGATTACTAATAGATTTACCCTGTACCAATAGTCAGGAATTAGTAATTCTATGAGGTTTTTTTGTTTTGTTTTGTACTTTATTATTTGTTATGCTTTGTTCTTGGGCAAACCTAATTTCTGAAAGACGTTTTTCCAGACTTTATAAAAACAAAGACAGTAGGAAAGATCTCTGTTCCTCAAATGTCTGAGATGGACGGATCTCAGTCACTTTTGACCATCAACACCAAAGTGGACTTTAACTTTAAACAGTTTGTCTTTTATGTTTGTTTACCTTATAGCTTGATTCAGAGTAAATATGTGTTTATAAATTACTGTGTTTTATTAACTAAGGAAATAAATAGTTTGTTGATCTTGTCAATAACTGATGGTTTACGGTTTGGTAACAGAAACTTAATTTGATAAATAAACATGAACAAGATAAACAACAAAACCCATAGAGATCTGAAAACCAGACTCTTAAATACTCCGAGGTTGATTAACTCAATGAAAACAACTGTTGATGATTAACCTGAACTTGACGGGACTGACAGGGAAAACAGAACATGACAAAAGCATCACAAAACCTGAGCACTGAATCCTCACAGTACCCCTCCCCAAAAGGGCCGGTCCCAGATGCCCAAATTAAGGCTACACTTGGGAAAAGGGAACCCGGGTAAACAAAGCAAAAGTCCAGAACTGATTGAATACTTATTTATTTTGAATTTCACAATGATATAAGCAGAATAATGCCCTTCCAGGTGTCTATTATCAGAGATTGATGAACGACGCGGAGGCGTCGTTCATCAATCTCTGATAATAGACACCTGGAAGGGCATTATTCCCTACTTATATATAAGTTCAATATAAACTTTACTCCTTTATTGCCTTCTTCCATCTATAATTATTATTTTTTAACTAATCTGCTAACTTTCATGCAACAATACACGCAGGGTGTACAAAAACAGGAATATTTCTCCTGTGACAAGATTAATGAGCCGTCTCATGTTTTAAAGATGAATTCATGCGCAGTTTTCCTTATAATTAAATGAGTTTAATCTAATACCCCAGGTGTTGCACATTTGCATGTTAACTGTTGTGAATTAAATCCAGTCTCTGGAAGAACAGCAGGTTAAAACAACAAAAACACACAAAATGAATTGGAGGAAAAATAACCATCGAGACGGAAAAACTTCACACCTGCTTGAAGCGACCGTGAGATTAGATTACCTGTTGATCTTATCCAGTGAGCTGTAATCCCATTTCATTAGATCTGTTCAGAGGAAAACGGTTGGTAAGTAATGGGCCGTCAGTTATCCCCTGAAAACCCACAGAAACTGTTTGTTCTGGACAGACGTCCCAAATGATTGTTGGCATCTTCTAAGTGCAGTTTTCTGAGAGCATGATGGGCTTTTGGAGCCGCCGCCGCCGCCTGGCTGGGCTCCTCTGCTTCTTCAAATGGAGCTTTAGAAATGCCAAACAAACCACGCTGTGTTTAAACCAAAGCAAAGTGATGTTAAATCTGCTGTTAATCCTGTCATTACTCTCATTTGTTTGGGCCCTTCCACACGGCTCCTCCAGAGTGGTGACGGTCTGTAGCTGGTTTCATTAAATTAGGAGTGTTTGTGTCTGAGGGTTGCTCTCGCCCACGGTGGCTTTTTAGCTCCTGCTAATAACGATACAGCTGTAAAGGCTGATAAGGCAGAAACCAACCGGGAAGTGTTATCTCTGTGAGCAAACGGAGGACTCTCCACGCTTCTGTCTGCTGAACTCATCGTCTTTGCTTTCAAGGCACGTTGGGATTTTTTGTGGTTTTCTTGTGTTCTTTGTGTTTTCTGTCTTTGCTACTGGGTTACATGAAGGATATGTGTTCTGATGATCCTTTAAGATCTTGACAGATAGACATATTTCTGTCTACTCCATCTTTAGGGGGCTTTTTTGAAGAGGACGGTCTTACTGAGGGCTGTCCGGTCTCTGTATGACCGGAGCAGGAGCTTGGTTCACATAGCCGGCAGTAAGTCAGACCTGTTCCTGGTGTTGTTGGACTCTGGCTGCCCTTTATCACTGGTTCTGGTCATAGTCTTTGTGGACAGAATTTCTAGGTGCAGCTGGGGGCCGGAGGGGATCTGGTTTTGGGACCACAGGATTTCATCTATGCTCTTTGCAGATGATGTTGTCCTGTTGGCTTCATCGAGCCAGAACCTCCAGCATGTATTGGAGCGGTTTGCAGTTGGTATGAGTGTCAGCACCGCTAAGTCTAAAACTATGGTTCTCTGCCCTCTCTGGGTGGGTGGAATGCTCCTGCCTCAGGTGGAGGAGTTTAAATATCTTGGGCTCCTGTTCATAAGTGAGATTGACAGGCGGATTGGAGCGGCGTCCGCCGTTATGCGGTTGCTGTACTGGTCCGTTGTGGTGAAAAGAGAGCAGAACCAGAAAGCAAAACTCTCAATTTACCGGTCGATATTTGTTCCAGTACTCACCTATGATCATGAACTCTGGGTCATGATTGAAAGAACGAGATCTTGACTACAAACGGCTGAAATGAGTTTCCTCTGGAGGGTGGCTGGGCGCTCCCTTAGAGATAAGGTGAGAAGCTCGATCACCCGGAGAGAGATCGGGGTAGAGCCGCTTCTCCTCCACATCCAGAGGAGCCAGTTGAGGTGGCTCGGGCATCTGATTCCTCCCTGGAGAGGTGTTCCAAGCATGTCCCCGGGGAAGACGTAGGACACGCTGGAGAGACTACGGCCGAATCCAAATCCTTTCCCTACGCCTAAGGACTTCTCCCTACCCCAGAAATTGTTAGGGGATTTGGTGTGGGTGGGGTGAACAAAATAGTTCTCTTAAGGGCTAATCTTCTTTTTGTTTTAGTATGACTTTTCTAGAGTTATAAAACTAATGTTTTGTATTTCTGAGCACCAACAGCTCTGTGCTAACGTAGATGACTATTGATGACGTCATCGAGTGGGAGTAACGTCTGAATTTGTAGACATAATTTTTTCTATAACTCTCCATTTAGAGGGCTAAATGTAGGGGTAGGCAGAAGCCGTAGGGGTGGGGGAAGAATTCAGATTGGCTTTAGTCTCTCGGCTGGCCTGAACACCTCGGGGTCCCCCCCCAGAGGAGTTGGAGGAAGTGGCCAGGGAGAGGGAAGTCTGGGCATCTTTGATTAGACTGGTGCCCCTGGATGAGAGGAAGAAGATGGATGGATGGATGGATGGATGGATGGATGGATGGATGTTTCTGTCTTTAAGGAAATGAGCAGCATGTCAAGATTAAAAATCTCAGGATAAAACTCACAATCTAAATTTGAGAAATTTCTACATAAAAATATAATAGAAAAAGAAAAGCTAAAGTCTACAGGAACAGGTCTTTTTTTCAACTTTTTCACTTCACACATTCTTAATTATTTTTAATTAAATTGTTTAAATTTCTTGCATGCTGTGAATCTTCTCGTTTCTGTAAAGAGCCTTGGATGGTCTCCTTGAATGACGAGTTCTACTAAATCAAAAACTCAGTTTTCTGTATTGCTTTATTTCCAGATCTAGTTTCAGAAAACATTTCCTTCACTGCTCAGTTTTTCCAGGTCTTCAGTCTCTCATTAACTCCTGAGCGTGATAACCGAACCACAGACAGGTGTGACATTTGTCAGCCTCATTTGGGTCCGCTGGACTTGTGGAAGTGTTAGTAAAGCTGTGACATCGTGGGTCATCTTAGCAGATCCTGTGATGTATTCAAACCCACCACGTCTCCTCCAGCATCTCTAAAGCAACGTGTTTGCATTATTGAGTTTAGAGATGTGCAGATTTATATGGATGCCACATCTTATGAGCTCTGGTGATTTAATAATCCAGATGAGTCAAGTAAACAAAGACGCCACGCTAACAGTTTGACGAAAAGCTGCAGGAACAGAACAGAGAACTTTACATCTTCAAGATGTGAGTTTAGCAGTATTTGTGGTTTGATTGACTGCTTTATACTAATGGAGCACAATGGTGACCACAAAATAACTATTTCATATTACTGTATCAACATGTTGAAGTTCCTGACATAATAATAAAATAATCGTTGACACAGATCTTATATCACAGATCAGCTGCTGCAGGTCGACCAAACAGGAAACACAATAGAAAGTAAACCAGTAAGTGTTGGTAGAAAGTGAACATTTAAGTTTCTAAAAACTTTATATACAGTATATATTTTCAGGAATGATTATGCTTAATAAAATCCTGACCTGGATGTTTTTCACCTCATCATCTGGAGGTTTGCTGCTGTCAGAGCGGCTTCGCCTCCAGAGGAACTGCAGGTCTCCAGACGGAGCTGTCGGCTGCTGCAGGTATTCTCCCGGGAAGCAGGCAGGGAATGTCGGGGTTTGAGAGTTTACTATTTTATTTTTCCTTTTAGTATTTTTTAGTTTCCAAAACAAGTTTTGAAGGTCCCAGAAATATTTAACATGAAATTGAAAAACATGTGACATTACACTGAATGTCTGCACATATGAAAGGGTTTCAGGGAAAGCTAAAATACTATTTAGCTAAATTGGGGCCATTATTATTTGAAACCCAAATAAAACAATAAAAAAATTATTGGTGTTTGACAAAAAAATTAAAATGTCTGAAACTTTTTGCTATTCTAATATAAACTTAATTATTTTCAGCTTCAATGTTCTTTTTTCATAGCTTTCAAAAAAAAAAAATTTATTTCAAAAGTTTTTTTCACTTTCAACTGTTTTTTTTGTTTTTGATTTTAAGATTTTCTAATTCGAAAATGAAAAAACGGAGTTGAAAGTGAACAAAAAGTTAAGACTGAAAAAAAGTTTTGAAATTGAAATTTTGAGTTTTGAAACCTAAAAAATAGAACATTGAAGCTAAAAATAATTAAGTTTATTTTAGAGTTGCATAAAATTTTGCATTTCTTTTATTTGGGTTTTAAATAATGTTGGCCCCAATTTAGCTCCATAAAACACATCCCTTTTTGCTGTTTTGTTTTTGATTAATTTCTAAAGAAAGCAATTGAGCAGAATGTTTATGGTTAGTGATGCCTAAGAAATCATTTTTAAATTTGTGGTGAAAACTGTGACTTTTTGGGATTTTTGCACATCTCTAGTAAACAATATTTTCCCAAACACGATTTCTGTTTTTGAACATTTATTTTGCAATGTTTGTGCAGAACCTTTTCATTTTTCACTATTAGACAAATAAATGGAAGACCTCCTATTGTCTTAGTTAGAATGCAGTGCATTGCATCATGTAGAGCAGAAATGGTCCCATTTTGTAAAGTTCATTCGGATTCAGATCCATCAGGCTGCAGCTCAGACGGAGAATTGATTCATGGTTTAATTAACTCCAGCAGCCAATGAGCATCAGGTGAGATACGTGCAATTTATTTAATGGAGCAGATTATATTAAACATAAGATAAATTGGAGACTAAAATGCATTTTGGTGTGCAGAGGTGATGGACCTCTGGGTCAGTTATCCTGCTGTTTCAGGGATCCGCCTGAAGGCCTGAGTGTTACTGAGCTAATTCATTTTCTTTGCTTCTATCTGCTTATTCTGCAGCCTTTTCGGTGATTTATCCGTGCATCCATCTCTTCATTAACTGTGGAGTAAAGCCTGTCAGGAAATATTACCGCTCCATTATTCGCTGTCGTTTTTGCGCTGACTCCGGTCTGGTCTGCTGCTCCTGCAGCTCTGCTTTATCAGCAGTAAACAAAGTCCAAGACGTTCACTGCAGGAGGGGGGGATAAGGAAGCAGGAGGTTCTGGTTTGCTTACATCATGTCTACAGTTCACGTCAAAGATGAGCGACGACGTGTAAGTAATTCAGTTTAGCTGATGGAGTCGTCGTTGGAGATAAGAATGTTTCCAGTCCCGGAAAATTATTGGAGCTTATTATGAACTATGTAAATGTTATGAATGTCGTGTTTAATTTGAGGCTTTAAAACATGCATGTTAATCAAAACTAAATAAAGTGTCGTTGATTTAATTCGTATAAATTAAATAAAATTACACCCATATGGTTTGAAATATCAAATCAAAACTGATGTTTTTAAGCCCCATGTTACTGTTGGACAGACTGCAGACGGACAAACCTGCTGTTATTTACAGTGTTGTAACTTTATATTTGTAAAATCAGACTTAAACGACAAACTTCTTTCAGATTAGGCTTTAAACCTTAAACACTGCAGATTTCACCGGTGACACTTAAATAACAAACATTTTTAAATAGCATTTTCGAGCAAGACACCTAATGCCTGATCCATTGACAGTATGTGAGAACTGGAGTGAAGGACCCCTCCCCCCATGGCGTTCTAAACAGGAAGTACTTGCTGTAATAAACATTCTGATTCTTTTCTTCACATGTTTTTGATAATCCTCATGCAAGATATTCAAGTTATTAACTGACCAATCAAATGCCTCAATAAAAGTAGGAGGAGCCTACCGGCCCCCACGTCCGACGCTCAAAACGTTTGATTAAAAGGTTTCGAATAGTCCACTTTCAAGTGTAAGGGGTGTGGTCTTCCTACAAGCTCACTTCTAATTGGCTAGAGTGGTTACCAAAGAAACCACGACCAATCAGTGCTCACTGACGTCATCTGGTTCCAACATGGTGGCGTTCGCATTGAGAAAAAATGGCAGCTGAATTGACTCCATTTGATTGGAGCCTAAGGAAACCGTTTTCTATGAGTGATGTCACACTCTCTCAGTCCAGTTCTTATATACAGTCAAGACCTGATCTGGCTCCAGAATTTAAGCAGTAAAAAGTTAAAGCACTTCTCCTTGGCTTTTACCAGACTTTTAACTGCATGTGGTTAGCTGGATGGTGGGAAGGATGACTTGAGCTCAGCAGCGCCACTTTCTGCTCACAGACATGAACCAATCACAGCTCAAGGAAACAGGAAATAACATAGAAGATGAGCACCACGGCAGATTTCAAACAGTTGGAATAGACTTAAAAGACAAATCTTATTCTACCAGACTAATGTGGCTGCATATCACCAATGAAATCTTTCCACTTCGGCCAAATAAAAACTCGACTATTCAATTATTTCCTTAGGCAGAAGTTAAAAACTGTATTACCCCTTAAGCCTTAAGACAAAAGAAGGACATTTAAAATACTTACAATTATGTCTCCTTCTAGAGAATTTAAACTCATACTTCTTGAGATGAACTCCAACATTGGTCATCAAGCGAATCATTTTTGCACCAGGCCCTAAAGGAGAAGATATCATATTTGGATAAACAATAAACAACATTTGACAATCAGAAATCTCTTGATTTTAGCCAAATTCTTTTTTCATGTACATGGAGCAATAAAAACCTCATTTCTTAGCCTTAAAAGATACTTGGTGGACAATCACCTCAATATTCTGAAATTAATCAGTCACAAAAATGGGAAAAAACGTATTAAAGCTTTTAAAAACTTTAAAATCTTTAAGGAGGACTAATATTCTTGTCTTTAAACTTATTTTTTGATTCTTGTCTTTGCAAATTCTGTAAATGTGAGAAAAGCATTTGGTTAAGGTTTATATGAATTCATTGGCAGTTTTAATTATGTTAGTGGTACAAAGAGGTGATTTAGTTTAAATGATTTAAAAAACTTTAAAGACGTTGGATTTTTTTAATATAATTTTTGAACCACACGCAGACAAAGTAATTTCAGTGAATATTATCAGCAAAAACTGAGGCTGTTGGACGTTTTTTTCTTAGTTTTTGTGCCGTCTATTTTGTATGGTTTCAACCTTAACCTCAAATGTAAATTATCCCAAATCCATCAGCCAGTCGTTTCGCAGTTTTTGGCTTGAACGTCACTTTGGAAATCCAGATGAATTTATCTTTGAATAAGACTAGATTGGGTTTAAAATTTGTATGTAAAACAGAGTCAAATGATGCCCAAAAATGACTTAAAATGTAACTTTTGTCACTTCAATATGTTAACTAAAGATTGGGAAATAAGAAGTTTTGTTTTTGTTTTTCTGCAAATAGAATTCTAAATCAAATTCCTCTTATGTGTAAACTTCTTCTATTGTAGAGTACCGCAGACATGCAGAGTTTCACATAAAACACGTTTCCAGTTTCTCCGTTCCACTGTTTGATGCTCAGCCTGCAGCGTTTTAGGTTCAGTTATTCGTGTTGTTTTGATTCACATTAGATCATGTGTGTTTTTTTTCATGTGGAGTCAGTGGAGCTCGTCCCCTAACCAGGATATTTATAGATGTTCTGTTTTCACTGCGATGAATTAAGAGCTTCATTTGCATAGCAGAGAAAAAAAACCCTTCCGAGAATCAAACCCGAGAACAGCCCTGAACCGCGGTCAGACCCATGAGGAACACCTCAGACAGGCTGCAGGACTGTAAAGGTTATTCCACTTTTTTATAACTTTATTTCCTCATTTGATTATATGTTTTGAATCCAGTAAAAAAGCTGTTCTCGGGACTTTGTCTTACATAAAAGCAGAGGCTCCTTCTCTTCTTGATGTACTTCTAAGTGCTGCAGAGTGTGTACACACCAGCTCTCTCAAACTGAATCACTACATGTGCATAATTCATCTACACAACAAGCTGGAAGTGCACGAGTGGATCCCGGTGCCGCTGCGGTGTTTGTGAGGCCGAGCCACGTTCTGGTTGCATCACCATCCCTTATGGGGTTGCTGTGGCGATATGCTGAACGGTGCAGCTAAAGCCACTCAGGTTGAGGAGGCGACGCCCCGCTGAGACTTCTGACTCTAAATTGGAAACCTAAAGCTTGGATGAAGCTTCAACTGCAGCGCTTCTCCTCATTAACGTTGGTGGAGTCGGAGTGAGTCACTCAGCAGCAATCAGCTCAGCCCTCAGAAACATGACAGCTGCCCACGGCTGAGCTGCACGCGTTGATGTCAAATCTGCTGTTCAAACAGTCACTGCTGAGGATTCCTGAAGCCCTGAGGGGTTTGGAGGTGAGACAACACAGACTTTTACCAATCAAACTCACTTTGGAGCGCTCATTAAGGTTTCTTTAACATCCACTCTGATGAAAGCTGGGATTTTTGGTTTGAGGCATTTATGATAGAGAACATATATAAAGAAAATTCTGCTTAAATTTGCATTTCTGAGTATTTCGTCAAGATGTTGAGAATCAGGGGCAGATGAAAAAAATGCAGGTTGAAAAATTGTGATGTAGAAAATACGCTGGTGGGACCCATGGCTCCCCTTGCTCCGCCCCATTCTGATGCAGACACAGATCCATGAACGTCTTTGTTTTCCTCGTCTGAGCTGGAATCTGGATCTAAACCATACAGATGGATAGCTTTGATCCCGGTTTTTGTTGCTCCGGTAACATCTGTTTGGGGTGGGAGGGGCTGTAAGCTAGTGGGACTGCACAAATAGGCCCCGCCCACAACTCAGATATGAACTCCTGCTGCTCTGCAGAAACTATGTCCAAGAAAACAACAGATTTTTTTTAATTTTGGTTTAACAGATCATAATCATAATTAAAAGCCCACTAGCAACGCTTTTATAAGGGATCAAAAGATGATTAATTAATTATCATCCAAATTAACAGGAAAATTTGCTATTTACTACAAAAATCTAGTTTTAATAAGACTATCTAATTGATTTTTTGTAAAAACGTCAGATGGATCTGCAGGATCTTTGTCTTGACAGTGAACTAGAACCAGATGAAACAGAGTTCATGTAAAAGAGCGAAAGCAGGAACAGAAGATTGTTTATTACAGAGATAAAAGAAAGAATGAACCAAAGCACAAACAGAAATGCTTGTTGATTTGACTTTTTTGGTTTTCTGGATTCTCTGTTTGATGAGCTTCGCTCCGTGTTCCCTGTTCACTTCAGTCGTGTTTGCTGGTGTTTTTGTGTGTTTGTTCATTTCACACCTGCGTTCGGTTGATTTCCATCAGCTGTTGCTCATTCCTGTTGATTCCTTTTCTCTTCACGTTCTGATGGGTTTGTAGTTCCTTCTGCCAGATTCTTTTCTCTGTTCCAGAACTTTGTTTGCAGAGATGCCTGCCAGCCTCTTGTTTGTTGTTGAGTCCCCCGCCTGCGTTTGCTTTCTGCTGAGCACTTGTGATTCTGCTGCATCAAATATTACACTCTGCATCTGCAACAAGTGAGCTTCTCTGCAACAGAAACTTTTCATAAACGTGTTTGTTTGGGACATGCAGCCATTCCTGACACCAGTTTGATCATCAAAACAACAACGTTTGCAGACAAATATGATCAACTTTGACATGTTTCACTTTAAACCTGCAGAAATCTAATCAATAATTTAAACTTAAACAGCAGCTTAAGCATAAATGTGCATTAAAAAACCATTTATGGATCTTTGTCGAACATCAGCTCAGAGACGTTCATCTCAAGATTCTGTTCATCAGGAAATCTAGATTTGATGAGTTTTGCTGTTCAGTCAAGCAGCTTTGTGTTAGTTCTAATCATCAAAGGGATTTTAAGTTCCTTTTTTACTGACGCCCAGGAGGTTGAAGATTTTTGTGTGGTAATCTGATGTGTCGAAAATGAAAATGCTGTTTTTGGTGCTTTTTTTTTACATGTTCTTGTGGCTTTTTTCTGATGATGGAGGACATTTCTAAAGAAAATTCAGCTCAAAGTTGCATTTCCAATTAATTTTTAATTACTTTTTGCATAAAATATTGAATACCAATTACAGATACCAACTATTTGTAATTTCTTGTTGGGTATTTTTTTTCTCTCTCAAGCATATCATTGATTTTCCTAAAAGGAAATACCATCAAAAACTGGCCAGGTAACAAGTTAAATGCACAAAGGCATTCTAACTTCCTCTGCTCAGGCTGTTGCTAAGGAAAACCTCCTCTGGTCATGTGACTGATGGAGCAGGTGAATATTCTGTGGTCTGGGGGGTTCAGCAACAAATATTGGAGCCAAAAACCAAAAATATGTAGAAATGAATTTTATTTTCACATTTTTTAAAAAGTAATTGATACTTTAATTAAGTAGTCAATTACCAAATTGGTGATGTACGGGTGTGTACATTATGATATTTTAGTATTGATCCTCTCATCACTAATTTGTGAAACAGGAACAAACAAAAAAGGAATTGATGTAATGTAGAAACTAAGGTGCTCCAAGCAATGAGGAGGGCAAAGGGGCGGGGAAAAGGGGCGGGGTTTCTCGGCGTAAACACTTCCGCCCACAACTCAGAAACAAACATCTATTGATCCCCTGTCGCTCTGCAGAAACTATGTCCTAGAAAACTATTCAGGTTTTCACTGTAGTTTAAAAATCCTATTAAAAGACGCTTTGAAAATAGATCAGAAGATGATCAAAAGACTCCCTTTAACAGCTATGATCCCCTCTTAGATGCTCCTGCCCTTCTTGCCTCTGAAGGGGGGGGGGGTGCCTGGTTTGGTGTTGGAGATACCAGCTGACACCTTCATCCTCAATCATTTTTCTTCATGGGAGCACACGAATAACCTGAATTCCCATCAGCAGTTACTCCAGAAGCCTCTCAAACGTCTCCCATCAATCTTCTATTTGCTCTGAAGATCTGAATCCTGTGATAGGATGAGCTGATGATGGAGGATGTTCACGGATGCCTGAGACTTCAGAGATGGAATTCTTTACACAGCAAAGCCAGGAAACGACAGGACTTCTGTCACTGAAGTGATTTGCAGACAGGATTTGAAAAACTCTGTGTCCTCTGTGTCAGATGGGATTTCAGGAGACATCTGCTCCCTGGTGGAGGGTTTTGTTGAGTCCCTGTGCAGATTCTCAAGCACGTCCTTCTGTTTCCTGTTCCAATCACTCTATTCGTTTTTCTTCCATCCTCAGCACCGTTCCTGTAACACCTGAATCTGCTCCTCCGGTACCGAGTCTTCTTCAGGTGCACCGCGGCAGCACTAATGAGAACATGGCTGGAGAACATCACTGATTGCACTAACAACCTCCAGGTTAAGACAAACAAACTGTATTTTTGGTCCTGGAGATGACGTGCACATGTATGTACACCATAAGTCTGCTGGGATCTGCTGAGCAGATGAAACTAACCTGCAGGCCGGCGCTCCACTCAGGAAATCCAGAAAAACGTAATGCAGGAAGTCAGTCTGAGCTATGAAAAATAATCACTTTAGTTTTTTATTTAAATACAAATAATTAATAAAAGGTGTTTAAATGGTGTGGCAGTAGAATAATGATGAGGGGTCACTGTCATTGTGGTTCAGACAAACGAGAGAAAATTAAAACAATTAGCCGCCCAGTTATGTCTGACCAAAAACCTGACGGAGGTTTAACTCTAAGCTGGAAATAATCCGCTGGTTGTGGTAAATGAGGGGTGCAGGTGGCAAACGGAACTCATTTAGAATGGGTTGCTACTCCTACCCCCAAAGTCTGCAGCTCATTGGATCATCAACACCCTGAGGTGGTCATTATCACAGGAAAGGGAGCGGGGAATGTCTGCACTGACATGACTGCTGGACATTGTCCTTTATATCGTCTGGTTGTGTGTTAGCATGTAGGTCTGAGTACTCACACACTATGTTTGGTTTAGCCATGCTAACAGGCAGGAAACGGGCATCTCGTCCTTCCCAATATGGCGTCCAACTTTACATATGGAACAAGCTAGCATAGCGAGTCTAGCTTATATAGTTCACGGGGTCAAGCAAAACTTCTTCTTCTTCTTCTCTTTCCGTCTGACTTAGATTGACACCTAGTGGTTACAACAGAACACAACTCTGGAATAACGAGCTTCTGATTCTTTTTTTTTCTTTACTCTGTTATGATATAAAATAAACACAACATTTTTTTTATGTTCCTTGTTTTTAAGATATGTAAGTAATACGCTTCTAAGCACAAACATGGAAACTTAAAGCTGGCAGTTAATTTACATCCTCAGCTATATTTGCTTAATGTGACACTTTTTCTCTCTTTCATCTCCAAACCTACAGAAATCTAAATTCTGCTTGAACAAAATGCAGAACAGCCTGAATTATGAATGCTGTGTGTGAAAGCGCTGACTCAGTAAAAAGGCAGGCTTGCTTGACTTGCTGGCGATGAATTTTCTTTGCGTCTGTTGTGTGCCGTGACCTGTAACTGTGAGGTGAACTCTGAACGGAGAAACAACATCCTGGTGAACACGCCACCAGCCGAGTGACCACCTGGAAGAGACGAACCGAGCGACTTCGCACCCGAATTTTACCTCAGAGTTCATCTCAGGGGAAGGAAGGAAGGATTAGAGGTTCTGTCTGAGAACTTCAAGCTTCTGTTTGAAAATTTAGCTTTAAAGACAAAAAAGTTTTGGATTTTCTGTAGCTGCTTTGGCTGTTAGACATTTATAATTATTTAACCCTTTAACAGCGGAGCTCCATGCTCTTTGATTAACTGTAAATTTTTACCATTAACAGGATCACTCCAGCAGATTCTAAAGGAGAAAAGTCGCTGTGAAAACAAAGAAACACAAATCAGAAGTTTAGAAATCGTCTCATGTTTAGGTGTTGTTCACTGAGAGAATTCAAAAGATTTTAACTGGATGTTTGTTTCTGTCCTGGTAAAAAATCTGCAGGATTTCTGTTCAAAGTAGAATCTAAAATCAAACCAAAAGTAGATCAGCATTTCCTCTCAGAAAGTGTTTACAGTTATTAGTCTGTGCAGACAATGTTTTCTATATTGACTCTGTCTATTAAATCTCTTTTCATTAGTTTTTTTTACAAAATGTTGCAGCGATTTTTCATATTTAGATAGATGTGTTGACGACATGAAGCCTTCCCGAGCATGCTCCGAGTATGACAACCACAATTTAGTTTTCTCATTATCTTAGAAACGGAACTCAGAATGGATTAAAACCCGAAGATCTGAACCCGGATGGATCCGCCTCCTCAGAACGTTCTGTCCGACAGACGCTCTGTTCCTCTGCAGGACGTTCTCGTCTGCTGCGTGTTCCTCTACTTCTTCAGTCACGTTTCCATCTCCTTTGCTCCGCCTCCTCTCTTCCTCTTTTTTTAAAGCCTGAGAGATTTATCGGAGCGATTTGTTCTTTTTAGCGCTCTGTCTGTGTCCATTATTGTTCCTCACTTCGCAGTTCCTGAGTGTGATTCTCTGTTTTTCTCTCTTTGAGGTTCAGAATCTTCTTGTTTCTGTTTGTCTCTTTCAGTTTGAGCTTTTTCTGATCTCATGTCTGACATTTGTCTCTGCCTGAAGGTGTCAATATTGGGAAAAAAAAGACAAGAATCTTTAATTGATCTACGGGAACCAGGTTAATCCTGCCTTTTTTATTAAATTTGTTTGCGGTTTTCTTGTAAAAACAGAAAACATGTTTTTTTCTCTTGATAACGAGACCACGAGATAGAGTTTCTCCTTTGAACTGGAGAATGGATTTTTATTGGTGATCATCTGCTTGTAAACACAGGAGGATGTCCTCAGGAACAGCTCGCTCTCTATGCAGAGATATCGCTCCATATTGATATATTCAATCAAATGTAAAGCGATAAACAATAGACTAAACAACTGCAGTCACTGAACTGCAGCCGTAACCGGGCCAACCGTCTCCTCAAATGACGAGGACTGATTTGGACCGGGGTGTCAAACATACGGCAATGTGTTTAATTTGGCCCAGTTGTGAAGAGTAACAAAATGTAAGGATGTTGAGGGGAAAAAAGCAAGTTTCTACCCCATTCATGTGGCGAGTTATGGTTATTTCAAGAAATTCTGCAATTCCGCCACTAGCAAAGGAAATGTAAAATGACAAGAAATCCAGAAATGAACATCATGTCGTGGTGAGAAGCAGTTCTGCCAGCCTTACGGCTGTTAAGTTAATGTAAAATGGTCACCATAATTACCAAAATGTCATCAAAAAGAAGAAAGATTGACGTGGAGTGTCGAGGTTTCCAGGAACAATGAACAAAACATAAATAAAGCTAAAGATAACAAGTGAACCAAACATTATTTTGATATTACTAGTCTGCCCACCTCAGATCAGACGGGTTGAATTCTGAACCAAAATGACTTTGACATTCCTGGATTCAGACGTTATTGATCCGCTCAATCTCCACATGATTTAGACCATGATTAAAGTAATCAATTATAAATTGATCGGTTCTTCTTTTGTTTGACATTTCCTTTGATTGTTAAAAAATGAAAAAAGTATTTTCTTCATTATTACGACATAATAGAATTTATTATCTTATGATAACGACATCTACTATCTCAATACCACAAGAAACATCAAAACAATGTGATAGTAGATGCTGTTATTGTGAGGAAAAAAGCAAGTTTGGTTGTTCAGTAACAATCCCAGTATATGTTGTTTGACCTACAAAAATGTAAGACGTAATCCTGTACAAATACTAAAACAATACTCACTCAAAATCTTTTGTCTGAGTACTTTTACTCTTCTATGTTTGATCTTTAAGTTAAGAAATATTCACAACTAAAATATGTTTTGCATAAAAATCAACCATCTGGATGTTTATTGAGTATTCAGACTCACAGTTTGGTTTCATGATATTTAATGGAATTCAGAGCTTTAAACAAATACTTAAGTACTTTATTTCATGTGTTTTTGTTTACTGAAACATGAGCTTTGCTGCTTTAGTCAACTTCCTTCTGAAAAATTAAATCAATGACTTTTTTTAAAGTTGCTAAATAGATAAAGTTATTTTTTCACATTTGTTGGAACCTCTTGGAGAACTTTGATATTTTTTCTTCCATTAATTCTCTCAGGTGACCACATTCTACCACTGTAATCCTGTGTAACCTTTTCTCCGGTCGAGCCCTTTCAGCCCGGGCAGTCTAAGCATGAGGAATCTCCTCTGCTTTGTTAGACTGACCACATTTGGAAATGCTGAACACGTTAACCTCGATCCCACGCTTCAGTTTTCTTCCTTGTTCAAGTCAAAACATGACACAGCAGTTTTTGGACTGAAACGTGTCACTGAAACTGTTGAGCCAAACGTGTTCTTTAGCAGCGACCCGCGCTGCAAACACGCTGCAGGAGGCGTGGCCAAGGTCGTCCAAAGCCCCTTTCAGCCCTAATCCATCGTGTTTCATCCTAATGGTCTGCTGCTTCACCTAAAGCATCCCGAGTGGTCGTTCGAGGCTGCTGCCTCCCCGTGTGGTTCTGCGAGCGAACATGAACGAGGCCGAGCCTCAGATCGGTAAATCAATACTCATTTCCAGCAGTGAAGCGGAGCCGGCGTGCTTCAGCAGATGCTTCATCTTTAGAAAGCCGTGGCCAGCTGAAGCCTCATTACACAGACTTCCTGTTTGTTCAGAGACGACGGATAATTATGTTCTATTGAGAGACTGAATGAACTCAAATATTCTCATGTTTTATCATCATCAGCTCATATTTAATGGCTATTTTAGGCCGGTACAAAACAAAAGCTTAAAATTAAGATTCTGCTCAACCTAAAAGGTTTTTAGTTTTAATTCAAACAAAAGAATCAAGCAGAAATTTAAACATGAAGGACCAGACGTTAAAGGCACCTTGAAAGTTTTGCCCCTGTGAGTCTCAGGTGGAAAATTAAAATATCTGATACAAGGATGACAAATGTGCCTTTTTCTTATGCTGAGTCGGCCTTTTCTGTTATCTCCGGCTGCAGCGACTCGATGACCAAAAGCTGAAGGAGGATCCGGATCAAATGCATTAAGCATCGAAACGGCGTCTGTCGAGTTCAGAAAATGATCAACACAAAGTCAAAGACTGACTTTTCATTCTTTACTTCAGGCGTCATATTTCACTTTGCATTACAACAGAGGGAGGTCATGATTTTATTTTGTCTTTCAAAGTAATTTATATCCATATATGTGATCATATTTGACCTTTGAAACTCTAAAAAAGCTAATTATTTATGAAATAGTGATTTCTGTGAACTCTTTTCCTCGACTCGATCTCTGAGGCTCCGCCTTTCGCTCTTTGAGGGTTCCGCCCATTTCATGACCTCATCCTAGAGCCTAGAGCTTCGACAGTGTACTTGCATTTGACCGATGAAAACAAACATGCAGATTTTTACAAACATGGATGTGAATATTGTGTGTCTTCTTTCAGTGGCCCCGCATTCACAGAGAGAATGGTGATGTGTAATAGATTCATTTAGGGTGAAGTTCAGTCACAAAATGCAGACAAAAGAAGATGAACACTTTAGGATTTATTGAAATGATGAGAACATTGAATCAGGTTCTGATCAGCACTGTCTCCGTATCAAAGATCCTTTTCTCTCTTATATGAATCGTTTTCCTGGAGACACGCGCCTTTCTATCTTTGCTCAATAATCCACATTTAAACCAGTTCTTCTAATTCGTCGCTCGCTTGTGTTAGTCTGGGGGCGGAGCTGGCTGAGCAGACTCTCCTGAAAGGGGCGGTTCTCACTTTGTGATGTCACAAAGTGACATCTCCATGTTTTCGTGGGTATGGGAGGGGCTGGTCCTGAGGGGTTTTTAGAGGATTACTCAGAAATGTGTGAATGGATCAAAATATCTCTTTGAGATTGTTAATCGTGAGGAATGAACAGTATAATACACTTATAAGCTCCAACAGTTGATTTTGTAAAGTACAGACACTTTTACAAAATGTAAAATCAAAATCTTTACAACATTAAAACATATTAGATTACTCATGAAAAACTAAAAGACAAAATAATAAAATACAGTTATTAAATTAAATGTGATATTGGAAATAAAGGAGCATTAAGGATGGTGATGTTTCTCAATCTGACTTAAATTTTTGGGGGAATTTTTTATACATTAGTGCTGGTAATAAATTAAATGAATCTACAACTGAATTTGAATTTATCAAAAATTAGTGTTTCCTAAATTGTCTTGTGAGGAAACTTTTAAAAGACACACATCTTAGAACCTTTATGTTCTAAATACTGTCCTGTTCAATAATCTGGATTTATTTAAAATCTGCAGTGAATCATCTAGAAATTCTGACTGACTTTTAAGAGTTTTTAGTTTTTCTCATTTTTGTCTTAAGCCTTTAAGTCATCCCTTTGGTTGAAAACTAATGTGAGTCTGAAGATGCTGTTAAGATGAAATGTTGCAGAGTGGATGTTTCTTTTCTCCGTCTGGGTCAGCTCTTTGTGTTTTTAAGATGGGAACAGAACAATCTTCAGGTCTGAGTTCATGACAGACCTGCAGCTTTTGGATCTGTCATTTCAGAGCGTCTCTGAACCAAATTCTGTGGGTTCTGGCCCGGCTCCAGGCGGTCCTGTCTTGTGTTTGTGCAGACATCCTGATGTTTGCTGTCCTGCTGTGTGTTTCCAAACCACTCCTGCAGTTGGACTTTTATGTGAAGGAACACAGTGACAGAAACCAGGTTTTTAGGCCGTAACGGATCATCCTACTCGGCTCCCGCCGTCACCTTTTCCAGAACCTCACATGCTGTGAAAATATATGTGTGTGGCCTCAAATATGAAGTCTCTTTCTCTTCAGATTCTCCCTAAAATTCCAGAATTTCACAAACTGTCTGCATTAATTTGAGATGATGGATAATTTGAGAGGATGGAGGGTGGACGGACTCGTTAAGGTGTCTGGTGGAGACAGAACTCCCACAGAACCTGTTTCTCTGCAGGTCCCACCTGCATGCATGAGCACTGAACCTGCAGGTCTTAATGGATTCCTGAATGACAGGAGCAGCAATATAATTTAATGAGTCCCGCATAGATGGCGTTTGCATCACCACAGAAATGTGCGCAAACGCCACATTTTAATGACCTAAAACAAATGTAACAACACACATCATTATGATGACATTTAAGGTCCCACCGCGAGCTTCAAACTCTCCGTTGGATTTTCTGCAGAATGTGATGCTGTCAAGTTGAATCGAGGTTTGCTGTCACCTTAGGAAAAAAAACAATATTTCATTAAAGCTGCAAACATCATTCAAAGTCCCAAACGGGTTTTCACCTGCAGCCATGCTGCCTCACCTGCTCTCCTGTCACGGCCGGCGTTGACCTTTCATCATCACCAAGCAGCAGGTGTTTAAAACAAAAGCAGACCTGTCATCCTTCATGAAGGGAAGGAATCATGAGGGTTTCTTCAAGGTTTGGTCCAATAAATATGTGCAGAGATTTTTATAGATCCAGGAAAAGCTAATCGTTCTGTTTTCCCTTCAACCGATTGTGACCAGAGTATTAAAGTTCCACTCCGATCACGTTTCCACTGGTCTTTTAACTATAAATATGCAGTTTTTAGGCAAAATCTAAAAAATCTGAACATAGTTTCTGCAGAGCGGCAGGAGTTCATTTGAAATTCACCTCTAGGTTGTGGGCGGGACTGTTGGTGTGGAGCAACAACACCCCTCTTTCCATCACCCATAACTGAGAGCTCTCTGTTGACACTCTCTCCCTCTAGCTTACAGCCCCTCACACTGACATGAGCAGGACCACAAAAAGGGATCAGAGC
This sequence comes from Oryzias melastigma, assembly GCF_002922805.2. NCBI lineage: Eukaryota > Metazoa > Chordata > Actinopteri > Beloniformes > Adrianichthyidae > Oryzias > Oryzias melastigma. Next base: position 2,545,981 of record NC_050524.1, on the reverse strand, counting down.
GATCCGGCCGTACAGTTTTGATGCATCAGAAAGGGGCGGAGCATGAAGCTTGTGGCCCCGCCCAGCGTGCTTTCTTTGTCACTACTACCATGTTTTTCTGACAGAATTTTTTCAATGATTTTGATTAATACTCAGAAATGCAAATTGAAGCTGAATTTTCTTTTCATTTGTGAGTAAAATTTAAAAAAAGCAATTTTCATCAGTGGGTCTTAATGTTATGGTTTATATTACAGGTGATCATCCTTACTTTGCTGTCGGTGACAGAAACAGAGAATCTTTTGAAGCATGGTGTATTAAAACCATGTAAATATTAAATTAAGCTTTAAAAAGCATTTCTGAGTATTTCTTTAATCAAATTGTGAATCAGGAGCAGTCAAAAAAAAGCTGCATGAAAAAAGGACGCTGGCTCCCTGCTCTGAGCTCCCAGCAACGGAGAGGGGAAGGGGGGCGGGGTTGCTCTGCACCAAGAGTTTCACCCACAACTCAGAGGTGAATTTCCAAAGAACTCCTGCCGCTCTGCAGAAACTATGTCCTAGAAAACAACACAGGTTTTTGTCTAAAGACTGCATCATCATAATTTAAAGACTTCTGGGAGATTTGGAAATAGATCAAAAGATAATCGGAGTGCGACTTTAAAACTGTCTAAAATGTGTTTTCACTTTGACTGAAGGTGGCGCTGTTCCCATGGACAGGACTGTAAAATTATGTGTTTTATTTCTTGTTTATCCTTTAATGTAAAGCACTTTGTGAAGTGCTAAATAAATAAACTTTACTGATTTACTTACAGAATCCTGGTTTTATGATAAACTTTTTTCATGTCGTCATTGAGCAAAAACTTTCAAGACTTTATAGAAAAGTTTCCTCTTTGTGGGGCATTTTACCCTTATTTTGGGCAGTTACCATGACAACATTGCTTTGGAGTTCTTATCATTTTTTCTGTTCTTGAGTTGGTACATTTTTGTAAATATTCCACAAAAAAATCAAGTTTTTATTAATTTATTAGCTTGTAACAACTTTTATTTTGAAAAGCATTAAAGATGCTCGACATGTAAAGACTCATTAAAAAGAGATCAGTTTCCCACCATGTTGCATTTCGTTCACTTCTGAAGATATTTGCAGCTCTGCAGCCCAGAAGCCTCAGCTCTGCTCGGCTGTCCTCCACGCTGAACAGACTCGCTCACACTTATAGGCTTTTGTCCGACAGCAGGAAGGTTGTGTAAACGGAGCGGTTGTGCGTCTGGACGGCTGTAGAGGAGGACAGGAAAAATAAATCACTTCAAGTTTAATATGAGTCCCGCTCTGGTCTGTAAACATTCTTCTATTAGAGAGCTTGGCTGCCAGGTTCCACTTTATTGACGTCCTCTTTGTGTATTTCTGTGGAGGTGTGTGTGGTTGTGTGTGTGCAGCATCTCTTGTTTGTCTTCTTTGCTGCCCGAGAGGACGGGTATTGTTTGTTGTGTTGAAGTGGGCCGGTCTGTTTGTGGCTCATCCGAACCGGAGAGGCAGTTTTGGAGAGAACAAAGACACGCTCTGACTTCTCTTTCATCTTTTCTTTCTTGAAGTTTTCCCTTTTTTCTGACATAAAAATAGATATAATAAGAGGAGAATTGGGAGATTAATTAGGGAACTTCACTTCCTCCTGTCAATTCAAGGCGTTTCAAGAACCAGTTGAAAAGCATCAACGAGGAAATGTTGCTTCCGACCTCAATCTGATCAACTGCACAGCGGTTTGTCGAAACTTTTCTGTGATTTTTTGGCTCAGCAGTTCAGGAAGAGAGCAAAGGCGATGCTGTAATCAGGAGAAATTCATAGTTTTTCACTTACAAAATGAGATAATTGAGCCAGAGTGCCAAGTTTGATGAGTTTTGGAAGGAGGTCAAACCGCCTTTATTTACTGCTGAGTTTTATATCCTTTGCTCTAAATCAGAGCAGAGTTTGCCTGAAAGGAAATCTCTCTCCCTCCAGCTTACAGCCCCTCACACCTCCAACCTAACATCAGCGGGGCAACAAAAATTTGTTCTGATCCAGATTCCAGATCCAGGAAAACAAAGACGTTCATGGATCTATTTGTCTGCAAGTGGATGCATCAGAAAGGGGCGGAGCATGGAGCTTGTAGCTCCGCCCAGCTCATGTTCTGTCACAAATAAGGTTTTTATAAACAATCATTTTTCAGCTCCTTATTCTCGTTTTTTGAATAAAGAAAAACTCAGAAATGCAATTTTAGCATTAATTGTCTTTATATACATCCTCCATTATCATGAGAAAAATGCCACAAGGACACGTTTTAAAACAGTTTTAACTTTTTTCAAGTGCTTTGTTTCATTCGAATGAAAGGTGCTATACAAATAAATAAAGTTTGAGTTCACTGGAGTGGGTCTTTAATTCTTTGAAACTGAAACTAAATCAAGGCTAAGTAATTGTTGCCCATTATGTTCGTAGAACCTTAAAAGCTTTAATCTGTGGGGAAAATGCTCACAGTCGCCTCATAATAAATGTTTTCTAAGGCAGTCGACTGGAAAGTCTTTGGTTTTGACAAATACGCTCGTTAATTATGGTGTTTCACTGGGAGCTCCAGTAACGAGGACAAACCCCGAACATGACAGCAGCTTAAAATCGGAGCCAGCTCTTCGGTGCTCTTAAGAAAACAAGCAGGGCGCTTTAATCTAGAGGAAGGAAGTGGTTTTTACTGAGCGTCAAACATGCATACATGTGCGGCCAACACACCAGACACCTGAAAGACTGCAGAGACTCGAGCAGGTTGTGTAACGTTCACACAACTTTAGAGAAATTCTCTTTGAAGTGTTTTAGGTATTTCTACACCTGGATGAACCCAACCAAGATATTGGGAAATTTTGGGGGAAGCTGCTGAAATTTGATATTTAATGTCATTTCTTTATAGATTTTCCAAACAAAACCTCAACATCTTCATCTCTGCATCAGAGTCTCGGGTTGTTCTCACCGCAGTCTTCTACACTTTTTCTTTATTTGGTCACACATCATACCTGAAACCTTCCTCCACCTGCTCTAACCCGTATGCACAAACCTTTCCCCCCTGAACTCAATCTTTAGAACTTATATTCTATTTCTTCTCACTGTTAGTTTCTCTCATTCACACATTCTTTCTGCAGCTTATCTTCATTCTTCTCCTTTCTAGAGCAAACATCTACCTCTCTAAATGTTCCTCCACCTGCTTCCTGCTTTCACTACTTACCACAATGTCCTCAAACATGATGGTCCAGAGATTCCTGTCTAACCTCATCTGTCCATCACCACAGCAAACAAGAAGGGTGCAGTACAAACTCCACCTCAAACTCCCCTCTGATGAAAATCCCATTTTTTTAGTTTTTAACACGTATTCATGGCATTTTTCTAATGAAAGAGAAAAAATATAATAAGAAATCATTTTGTTTTTGCATTTCCGAGTATTTCTCCTTTTAAATCTGTCAAACTGTCTTGGACAGACTCTGTTTGAATGAATGATCTTCTTTCCATCAACAGCTCTGCTGCACATGCACTAAACCCTCATCTGTTCCTAGTGTCTAGTTCAGGTTCTGGAGAAGAGAAGATGGTATCTTCACATTGACTGCAGTCAAATGAGCCGCCGTTCACATTTCTGTGGTCAAATCAGCATCACTGGATTTTTGGTGTGAGTTTCATCCAATACTTACGGTAGCAGGACTGAGAACGCTGGAAAATCTCCACCAGACTCCACGGAGCTTCTTGATGTGACCACGGAAATGTGAACGGCGGCTCATTTGACCGCAGTTGGAAAGGATTGTAAATCAATGAAAGAGCATTTTGATGTTAGCTTTGATTATTTTATCAAGAACTCTGAGAAACCAATGATTGAATGTATTGATCACAGTCAATAAACATTGGAGAATTAGCTAAAAGAGTCTTTGGTGAACTGGAAGGAGAAAGAATCAGGATTTTGGAGGAAGTTCTGTCCATGAAGATCTTCACTTCCTCGTCCAGCTGAGATCCGGATCAGAACCATACGGCTGGACATTACCCAGATTGATGGAAGTTTTTATGAAGATTCCTGCTAGTGAGACCCGAGCTATCATAATCAGACAGAGAGGATCAGGGGTGGGGCTCCAAAAGCCACGCCCCCTCAGAGGAGATTTTGGAAACAGAGGCTTCAGATCAACATGAAAAATGTATTTTTAAGACATTTAGGTTGTGGGATTTTGGTTAAAAATGTCATAATCATATTTAAAACACTACTGAGAACGTTTTTTAAAATAAAAAAAAGATTGTCATAAAGGGACTTTAAACTCTCTGGTTCACACAATGCGTCACCATCATCTTCCAGCTCTCATTTGTGTCCTGAACATCTTTAACTTCCATTCTTTGAGCAAAGGTGTCCTGTAAATGTCTGCTCTGTCAGACAGGACAGCTATACTGACAGACTCTGAAAAAGGGATATTTCTTTGTTTAAAAGAAATGGCAGCAAAGTCATCCAACTTTGGTTCACCAAATCCAGTTTTTATAGCCTGGAAAACTGTTGTGCTCCTCACATTTCCAACTTTTATAGACTGTAGGAGAGAGCATACAGACAGTGAGACGGTCAGACTTTCCATGTTCTCTGCAGCTGCTGGTTCAGTTTGTCAAAAACCATCTTTTGTGTCCAGCAGCTTCATGGAGGAACCATCTAAAGAAGGATTGCATCAGCAGCTGATCAATAATCGATGCTGTGGTGAAACCTTCATTAATATCTGCTGCACGTCAGACAAAACAGAAGACTTTGCTAAATTTGCTGCAGCAGAAAGCTTGACACTGGGAAGCGTTTCCATTCCCACATTTTCTAAAGCTTTCGCTGCCGGTGTGTAAATTCACTCTGACAGGTTGTGCAAATGATCCTTTATTTGCAAAGCGGCTTGGCTGGAGGTGCGTCCTCGCTGCTGGAGCCACAGTTTAGTTTGAAAGGTTGAGGAGCACGAGGTCTGAGGAGAACTCTCTAAGGCTTCAGGCCTCATCTTCGTTAGCTACAGGCGGGAAAGTTGATCAACGTCTTTCACTTTTGTTTAGAACATTATGAGCTCTTGCTTTAGTGCCATTAAAAGAGAAATGCTCGGCGTCTAAAGGTCGGAGCTCAAAAACTTTAAATATTCAGAGAATGGAAAAGCACATTTTCCCCCTGACAAAGAAATGATCAGTCAATCATTGTTCTGAAGGTTTATTTAACAGTGACAGACAGAAAAACTATTTTAACAACAACAGAAACTAAATTCATTTTAGTTTGAATAAGGGGAGATATAAATGGACATACGTGAGATTTATTGAAGACTAAAATTGATCTGTAAGTGTCAACAGAAAAGCAGACCAGACTTAAGTTCAGAAGTTGCTCCATCCGATAGCAGGCGAATGTCAGAGAGGAGAAAAGGATGGAGGACCATCAACTCATGAGAAGAAGGGAAGCAGCAATGATCTGCTGGTAAAGGTGGAGATTTGGAGGAAACAATGGAGAGTGGGAATGAGGGCAACAGGAGCTTCTGGTGAAGAAGGGATGAGGTAGATCTTCCTTATTGAGATTATGCCAAAACTTTAAGAAATTGTGTTTTTAACATGTTCTTGTATCGTTTTTCCCATATATAAAGCTTAATTTGCATTTCTGAGTATTTGTTTACTCAAATGGTTCTGAATCAGGAGCAGACACAAACGGTTTTGGAAAAAGATCATAGAAAATACGGTGGGCGGGGTCACAAGCTCCCTGCTGCGCCCCATTCTGATGCATCCACTTGTAGACAAATAGGTCCATGAACGTCTTTGTTTTCCTTGTCTGAATGGAATCTGGATCTAAACTGTATGGCTGGATAGAAACGATATTGATCAGTTGGGGTTGTGTGAACTGATGGGTGATGGGAAGTGGGGCGGGGTATTCCACACCTGCAGAGGTGAATTTCTAAAAAAAATCTTCTGCTGCTCTGGAGAAACTATGTACTAGAAAACAACAGGTTTTCAGAATAAATATGACAAAAAGATCACTGGGAACTCTTTGAGAATTGGTCTAAAAATGATGGGAATGAGTTTCTAACAAGTGAAATAAGTATTTGACCCCCACACAAAAACACAACGGACTTGAAGGTGAAACCTTTGCTAGAAAGAACAAGAACTCCCAAGTTTTCCTCCAATCTTCTTTGCAGGGATCAGATGATTTTGTGGTTAATGTTTGGACCCTTCAGATCCACAGATTTTCTTTGGGATTATGGCTTAAAACTTCATAAAATGGATCTTACGTTCTCGCCATGGAATGTTTGAGGTTACTTCTATGCTTGGATGACCTCCACATCTCATTCTCCAGTCAATATCTACTGGCTCATGGTCCGATCCGCGAACAGCTGTCCTGCTCCGAGTTCGGAACAGGAATGGTGTTTGTTAGGAGGTGATCGCCGTTTTTTCTTCAGACGTGCAAGTTGATTTGATGCCAAAGAGTTAAATTCAAATCTAATTTGTCCTTAATCCTTGGAGGCAGTTTTCTGATGAGTCATTGAGAGAGGTTCAAACCTCAGGTGGGCCCAGACAGGTGCCCTGTGGAGCAGGGGGACCTGGGGGGCAGGGCAGGATGTCCAAAGTTCTATATCAGTTTGATTTTAAAGAACTATTTAATTCTGTTCAGGTTTTATACTCCAAAACCCAATTTGGTAATAAAAAACAGTTTTCCTCAAAAGTGATAAAATCTGAACTAACATGAGATTTGCTAAAGTATAAATGATCAAAAACTAATAGAAAAGTTATTTCTCTCTGCAAACAGCTTCAACTTTATTCCATAAGTTTATGAACCAACATTTCCTCCTCAGAATAAAGACCTTTTGTTTTGAAAATATCCACCAACAGTTTTTTTCTCTCTGGAGTTCAGCTGATCTGAGATCAGGAACCTTTTGTGGACTTCTGTCCTGATTTTTGACATTTTTTATGACTTCTTTTAGAAATATATCAGTTTATAGACGGGCGACATTGTTGTGCACAAATAACAAATTATTTTAAAGAGTTGTTGATTATACTTTTTGTGTTTCATGATTAATTAAATTATTTGATTGTTTCCTGTTTGTGTTCGGATTGATTAGCTGCACTAAAAACAGATTTTAATCGAACGTGTTCTTTTCCTTTCAGGAGACCTGAACCTCCAGAAACTCCATGATCGTGGACCAGGTAAGTCTTCATATTTATAAACATCAAAATCCACATATTGATTTTAAAGTTTTTTGGGCTTTGCTTGAAACATCTCCGGGAGAGGAAAACTTTAGAACATAGAAAAAAAAAACTTTAGAAAGAATTCTTTACTTTGAAATATTTTCAATTCACAAAGTTAGTATTTTAACCCTTTAACACCTGAGGCATTGTTAGTGATACTTAAACACAATATCTTTAACGTACTGTAGCTTTTCAACCGTTTCAGAATCTACTGGAATCACATTAATCGTGTTCACAATTTAAAAATTAGAGTAAATCTTACAGAACAGGATCCACTTAAAGATTTTGGCTGAATGTCTGTTAGAAAACTCAGACTTTTTCACATATATTCAATTATTTGGAACATAATTTTGGAGTCAACACACGTCTCAGTGATTTCAAATATCAATGATTGGTTAAATATTTGGGAATCTCACATACTGTACCTGGCAGGAGTTAAACTGATAATATTTTTAATCACCCTGAAGTAAAATGTAGGTTTTGGTGCAGATAAAGTGAACTGCTGGAGACGCTGGGGGGTTGAGGAAGAGGATTATCGGCATATCCTTCGGGATTACCCAACAATTCAGCCACTCTGGGCTGATTTTAATGCAAAAACAGTCGAAATACTTAAGATAAATGTACATTTTCAATCTTCTACTATCTTTTTCAACCATTTTGACAATCCACACCAACAAATAAATAGACATTTATTCACAGATTTTACATCAGTTGCTAAAAAAGCCATAAAAAGACGCTGGCTTCTGTCCGGGCTCCCCACAGTCTCAGACTGGATAAATGTTGTAAAATATATATATCTGATGGAAGAGATCACTTCTTCTATCTCTCTCAGAAAAGCTGTGTTTACTATTACTGATTTTTTTTATGGTGTGTGTGTTCATTGTGAGCCGTTGAACCCTTTTCTTGCTGAAGTTCTGTGTGTTCGTGAAAAAGACAAGAAAATGACAGAGAATGGATCATTTGTGTAATTGTTTTAAGCGAGAAACTTGTATTTGCAAACCTTTTTCTGGAAGATAAAGAATTAAAAAAACAATTTATTAAATCTTCATAAAATAA
>NC_050524.1:2514073-2537075 GCF_002922805.2 Oryzias melastigma | reverse complement strand
TGGCAGGAGTTAAACTGATAATATTTTTAATCACCCTGAAGTAAAATGTAGGTTTTGGTGCAGATAAAGTGAACTGCTGGAGACGCTGTGGGGTTGAGGAAGAGGATTATCGGCATATCCTTCGGGATTGCCCAACAATTCAGCCACTCTGGGCTGATTTTAATGCAAAAACAGTCGAAATACTTAAGATAAATGTACATTTTCAATTTTCTACTATCTTTTTCAACCATTTTGACAATCCACACCAACAAATAAGTAGACATTTATTCACAGATTTTACATCAGTTGCTAAAAAAGCCATAAAAAGACGCTGGCTTCTTTCCGGGCTCCCCACAGTCTCAGACTGGATAAATGTTGTAAAATAAATATATTTGATGGAAGAGATCACTTCTTCTATCTCTCTCAGAAAAGCTGTGTTTACTACTACTGATTTTTTTTATGGTGTGTGTGTTCATTGTGAGCTGCTGAACCTTTTTCTTGTTGATGTTTTGTGTGTTCGTTAAAAAGAAAGGAAAATGACAGAGAATGGATCATTTGTGTAATTGTTTTAAGTGAGAAACTTGTATTTGCAAAACTTTTTGAAGGTTAATTAAGATTTTTATAGGCAGGAAGAGCAGAAGGTTCCAGAATCTGCAGCGTCTTCATGACATGTTGTCCTTTAGACTCATTCAGTTTGTAGAGCAGGGATTTGAACCTGCACGTCCTCTCAGATCCGTCCTCAGTCCTCAGCGTTCAGCAGCTCCGTCCAGCTTTCACCTCCGTCTGCCGCTGTGAGGAAACGATTAAAGTTCAATCAATTTTTCTTCATTAGAAGAAAAATGGACCAGAAAGAATATTTTCACACATCCCTCCCGAGTGTGAACAGACACATAATCAATTTGGTCTGGATTTCTGAATGTAGTCACAGCTCTTTGTTATGGAACTGAAATAGGTTTAGTTTTTGCTCTCTTGTTTCCTTAGATTCTTTTCCTTCTTTTGATTATGAAAAACTAGAAAGTAGTTCAAGCTGCATGTATCACTGCTCTGATCTTAGTGAATCACACAGGATTAGAATCAACATCAGCTGGTGGAATTTCAGTTAAGAATTTCACAAACAAACTTCCTCCTTAAGGATCCACTCTGATGTTCTTCGTCTGATGATGCTTCTTCAGAATACGTTAGAATTACTTTAGTTTCATAAACGGTTGAAGAGTTACAGTGGGCACACCCCATAGGCTCCGCCCACTGGGAGCAAACCTGAGATGTTTTCATGCCTTCGGTTGAGTAAACTCCCACAGTTCCACTCTCGTGTCCCTTCCTGCAGAGTCATGAATATTGTCTATAAAAGGTCGGTGTGATTCATGTTTGTCGTCTATAATGGCCTCTGCCAGGATACGGCGGTGGGTGGTCGGATGCCTGGAGGTCTGTGTGTGCGTTTGTGTGTGTGGACCAGCTGGAGGCCTGAAGTTCTGAGTGTGTTTGATGATCCATAACAAAGGAATAATTGCTGATGACTTCAGCAGGACTCCACGCATCGGCAGGTCGTGTGTTTGTTTAAGAGGACAGTTTCTTCCTTGCAGAATCCTCTCTGTCCTCCATGCTAACACGTCCTAATAAGGTCAGGAAAGAGTGTGAATAAATGGATGTGGACGTATTTATCATCACTTAGCCTCTTGGCCTGTGAGAGAACACACACGCAAACACACAAACACCAGATGCAGTTGGTTGGTTGGAAGGACAATAAGATATAAACAGTTACTGCTGGTAGCACTGAGCACCACTGCAGGATGTTTTTCATTACTTAGTTCTGCCGTCTTTCTGTTGAAGCCTCTGTCACCTGTACAGGTAATGTGGGTTTATTAGTTGTCCAGGTACAGAGAGGGTCATTGAAAGGAGCCAATATAATCATCTGTGATCTGTTTTCATTCCCAGTGGTCTTTTAATTATAATTATCCTGTTGTTTGTGTCGTTTTTTTAGGACATAGTCTCTGTAGAGCAGCAGGAGTTTATTAGAATTTCACCACTGAGTTGTGGGCGGGACTACTAGTGCTGAGCGACCCCGCCTCCACGTTCCACCACCCCTAGCTGTGACCTCTTAGGCCAAATCTGAATTCTTCCCCAACATTTAGAACTCCAAACAGAGTTATGGAAAATAGTGTCTATGTCCGAATTACTTCCTTACTCTTTATGTAGTTTAGTAGTTCTATCCAAGTCTAAAATAGCTAAATCCAGTGCACTAGAAATCTCCCAGAAGTCTTTGCAAAAAAGCTAGTGTGCATTGATGGTCACTCCATTAATGAATATAGACAACAATGTATTGCTGTCAAACAATTTTTATGGAAAAAAAGGTGTTTAAATGTAATTTTTAATAAACAATCCACATTTTCATCATCAGAACACAGTGGAGTCACAATTAGACGTCATGAAATGGTTTTATTGATTCGATTTTCACTTTGTGAAATCTGTGACGTCAAAAAAAACAAAAGAGAAGTTGTGAGCATCGTGAACAAATTCCTTTTAATATCTAGGGAACTATATCGTTTTTTAATAGTGAGGGAATAAGGGGAGAATTCGGACATATCCAGTATCCAGTATCCCAGTATGCGACGTTACTCCCACTCGATGACATCATCAATGGTCGCCGGTCACTCATGTTAGCACCACTCTGCTAGCATTCGGAAATACATAACAACATTGTTTTTTTATAACTTTATAAAGATCATGCTAAGACAAAAAGTCATGACTTGCATTTAATTGTAAAGAAAAGCGTCTCTCCTCTGCAGCACAGCAGAGTGAACTCACAGGCATGAACTCTCTGAGGGACATACTTTTTAAAGTAATTATTTGTGGTCTAAAACATGTTTTTTTTCTTCATACTTTCTTCTTCTTCTGGAATAAGGTGTAATGCTATAGCGTGATCACCACCTAGTGTCCAAACTGAAACGCCTCCAGGAGAAGCAGAACAATGTTTACTTTACTTAACTTCTCCTTTAGAGAATCCATGTAACTCAGTATGATATGAACAATCATTTTACAGTATATGAACTGGATCAGAATCATATAAATATATTCAAATCATGTATATATTATTAATGCATCTCTAAACAAATGTGTCTACATTTGTAAAATCAAAATTGAATTGAAGAATCGAAAGAATAAAAAAAAAAAAATCTGAATTGAACTGATTCAGCCTTTTGTGAATTGAATCATTTCTGTAAATATAACCGATACCCAGCCGTAGTCTGCAGGTGAAGAGTCTGCATGCCACGCCCATGTCTCACCTACGTCCCGCTCACATGTTGCATTAGTGTTCACTAGGACCCGTCGCCCATAGCCTGCCTGTAGAAGACATGAACATTTCTTTCTGCGGCGGTCTACGACCTCGATCTGTCCTGACCTGCGTGTCCCGTTCAGGTCTGACGTTTGTTGCTTGTTTCCGTTCGTAAGGATGGTTGTGAGGCTTTAAGCTGGATCTAAAAATATATGTTTTTAGTGAGGTCTTCATTTGCTCACAGCTTTGGACAAATCATTTGTTTGAAGGAGCATCTGCCTCGGAGTCAATACTGTTCAGCCAAGTTCCTTCAGGTTTTTTTATGAGGTGGAATACTTAATGTTTTAGAGGACCAGGACCTTCAGTCTGTAGATTTCATCTTTCTCTGACACGATTATAAGCATGTAGAGCGTTTTTACAGGGGACTGATGGTGTTTGGGCTCAGGGCTGTTTGTTTGCTCAGGGAGCCGGCCGACTGTTGTAATTACCGGGGTGGGGGCCGGAGATGGATGACTCTCATTCACACCCGGATGGGAAGCGGCAGAAGACGAATAAAGGCATTAAATGCTCAGCAAAGGCAGCGGCGTCTGTGCAGCCTCCTGCTGGATCGGCGGCGCTGGAGAGGGAGGTTCTGGATGCTAACGCTTTGACGTAAAGCCGCTGTGATGAGCGTTAATTGAAGAATTTTTCATGCTTGAAAACAAACCTGCGGAATCAAAGCGGGCGGAGTGTTTTAAAATTAAAGAGCTGCTGATGCAGCCGTCGCTCCTGTTTTATTTGTACCCGTCGATGCATTAGCGCCTGTGTGGCTGAAAGGATTACAGGGAAGCTCCTGTTAACACTAATCCAAAAGTTTCCAAAGGTGATTTGAGTTAAAACAGTCACAGTCATGTTAAGCTAAAAGAGCTTTGATTGATCTTTTATGTTCAGAAGTGAGACGTGTTGACTGGAGTTTGTCACACTGATGTGTGAAGGTTGTTCGATGTTCCTAAGGACAGTTCACGATTCAACTGGAGATTTTACTCTGAAAACTGATGTTAGCAGAGAAAAAAATACTGCAGGAGAAAGTGAGAGGAAAACCCTGAAAGGGAGAATCGTGTAAAACCACATGAAATGATCTTTATTCTGTTTGATTCACGTTCCAGAACCTTTTGTTTTGTTGATATTGACACAAACGCTCATAATCTTTCTGTGAAATTCATCCGGTCGTCTCCTAGAGACTCACTCTGATGAAAATGCTGTTTGAGCCTCTTCTTGTAGGACTTTTCTGAGGACTTTTATCAAGAAAATAAACACAGAAATTCACTTTCTTAATATTTTTGATTTAATTGTCAATCAGGAGTAAATAAAAAAGGCTGTTAGAAAAAGTTTCTACTTGTGATGTAAAAAATACGCTGGGCGGGGCTACATCTCTCCCTGCTCCGCCCCATTCTGATGCATCCACTTGTAGACAAATAGATCCGGGAACGTCTTTGTTTTCCTGGTCTGAACTGGAATCTGGATCAGAACTGTACAGCTGGAAACATTCCATTGTTTCTTCGTGTATTAAATATATTTAAACATGTGGTGTTTGGTTGCAGATCAACTTAAAATTAAAAGAAAAACTTGTTTCTAGGTCTTTATTAATCCATAAACTTCAGTTTAACTGATATTTTTCTCTGTTTAAAGCGACCCAACAGTCTGAATCCTCCTTGCAGCCTCTGTTCATTTGCACGTGGAGCTGACATGGTTTATATTTTACAGTGAACACTTACGGTCGTGTTTTAATACCCATGAAATGATTGTCCCTGCAGCAGTCTGTAATGAGGCTGGACACATGCAGGAGCATCGCATTAGCCCCAGATAAACGAGCTGAAGCAGAAGAGAGCGCGAATCAAAGCATTAATCCAGGCCTTGTACATGCTTTCTGTACATGCACATGCATTTTGCATGGAGGGTGCACACGATGCTTCATGCTTCATAAAACATTGAGTCATGCCCGCTGCACCCAATGAATGTGGAGCGGATTCCTCCTGCCTTTTATTCAAAGCAACAATCCTAAAAACTATGAATATAAAAAAGCTGAAACCGCGTCAAACATACGAGCATGTCACAATTAAGCTGCTTTAATGAGGCCAAGCCCAGGAAATGAAAAGCATCAATAATGAAAACATGAAGGTATTTATTTACTGAATGGAGGCGCATCACCAGAAACAGATCGCTGTGAGTGGAGGCCTGAAGCTGCAGAGGAAGGAATCACAGCAGCAGGTCGTCTTTCTCTGCTTCAGCCCTCCTCTCCTCAGACGTTCAAACACAGAAATCCATGTTTTGTGTATTTGGTTGTGTTGTTTTGACTGTAATCGCTTTCATTTTAAAAACAGAGCCCACAGCAAACTCTAATTTAATCACAGCAGCTTTCAGACTCCACAAAAGCAAACTCGTGACTTCTCCAGCGATCTCAGAGGAAGTTTGTCAGCAGGAGAACAGAGATGTAATCCTGATCGTTTTCAAAGCATCAGCCACAGACAACAAGTCAGATGTCACCTGAAGGTTTGATCGAGCAAAGAGCGAGAAAGGAGAGATCCAGAAACTGAATTCAAGCTTTATCTTCCTCTCTGGGGTGGAGTCAGCAGACTGAACTACAATCCTCAGACCTTCAGGTCTACAGGAAGCTCATTCTCAGACCAGCTGAGCAACAACATCTCCTGATACTTCCTTCCAGCAGGATAACTTCATGTAAGGCGTCCTGGTGGCATTCTTCTGAGGTGACCACATCAGGCAGGTTCTAGAGATCCTCCTGAGGGAAGCAGAGGGATGATGTGGGCCAGGGGTCTGCAACCTGCAGCTCTGGCTCAAGAAAAACAAAATAATAGTATTCTTTTTATTTAGATTAGTTAAGTTTATACATTTATGGCTGAGGTGAACCTCGAAGATAAACTATGTAAAGGTATTTACATTCCTGCTGACTTGAAGAGGTCATTCTCCTTCCTCCAGAATACACACATTTCAAATAATAAGCAAAACTTTTGGAAAAAGTCTAATTTTGAATGAGTTTAAAGCACTTTTATCTAATGCTGTCCAGAGCTGCACTGTTATGATCCGATTTCGCACAAGGCATCTTTTATTTTGAAAGGAAATCAAACAAGCTTCTGTCAAATGTAAAAAAGAATTTCAAATTTTGAGAAAATTCTAATTTTTTTTATGTTTCTGTTTTTATTATATTATTGTTTTTAATAATTTAGCCAGAAAATAAACATAATGTTGTTTATTGATTATTTTAAAGTAGATTGTAATGAATGCACAGCAGTATTAAAATAAGACTTTGCGAGCTCCTTCCAGGTTTTGATCAGCAGAAAACGAGACCAAATGACTCTTTTACTGTTAAAGGTTGCACACCGTGGTTTAGGATGAAGGATGCTGAGATTGGAGGGGAGGTTCATGGAGGTAGAGGAGGACGTGAGGGAGGCTGGTGTGGATGAGGAGGATGCAGAGGAGGAGCTTTGATGGAGGTGGATGTAGGAGCAGCAGAAGATTCACTGCTTCTGATCTTATAATTATCATCAAATGTCTCTGAGTTTGACTTTAACTAGAATTAAGCTTTAATCATTTTTCTTTTAATTGTTCAGCTAAAATATAATATTTCATAAACTGAAAGTAAAACAGACGAAGGTTTCTTCTCCGTTTGGAATTTTCTCACTGAAAAAAACAGTAAATATTTGTCCATCAGGTGATGAGAGATTCTAACAGAAGATCTCCCGAATCATTAGTGATTCAGATCGTCAGTAGGGACCCATCTCCTTTATTCTCTTCTAAATTAAATATATTAAAATGTTAAAGTGTAAAGTCCAGCTTAAATGTTTACTTCACAATAAAAATAAATCTGAAAAACAACAGAAAAGTTACATTTTAGAGATTATGCAATAAAAAATAGAACTGAAATTAAAGTTTATTAAACATTTAATATTCCAAAAAAATCAACAATAAAAAATCTTGTGTTTTCTTCCTATTCTTCCTATTTTTCCTATATTTTTTTTATAACTATATTAGGCTTTTCAGCAAAGAAATCCAAATAAAGAAAATAGGGAAAAGAGGGAAAAAAAACAAAAAAAACTAAGGAATCCACATTTGGTTTGTTATTTGTTTTAATTTTTCTGTTGTTTATTGTTTTAAGACAATAAAATATTTGTTTTTTATTTATGGAGTAAAATGATCAGAAATAATCAGTTTTCTTCTCTCTGTTCCCCATTCATTGTCACAAAAAAACTTTGAATATTTTATTGTTTTGTTTTTGTACTTGTTTTATATGAAATAAAAAAATAAGATAAAAATAAACTATTTTACTTCACTTTACTAAACACGTTATCTTAGTCAGTTTTGTGACCAAAAAGAAATTTAAATTAAAAAATTGTTTTACTGACATATTTAAAGGCAAACTTTTCCAAACTCAATTTGTTCCTGAAAAACTCGACAGTCGTCATTTTCCTTGAAGGTTTCTGGATCCCAGTGGACTCCTGCAAGGAAAAGAGCTCCTCCGAGGTTTCTCCAAACTGACATTAAAAGAACATAAAAATGAAATTCTTGTTTTGTCACAGCCGAGCACAGTCACAGCTCATGAGGCGCCTGGAACTCAGCGGGGAAATGAAGGCGAGGTCACAGTGACAAAACAAACGTCTGCTGGAGCGGAGCGTGTCGGTGACAGTCTGGATATTAACATGTCCAAACATGAAACCTCAGAAAGGTGTTTCCTCTGTCGTCACGGCCAGAACGCAGACATCTGCAGCTCAGGAGTCTGACGGATCATTTCTGTGACTGTCGACTCACATGTCTTTGTAAAGTTCATCAAGTTTGTTAAACATTTACAGGAAGTTCAAACTAAAACATGCAGGAGTTATTTGGAGAAAGATTTTCCAGTTATGTTCAGTATTTTCTCTGATGAGGTTTTCTGTGTCAAACTTCTTCCATACTCACTCCAGAATAACATTTAATCTGTTTACCAGCTATGAAAAGGGATAAATTAAGATTCATTTGAATTTATTTTATTTTATTTATTTGTGGTTTTGGATCAAATCAGACAACTGATTTGATTCCATCTTCTCTTTATTACCACTACATTCTAAGTGTTAATACATAGAAACAATCCAATACTAATGCACTTTTTTACACATAAATTATATTTCCAGGTGGAAAAGTGGATGGGATAAAGGAAAATGATTTTTTTTAAATTAAGCATCTATATCTTAGTATACCTTAAGTATCTACAACTTGACTGTGGTGTGGATTTTGAAATCTTATCCCAAAGAAATTAAAATGTATTCTTTATTTTTATGTGTTTATTTAAGAAAACATACAGATTTTCAAATAAAAAATGTTGTTGTTCCCCTTTTGTTTAGACTAGAGCAGAGGTCAGCAACCTTTAACAGTAAAAGAGACGTTTGGGCTCGTTTTCCACTGATCAAAACCCAGAAGGAGCCGTATAGTCTTAATTTAGTCTTTAAGAAATTTGGATTTGGATTCATGACCTTCTTTTTGTTTTGTTTACTTTTTAATAAATGTGAATTTTTAAAAATATTTTAGCCTGAACAAAAACGAAAATATAAACAGAAACTTGCATGTCTCAAAATTAGATTTTTTTTAAATGTTTTTACCTTTTACCATTAGTAGAGGGCAAATTAGCAATTTAGTCTAAAACCTCCAGTAGACAACAAACTAGCCAAAAAAAAAAACGTTAGCATATTGCTAAAATAGAAGCTAAACCTTAATCAAAAATTTTTGAAAATTACTATTTTATTATTGGCTGGATAAAGCGAAGGAACATGTCTAAAATACTTCTCAGACATTAAATTATAAATTTCTTTCTTTTTCTAAACACATCTGTTTAACCAATAACTGTATAGAATCTGAATTATCTCTTTTTTCAAAGACTAAAACTCCTAAAATGATTGAAAATGTGATTATTAATCATAAAACAAACACATCTCCTTTCATCAGTTAATCAATAACTCCTCCACATGGACTCCAGGCTGTAGAGTTATAATGAATGAGCTTCTTTCTTCGTCAGACTTTCAGAGTTAATGACCCGCAGTAGGAATCCTGATGGAGTTTGATCCGGTGATCCATTACAAACAGAGACCATCCTTACGTGGAGAAAGGCTCTGGATGTTTGTCACACACTTGTCGCGGTGCAGCATCTGCAGGAGGCGTGTTCCCGCTGCTGGAAGGGGGCGGAGCTTAGTCAGGTGGTCAGCAGCACAGGTGCAGTGTGGACAACCAGCAGAATGTGTTACATTACCACACAGAACTTGATCTAGACAACCTTCTAATCTGCTCACTCCTGCTTTAACTACAGAAGTTCTTTTGGGGTTCATACATCATTGATGTCCAGAAAATGAACTCCACATTTTCACCCAGAGTTAACCATATAATCTGATTTACTGCCTTAATAAATCTTTTAATACGCCATCAAACCGGAATAAGAATCTGGTTTCTCCTTCTGGTGTCAACGTTTCTTCCTCCTTCAAAAGCTGCAGAACATAAACCACTGAAGTTTATTGGGATCGTTTGTCTGATGTCAGGAAGACTTCATCATCAACCCCTTTGTGAGCTTACAGGTTCTTCCAACCGACGCAAAGTCACCGGAGAGACGTTCACGTTCATCTGCAAGTGAGATGGACGTGTTATAGACATTTACAAATGGATTATAAATCAAGCGTTCGTGTTAATCTGATGAGCAGCTGATCAGATTTATGCCTCCATCTTTGATTGAAAGTAATCCTGAAGATCAGATTATCAAGACGAGGAGGAGACGGTGTTACTGTTCGATCATGGAGTTAATAGAGATGAACTGAAGTGACGAGAGAATCATGTTGATGTTGTGTTTAGAACTGTAAAAGTTAAACAGAAGAAAATGTAAACATTAAAACAGAGGATTTGACTTTTTCTGGTTTATTTTAAGCATTCAAATAATCTGAATACTACCAAACAAAACACATTTCAAAACTGTTTCATCAAAGTATAACATTAATTAGAAAATAAAGAAAAATGAATGAAGATGATTGATGACGATTGTCATCTTCTTAACAGCATAATTATTCATAATGGATAATGAATAATGGAGATTCATGTAGAGTTTGATTTGTTGCTAGAAAAGGATAAAGTTGTGTGATCCTGCCTATTTGTGTTATTTCTGTTTTTTAATTATACTTTTTACATTATTTTATATTTTACCGGTCATTCTCAGATCAAGTATAGATTAGAAGTAGATCTTACATAATTTCAGCAAATCTTAATTTTATATGAATCATGAAAAATAAACAAAAAAATCCTCAACAGGAAGTGAATCATTTGTGACCACAGCATGCAGTTCCTTAAATGACCACTGGGGGCTGACTTTTAATACAAAAAAAGGAAAAATTCCTTCAAAAAAAATAATATTCAAATCTGGTTTAAAAACATGTTGATCTCTACATTGGTAACTAAATTATGGGTACTAGTTTATTGTTAGCCTAAATCTTTCCATCTATTCTCAAAGTGTTCCCAGTGTTTTCAAATTATCTAGACATTTTTTTCTAGACAAATTAAAAAAAAACTGTATCGTTTTCTTGAACATAGTTTCTGCAGAGCGGCAGGAAATGTATCATAATTTTTTTTAGAAAATTTATTATAAAATCAGGTTGTGGGCGGGACCATTGGCAGATAGTAAGATTCCCCACTTCCTGTCATCCATCTGTTTACGTGCCCCGCCCCTAGCTTACAGCCCCTCCCACCTCCAACCTAAACTTACTGCTGTAGCATTAATTGTGTTCAATTTCAGAGCAGTACAGTTCTGATCTAGATTCCAGCTCAGACCTGGATATCAATTTATTTGGCAATCTCATCAAAATCTTTTTCTAAGGACATCATCTAAATTTTTAGAATAATAATTTAAAATTTCTCCTTCTTCACATAATGTGTATTCCAAATTGAGCAGGACCTTCTCTTTTATTTGGTTCTTTTCCTTGTTTGCTAACACGCAGAGCAAGGCGCTGACAGGATGAAGAATTCCTTTCCTCTGTCTGCTGAAGAAATCCTTTCATGGTTTATTTGTTGGTATTTTGTGGTTAATTTGACCTTTAATAGAGAAGATCTTTCTGTTTATTAAACTGAGGAGAGTAAACGTGCCAGAAGAAATGTGAATCCACCTCATATAGTGATGTATTATGTTTATATAAAATATGGATCGATTGGCTTTTGTTCTGTGGACTTTGAGGTCATATAAACAGGTTTTGAATTCACTTTTTTAATGTGTAAATCATAGGATAGAGAGATGCTGATTTCTCCTTTCCCTTGTTGCTTTCCTTCCCTCTTCTCTTCCATTCAGAGCTGATGTAACCCCCCCCCATCCTTCCCTCAGCATCTTTTCTGCATACTCCTGCAGCTGCAGCTGAAAATAAATCCTCCGTTAGATCAATACGGAGACTTCTGTTGTGAAGCTGGAAGCCAGTCTCTGCACACCACCCTTTATTTTTGATTTTAAATCAAATTACATTTGATTTTGTTTTATCTTCCACAGAGACACAAACTCCTCCTTTTCTCCCTGCTTTTGTAGAATATTAGCAGTTTGTGAGAAATCCTTTAATAACCTCAGAAAGAGGAAAAACTAAAGGAAAAGTGGCTCCAGGCGAGTGGAAGGATTATTCCAAGTTGGTTTCTTGTTATTACAACCTAATATGCCTTTAGAAACATCTTATTGTCTGCTTCATGGAAAATGATTGTTCTTGAGGAAGGAACGTTTACATGTGTTTATATATCAGGCTGATGTGGACCTTCTCAGACTCAAACCTGTGCCATGAATCTGGTCCATATGTCCCTGATGACGTTGATTTAAGGCTCTATGTGGCAGATGTGCATGATTTAATACTGGAGGCAACAAGCTGTTTACTCAGAGAAAGTCAGGAAACAGATGCTTCATTTAGACTGTTAGGATGCCATTCGATTAGGAAGAATACAAGTTGTTTGGAAAATCTAAATGTTTCATGACAGATTTAATTGCTAGAAATAAAATATCAATAAATGGCCAAATGGTACAAGTTTTCTGTAAGAAGTGCAGAAAAAAGCTGCTTTTTTGTGCCGTTTAAAGACAGTGGACTTTTCATCGATGAGGTTTACTGTTTGTGGATGTTAGTTCAGAGAGGTTTTAGACTAATCGTTTTTTGAGTCTTCACAATGTACATTTTCTGCTCAAGATCCATATTGTAGGATTTTATATTCATAAAGTTTAAAAAATGAGTTTCTTCTACTGCATTACAAAGGTTTTATTTTTGCTTAAATGTATGTCAGATAAAAGTTTTGTTTGTTTTTAAGAGTTTAAATACAAAAGGAAAGGTGTTCTGCTAAAATAAGGTAAAATAATCTAGATCAAATGAAAATGTTCTTTGCTTGAAGAAATAACATTTTAAGATGGATTCAGTTTTCATTCAATATCAAATATGCATTTATTAGAGAAAAATCATGTTTATGTTGGAAGCAGCAGCTCAGGATCAACGCTGATGAACATCTCATAGATTTCTGTTCACCTGGGGGTGGCCGTGGTGCAGCGGTAGGGCGGTCGACTCCTGATCAGAAGTGAGCGGGTTCGACTCCGCCTTGCCCGCCCATGTGTCGAAGTGTCCTTGGGCAAGACACTGAACCCCGAATTGCCTCTGGTGGGAGGTTGGCGCCAGTGTTCGGCAGCGGAGCCACCACCAGTGTGTGAATGTGTGTGTGAATGGGTGAATGGGTCTGTGACTGTGAAGCGCTTTGGGCCCTCGAAGGAGGGTAGAAAGCGCTATACAAGTATACGCCATTTACCATTTTACCATTTACCTGACACTCAAATACATCAGCCCACCAGTCTGTGCAACCTCATGTTTTTTCTCTTTTGTCCTTTGCTGTCTGTGCGGTGATCCATCAGCTTCAGAGAAATTTGACAGAAGCGTTTCCGTTGACAGGAGCAGAGGCTGCTTCAGTTCTTGACTGAGTTTGGATCAGATGAATGCTAAACATCTGGACAGTATTGTCACTTTGAACACTTTGCAGCACATGGACACAATTTACACTTTAACTCTGTCACTCCTGCTTATATCACACAGTCGGCTGTTTAGTCATATATTTTACTGAAATATATTTCAAACTAAGTCACTTCTGTAGGACAGACAATACATTCACTACATATTGTATAACATAAATGTATTTAAATAATTTAAATGTATTAGAGATCGGCGTCTGTCAGATAATGGTGTTTCTTCCATCACAGACAGAATGGGGATGTCTAATGGCTTCATTTTGGGGTGAAATTTGGTCACAAAATGCAGACGACAGCAGGTGAACATTTCAGGATTTATTGAAATGATCAGAACACTGTTCTGATTATCACTAGCTGTAAACGTTTCTGTTCTCTGTGGAGCATCTTTAACCTCCGCATCAAAAATCCTCTTCACTGTCATAAGACTCATTTTCCTGGAGAAATACGGACCTTTTCCGTCTTTGCTCCGTGATCCACGTTCCAACCAGTTCTTCTAATTCGTTGTTCACTTTCTTTGCACCTTCACCAGGCTTGCTTGTTGCTCCTTTTTCTTCCCAATATCCCCAAACCTTCTCGGATACTTTTACAATCCACCCCAAATGTGGTGCAGATTCCTCACCAGAATGTTCTTTGGCGTATGCCACCACACGCAGTTTAAACGCTAAATCGAAGGAGCGTTTCTGGGCCATCGCTGGACACTAACTCCCTAAAACCACCAACAAGAGGTTAAATGACAGAACCAGGGCAGACGAGCATCTCTGCGTGGTGTGTTCACTGAGCTCTGGACATTAACCGACCCAAACAACCATCCAGTCCTGTCAAAACACCCTGACAGAATTTAACAGCAGAGCTAAATAAAACTTTTAAAAAAACGTGCAATATATTTTGACATTTTCTGTCTGATTTCCTTGAATTACATCTGTTGTGTGCTCTGATGTAACAGAAACTGAAGTTCTCTCTCCTGTAATAGCAGCTGGACGCATGGCGGTCCTCCATGAGTGGGATGTGGGAGGGGCAGAGTCACCAGCTGCAGTCCCTGCTGCTTGTTGAGAAAAAGAAAAACTTGAGCTGAAAAAGAATTTACAACAGAAAAGTCCATTTATAGGAAAAAGATCAGCCACAGAACGCTGCAAAGTTCAGTTTACTTTTTAACTCTTTAACACCCGAACTGTCAACGACAAACTATAGACGCTCTTTGAACTACCGTAACCATTTACGCAATTAGTGTAATTCTAGCGAATTCTGACACAAAAAGGGACTTTGGACCATTATGCAACACTTAACGTTTTGTAAAGTATTATATAACAGCACCATCTTTGCCGCCATCTTGGATGTCATACAGAGAAAAGGTGTTAAACTCAATCGCGCAAGAGGACTAAATCCAGAACACACCAAACAGGATAAACATTTACTGAACAAACTAAAACTACATTTTAAAACTTTAAAACTGTAACTTTTTAACATGATTATCAACTAGAGATATAGTATTTCCTGTGATAATGCTAGTGTGAATGCTGGAAGCTGAATATGGCGGCTGAAGATGCTGAAATTGATAGCTAAAAATGCTGAAGCTGAAAGCTGAAAACATAGAATAACATAAAAATAGTCAAAAAAGTTAGCAGAATACCAATTTTTAAACTTTAAAACCATAACTTTTCAACGTATGAATAAAAACAGACAGGAATATTATTCCAGAGTAAATCAACTTAAATCTTAAATACATTTCAATGTTTTACTCTCCATAAAAGTATATTTTGGCAAAATTATACAAGTTAGAAATACGTGCTAGATAACATTGGTCCATTAATATCGAAAACATAAGATGATCCGGCCCCCGGGCCTTTACTTTGACACGTGATAAAGAGCTTCCTATTCAACGTACTAAAAACAGTCTACAAAAATGTTGACTAACACTCAATTCGGACCACCAGAATCTTATGGCACTTCTCATTTTGCACAATTTTCTTCCTTTTGTTCTGAAACATGCAAAACAATTTGGTGTGAGCAGTCATTAAAGGTAGACACCAGTAAACACTTCACCACTGTAGCGTTGTGGTTTGATAACTTCATTTTTAAAAATGATCAAACCAAATTTCACATATTATCATGTCATTCATATGGATCAGAAACACTAACAGCCAAATATATTTAAGACAGTTTATATATGAAAGACACTTCCAGTTGGATGTGGAAACAAAAAAAGCGTTCTACTGACAAAAAGAGGTTAAAAACCTGTCGCCAACTGATTTTTGTGTAAATATTTGATGAGTATTTTTTTTATTAAGTTATGTATCTTAACCCCTTAACACATGAATTTATTCCCAGCTATGAAAAAACATATGTTTTTGCTTTGAAGTAAATGCTACATTTAGATCATTTAAGAGCTAATTTGTTTTGTCGCATATTTGAGTCAACGGGCATTAAGGGGTTAAGAAAAAAGTACGAGATTGAAGCCAAAAAAGTGAAATAAACTGAGTAAGTCAAGCCTGTTGGGTCAGCATGTCAGAGGTTAGACACTAAATGAAAGCCACAAACTAAAAGAGTTGAGGAAATTTAGAAAATAAGGAAGTCAACAATTCAATCAAATACATGCAGAAATAAATAAGACAAATAAAAAGAATGAAGAGGCAGCAGAGACGATTGGAACGGCAGGAACACAAATACAACTGAGATGAAAGACACTTGGAAATATTTGTGGACCACAAACATTAAACTTCATGTCTCTGTCCTGAAAACCAGCGTCTTGGATCAACCACACCTTCTGTCTTTACTGTTTGGACAAATGTACACTTCATAAATAATAGAGAAGTGTTGTTGTTCCCTTCCTGTGCTTCAGAGGAACTCAGACAGAACACACAGGGGGCGCTGTGACTCTGGGGACAGCAGAGACAAACCTCAGTCGACAGCTTTCATTCTCTTTCAGTGAAATGTTGACTCCAAAGTTTAGCAGACGAGGACGTAAAAATAAAATAAAATGCTGTTTTTTAGCTTCATTTTTATCTCCATTCAGACAGGGATGTTTTGTTCTCGGGGAGTTTATTTTGAAGGCCTGAATTGTCCCAAAGGAAACATCAAATCGTGAACATATTGCACACACGTGATGCTTTGCTGGAAATAATGGAGGCTGCAATTCTTTTTCCCGCTGTGATGATATTTCAGCGTTCACTTGTGAGGAGAAATGATGCGTCAGCCTGTTTTCAGCAGCCCCTTCAGGTCATAAAACCAGTGCCTGGAACATGCAGGCCTATCTGACCAATCACAGTCCAGTCGGGGTCTCTGGAGTCCCATCTTAACATATGTCTATGCACATCCATCAATTAGACTGGACATAAAGGCTGCAGCAAACAGGCCGTTCATATTTTGAGTTTAGAAGTCCTTCAGACCTGAAAACCTTTCAGCTGTCAGACGGTAAGACAGAAACGCTGCGGTCTGAACACAAACACGGCGGAGCAGCACCTTGGCTTTGTCTGCTCAGATGTGAATATTGATCCGCTTCAATTATTCAGGAGCAGCTTTGTTTTTCCTGGAGAAACTCAGTCACAGAAGCAAAACAGAGCCGGCCGCCTGTCAGCATCCATTAGATCCAGCCCTCCACAAACACAGAACTATCTCTTCCATCTGACATTTTCAGTCCTGACTATCTTCCTGCTGAGTTCATCCTCTGATCCAGTAAGTGCTCCTCATGCTTCCAATACAGTAACCCAATATATCCTCCACACGCTACATTCAGTCATTAGCATGGAGACGCTGCAGACAAACACGGACACTAACATCCAGACGCTGATAGCAGCCTGTCAGCCACATTAGACCCACTGTGTTAGCTCATACAGCCATTTACTGTCAGCTTGCTGAGCTTTCATGTGTTTGCTCTGAGCAAAGATCTACTGCAGTGAACTGTCAGGGGGAATGCTGATGGTAAAACAAGCAGAAACGTGTGATCCAGGACTCCATACAGGAGACATGTTGTAGCCTTTGACAATTCATTCAACGATTCTATTGAAAACATTTTTATCTTTTGTTATTTAATCTTTAAATGTTGCTTTTTTATGTTTTTGAAAAAGCTAGAGAAAAACTAGAGCTTTTGTTTGTAAAGATTGTGCACTGAGCAGACACTACACCCCTGAGCCGCTATAATTCCTTAATAATTTTTAAGCTGAACCAGGAAGTGGAGAGTTTTATTTTGAAAGTGCAGCATTAGAGGCTTTAGTGAGTGAATCTAAACGTTTTCTGAGGTGAAAGTCGGGGAAATTCCTTCTGCAGTCTCGGTTGTCACTCACCTGAACAGTCTGCTGGGAGGTGATTTTAATCTATTTACTTTTTTTTTTGGGGGGGGGGTGAAAAAGTTTGATGTTGATCTTATTTTATCTGACATCATCTGTTCAGTTAAGTGTCTTCTTACATGCCTTTCAACTTTCATTCAGTCATTTATTTAGGCCATCCATCCTTTTTCCTTAAAGGTCATGGGGTTGCTGGAGCCTATCCCAGCTACTGGTCTTCATAACTGTGGGGTTGGTGATTTTTTTCTTTGCTGTGTCTCTGCAAACTGTGCCGGAGGCTTCAAAACCATGACGCAGATCTTAGCAGAGCAATAATGGTTCCCATAGAAAAATACATCATCCTCTCATCCTCACTGCATTTTAATGTTCATATACCTCTTTAAAAATGTATGATTCTGCTAATCATCACTAATGATAAACAAAAATCACAAAAAGAAAGCTGTAAATGTGGCTTTCGGTCTCTCAAATCCTAACAAGAGTCTCAGTTGTTCAAACTATGAAAGACTCAAAGACTCAGTTGTTTTTCAGAGTTTTTGCAAAATATCACATTTTTTTAGGTGATTCTCATGAGAAAACATAAAACATGCTTGACAACGTTTGGAACAAAATACGGATGCTTCTGAATGTCGATAAGAATTATCTACAGATGTTTTTAACTACCTTTTTTAAATCCTACAAATAGTTTAGAACCTAACATAACAGATTAGAAAAAATGCACCATATTTTGAGCAAGTATAACATGTAAAATAATTTTACATAACAAAATTGGGAATTTTAGGTTCTATTCTTGTGTGCTGCTTTTATTTTGAAGAGTTTGGAGGGGAAGTGCTTTTTTCTTCTTCCTTGAGAGGTGATGAACAGTAGTACAGAGCTTGTTGTGTCCCGTCAAGTAGAGTGGAGCGTTTTTTTCTTCCTTATTGGAAGGAAAAGTAACTGCATAGATGAGAAAAAACACTACAGTCGTGTATTAAACGTGTTGCATTCATGGACCAAACACAGGCAGGGATTTCTGCATTGACTTTAAACATAAAGGGTTGCTTTATTTATTCATTTTTTGATACTTTACACCTGTTTCTCCCTTTTTTGTCGTAATTGCAGGTTTATTTGTTTAGGATGCTCAACGTTGTAAAGGAAGCCTGCTATAATAAAGGTGTAGATGTCAGGCTCTTATGCACGTATTGATAAAACTAGTTTGAGTTTTTGCTGGTGACGCTCCTCTCCAGCTCTAGTTAAAGTCATACCTGCTCCTTCGTGGAGCAGCTGCTGTTCCCGTGCCGTTTGTCACGCCGCGGCGGCGCTCCGAGTCCGCAGCAGAGGTGGGCGGATTTCTGCAGAGCTCAGCTCCTGGCGTGTTTAAATGCTGTCATTTCATCTGAGCTGCTGCAGAAACCCATAAACAGCAGCACGTGCACGCTCACACATGCACACTCGCGTTCAGAGGTGACAGATGTGCGTGAGGAAGAGGAGTGAATTATTCAGCAGTGTGTTGATGGAGAAAGCCTTGCTGAAGTTTCATTGTAACTGCAATGACAATAAAGGCATTCAATTCAATGAAGGTGGGACATCGATCACATGCGTTCAACGTGTGGACTCATCTGTTCCGTTCTCTATTCATCTGTTTTAGATTTCCTCTTTGATCAACTGTGTTCGGGTTCTTAGATTCAGAATATCCAGAGTTAACCTCCAAAAGATCCTTACTGGGATCTGATCCTGAGCTCTTCGTCAGAGAGATGCATCCGAATGCTTCCCATCATTCAGCCGATCTTTTATCTCGGAGCTGTGGGAGGCGTGCAGAAAGAAACTGGAGTTACACAAGCAGAGATGTAGGTGTGGAGAACGGGGTCTCCAGTGAAGGAGAACAGGAGCTAAAAAATACAAAATGAACTGAAACTGAACTGAACCCAAACTATAGAGACAGATCTGTCATTTCATTAGATCAGGGCTGATCAAAACAGAAACCTGTTGGGGGTCAGGGGCCGAATGCAACCGTTTCTGCTTGTTTGGGGGAAAAGGACAAAGCTAGTCGTGATAAATGTCATTTACCACGACTAATAAATGAAAGTTATTTTTTGGTGATCATTACTAGCTCAGTGGAGAAATTGAGTGTTGGTGTTATACTGGGGGCGGAGCTAGCAGAGCAGACTCTTCCTGGATGGAGGGGGCGTTTCACATCGTGCTGAGGTCAGCACGATGTGAACCGCCCCTTTTCGTGGGTATGGGCGGGACCGTGGTTGAGAGCGCAGATTTTTAGAAAATTACTTAGAAAAGTGAGATCAAAATACTGCTTTGGAGTTCTTTATAGTGAGGGATGAATAGCATAATACACTTTAAACCTCAAAAAGTAGAATTTTCATGGTAGACCCCTTTCAGCAGACCAAATGTGTCCACTCTGAATACACCCTATAGCCTCGTTTCCACTGAGCTGTCCGGTCCGGTAAGGAGCAGTACGGGACAGTCCAGTTAATTCTGGTGAGCGGTTTGTTTTCCCGTCGAATGTGCGGTGTTGACCGCTAGCGTGTCGACGACTAGAAAAGCAATCACAATGGAGGTCATCCAGAAGCTCGTCTTTTTCTTGCTTTACTTTTTGTAAATCATGTAGAACAGGAATTTAATGTTTTTTGAAAAAAGATTAAGAAGAATACCGCCGTAAAGAGAAAAACTGAAACACTAGCTTAGCGCTATGCTAGTGCTATCTAATGTAGTCACTACCTTCTGCCAATCAATGGGTGGTAACAGCGACTCCACCTCAACCGTCCCACCTACAATGGACGGGGCCCTCAAGAGGGACGGGTCGGAACTGTCTGATGGGTCCGTTTTACTAATGAAATTCTGGACTGGACCGCTCAGTGGAAATGAGGTTTAGATTCACTGGGTCAAATACTGTACTACTCCCTGTTTATCAGTTAAAGGTTACAAACCTCAGACCATGTCGCCACAAAGGCTCGTGGGACTTTTCAAAAGTTCTTTTAAATGCATGCAAAGGAACATTTATGCATCCATAATCTGAACTGCTATAGAGTTAGTTGTGTTGAGTCTATGAACCAGTAAGTCTGGTGAACATCATGAGGGGGGGGCAGCGTCCGCTTTAGTTCCAAATGACATTCAGCATCGTTTTCACGTCACCAACCATAAGAGAATTTATTGGATGTTATTGAACAAACCTCCTAAAGATAACAGCATTTTCAAACCTTCAAATGTTCCATAACATCTGATGGATTCTAAAGAACTGAAAATGGTCGTTTGTTGAATTTGTTGCATTAGGACGTCATATTTACTCAAATCGAAAACATCTTCATAATTACCTTTGAACATCGGAGCCTTATTCTTGCATCCACTCAACTTGTGAGTTTCAGAAGGATCTGACTTCCGGATATGACTTGTTGGTGCTCATTTTTGAAACTTCCTGTTCACGTTTAACGACGGCTCTCCTGAACGAGCTGCCGTCATGTCATAACATCTCCAGAGCGCCACGTTGGTTCTGGTTTCTCTCTAACTGAATCCCTTCAGGCATGAAAGCTCCTCCTTCCTCCGCGGCACCAACACAATGAAGTGGTGCTCCACACATTGTGAACGTAATGTTTGAACATGAAAGCCCCGTTCTGTTAAACCCACATAATTAAAACGGCTTTAAGTGGGTCTTAAATGGCGTTTTGTATTTTCAAAATACCTTAAATGGAGACTCAGAGAAACTTCATGAAAAGGCTTTTCTTCTGTCAGACACAGATGAAAGAATCCTCCTCAGGAACCGTAGTTCATGTGTGAACGACAACATTAATATTAGTGTCAGGGTCCAATTAGAAAATAAAGCGGTCGGCTGAAGGGGAATGGAGTGATGGGAAAATAGAGGAGAGGAGGAACAAGAGGCCAGCCACTCCACTCTGATGATGGGAGCCGGGAAAGAGAGGACAGGACATCCACGGAGGACGGGAGCGGTCAGGAGCAAATTAGAGGGGAACAAAAGGAGGATGAGCAGAGCGAGGTCCACGAAAGAGAAAACAATTATCACAAAATGAAAAAGATCTCCAGAATGGATGAGATTATCCAGCTGATGTGGCTGAAACAATCCGTCTATTGTAGAGCGACGTTTGCTGGCAGCTCACTGAAAAGAGAGGAATTCCTGCTCCAGGAAGAACAAGAGATGATGAGAGAGAACCCGCTGAGGGAAGAAGTTCAGCATCATTACACGACCGAGCCTGCGGCCTCGAACGCCTCATTTATGCTGTAACACTGCGAATCTGCTGGCTCACCTGTGCAGGTAAGACCGTAGACATGGGAGTGTTGACCTGAATCTGAGAGATCTCTGTCCGCATGCAAACACAAAGACAAAACCTGTTCAAGTCAAAAAATAAACGAGCTGGAGACACTCGAAATGTCAAAAAAATGACGTGGAGGAGACCTGAACCAGATGGGAGTGAGGATGCGTTTCCTCGCTACACCACATTAACGTTTTATTCCACATGTTTATGTTTACTTTAGGGCTGGGAATCAATAAAAAAAAAAAAAAAACGAACTAATCTCAAACTATAAATTATTAATCACTCGTATTTTTTTTTTTTGTCTCAGAATTTGCCGATGACTTATTTATGGAAGTTTTTTACTTCCATCAGACTCTGAATTTTTTTTTATTTTGAATTTTTTATTATCTTATTTTATTTATTTTTATTATCTAATGTATTATCTTATTTATTTAATATCATTTTTTATTATCTGTGAATAATCCAGCAAAACTCTACATTTAGAACGTTTATTTTTAATAAGTGCTGTCAATCAATTACAAAAAAATCTGATTAATCACACTTTTGTGTTGGGATTAATCAGGATTAATCGCAATGTGATACCAGGTAAAATTTATATGTACAATATGGCTCCGGACCATGGATCAAGTAGTCCGCTTGTTGTGAAAAGTGATCTAAACTACAAAAATGTCAAGAATAAAGTACTAAAAACCGATTGAATATTTATTTCTTCTGTAAATGACCATGATATAACCAGAATATTACCTGATTAAATGTTTTAACGCACGCAGTGGAAGCCTGAACCGCAGAGTTAAATCGAAGGACTGTTTCTTTGATTAATTTGCGTTTATACATATTAACTCATTAATTCTCTTTGATTAATTGGGTGCGTTAATGTTCACAGCCCTAGTTTATTTAGTTACTCGTTTGTTTTACAGGGACAGTGCACATCAAAAGC
Organism: Oryzias melastigma; assembly: GCF_002922805.2. NCBI lineage: Eukaryota > Metazoa > Chordata > Actinopteri > Beloniformes > Adrianichthyidae > Oryzias > Oryzias melastigma. Next base: position 2,514,337 of record NC_050524.1, on the reverse strand, counting down.
CCAAAAGTCATTTTTCATGAGTAGTCCCTGGACAGGTGTTAAAAACTGTCACCCTAAAAACCTCAAAACGTCAATAAAATACACAAATAAAAATATAAACATACAATAAATAAAATACATGTTAGAAAAATACATATAACAATAATAAAAAGAACCCAGTGAGAAACATTAAAACTAAAAGACACAAAGATGGCATAGAATGGACGGGGAGAGGCAGACAATTCATAAAATTCAATGTTTGTTGTGACATAAACCAGTTTTTTT
>NC_050524.1:2478478-2513713 GCF_002922805.2 Oryzias melastigma | reverse complement strand
CTTTGATTAATTAGGCGCGTTAATGTTCACAGCCCTAGTTTATTTAGTTACTCGTTTGTTTTACAGGGACAGTGCACATCAAAAGCCCAAAAGTCATTTTTCATGAGTAGTCCCTGGACAGGTGTTAAAAACTGTCGAATTTGTGATATTGGGCTATATAAATAAAATTGAATTGAATTGAATTGAATTGAATAAATAAAATACATGTTAGAAAAATACATATAACAATAATAAAAAGAACCCAGTGAGAAACATTAAAACAAAAAGATACAAAGATGACATAGAATGGGCGGGGAGAGGCAGACAATTCATAAAATTCAATGTTTGTTGTGACATAAACCAGTTTTTTTAAACAGAGTTTATGTGGCGAGTTCTCTAATAACATGACTGCTCTAAGCCCACATTTGACCCCCGCAGTACCCAGAGACAGAAATATGAGAATATTTAAATACAGTGAGTACAAAACAAGTTGATGCTTTCTGCTGCCATGTTGGAGCCAGACGTCGTTATGGTCCGAGTCGGTCTGAGTCATTGTCTCTATGGCAACCACTCTGGAGCCACACCCCCTACTACTTGAAAGCAGGCTACGTGAAATCTTTCAGACGTTTTGAACGTTGGACGTGGTGGCCAGCAGGCTCCGCCTACTTTTGAGGCGCCTGATTGGTCAGATTATACCTTCAAAAACTTGAACTACAGAAAAAATATGATGGAATAAAGAGGATTATCAAGATGTTTAAACGGTTATTCTGATGTTGGAATGGCTGAATATCAGCTGTTTATTTCTCTGTGGGATTTTTGCTTCTTGGAGCCAGCAGCTACTTCCTGTTTGGAAGAGTGAGGGGAGGGGCTACTCAGTCCAGTTCTCAGATACAGTCAATTTTCTGGAGGGGTGGGACTTATTTGCATTTATTTGGGTATCTGTATGTCATTACATTTTGATTGATATTAACTTTTTAATTTTTGAAGTCAGTTGTTTTTAGTGTTATTAGTTATATTTAAGATTTTTTTTTCTTGATTTAGTGGCTGGATTTAGTCTGGATTTTTTAGATTTTTTTTTTGATTTTCCACAGTAGATCATCATCAGGTAAAACGATTCTCAAATGGACCAGAATTTCTTTGTTTATTGGTTCAAGTGAGCTAATGTGTGTCTGTGTAGAAATATTTTTATAAAAAAAAAAATCAACAAACAGATTTACACATCTACATTTCATCTTCATCTTGAAAATGTAAACCTGTCAGCAGCTGTGTTCAAATCTTTTTCTCTCAATCAGCCCACGTTTGTCCACTAATTAGAATAAACTATACATTTTAATTAACGTTTTAATGAGTTTATATTTTCTAAAACAAACAAAAGTAAAACCTCTCACCTCTGAGTCGGTTAGAGGAGGGCCTGTGCCTCCTCTGCGCTCCTGACATGAAATGAGCAAAGAGCCGACGGCGGGACTCAGCGCAGCAGAAGGAATCTGAGTGAAGCTCTAAATGACGCTTTCCTTCAGAAGCGACGGCGCCGAGTGCTTTAGCATTCTCCTCGTGTGAGTAATGACTCGAACTCGTTTCATTAAAATGCCCATCTCGCTGCTGAAGCTGCAGCCCGGCGCTCTCAGCGCTCGTGTCATCGCTTGATAACATCCAGAATCAATCGTCTTGACTGCTCTGACCCGCGGGTCAAAACCGGGTCACCGTAGCAGTCTGAAGTGAGTAGGTTCATAGAGAGGTGCTGATCATTGGGAAATGTCAGCCGGAACAGCCGTGTAGAGATGTTTCTGCTTTTATATTTACCTTTTCATGCAGAAATGAATTCTTCAATCTGCAAAAGAAAGTAATTGTTTTGATTTTTAAACCTCCAGAATCAGGAATGTTGTGTTTTCATGCACTACACCATCATGTGTTTTTCTGAAGTTCATTCATGTTTCCATGTTTTAAAGATCAAATGAGAGTTTGGTGTGTTCCCCTGCCTCACGGAGGCTCCAGATCAGTATTATTCAGTCACCATAAAGCCTCCTCACCACATTGTGTTGCATCATCTCTAAAGTATGCAGCTCTCACTTCTCCTTCATCAGCCACCAAAATGTGTGAGCAGGAGACGGCGGCGACGCTGAGGAGATGAAACGTTCCTGATGAAGCTGCAGCGTTTAGTTAATGAGGCGGAGCAGAAGGATTCCTAATTGCTTCAGCTTTAATATTTCTGCTGCAGCTGATCAACCAGCATAATGGTTTTCATCTGAATGTACTGCATTATTTATAGACAACTTCATTGATTTGTTTGGAAACTGAGCCGAAGATGCTCCTAAAAAATGACCGAATGATAATCAGGGAATTCTCAAATTTAAAACATATTTAATTCTGCCTTTGGTACAAGATATTGGTTTAAGATTTGAAGTAAAACTGTTAGGATCAGATCCAATGAGATCATCTTGTCAGCAAGGAGACAGACGTACTCATAACCAGCGACAGAAAAAAGGGTCAAAAACCAGAAGAGCAGAAACAACGAAAACTGTGAGACGCTGACCGTAAGTCAAAGCTGAACAGACTGACAATAGAGTAAGAACTGTCAGTCCTAAATGTACCAGGTGGAGATCAGGAGAATGGACAACAAGCAAACGTCACCACAGATCAGGACAGTTCTAGGATGAAAGAAAGGGGAACACCGCCCCCCCTTGAGGCCCGCTCATGTTTTCACCATCACAAATACAATCTTTTTCAGAATGCATTTTTTCTTTGTCACAATGATTTGAAATACCCAGAAATGTAATTATAATTTAATTGTCTTTATATATCAGATAAATGCCACAAGAAAATATTAAAAACGCCATCGTCATCGGGGGGTCGTCTGATCGTCCTAACGAGTGTTGGTTTGTTTTCTCCAGACTGAAGTGTTTGTTATTCCTGTGATGAAGCTGCTTCATGTTTCTTTGTTCTGATTTCTGAAACACTTTTAAAGTCCTTCATGTCTTTTCGAGGCTGATCATAGAAAAACAAATCTCCTCCCTCGCTGTGGAACTCAACCACATGACGTGAGGTTCTGAAGGACGATCAGACGCAGGAAATGATGAGCGACAGACTCACTGTGATGCCCCCATTATTCATCCAGAGACCTGCGTGTTTTTTAATCTTCCTGAATGAGTTAAAGTGACTTAACGAGGCAGGGCACTCAAACGGAACGAGATCGGCTCGTTTTCTTTTTGGAAACGTTTGTCCTTTTGAAATTTTAACTGATGAAAACTCAGAGTTCAGCAGAAACAGACCTGCTCTTCTCTAATGACACGAGCGGGAAACTCAGTCATAAACTGAAACATTCATGAAGTAAAACTGCTTAAAAAAAATGATCACATGATTAAACTGAATCTACAACCAAAGAGAAGACTAAAAGAAGGTTAAAATCTCACCATCCTTAATAAAACCTGTCAGGGACCAATGAAATAAAGAGGAACAAATATTAGCCGTAAATAAATACTTTCTCATTCGTACTCGTTTTTTTAGCTTGTTTATTAAATTCGAAATTTAGATAAGTCTGACAGACAAGCGTGTAACCCTTCAATTAAAGATCCAATTCTATGAGAAAGAAGCTTCTGGAAAATCCAGAATCTTTCTGATTAAAGGATAAACATAACTCTGACACAAGACGAGTCAGTTGGAAATAAATAAAAGCCCCTTCGCTTTCTGGAACATTAAGGTTCCCCAATTTAACTCCAACTCATGTCAGAAATGACGTCAGCTAAAAGAAAGTTCAGATAATTTCCACAGAAACACAAACAGGACCCAAAAAAACAAACAATCACCAAAAATAAGCAAACTGTGAATGTGATCTGTTCATATTTATTCAGATTTAAATTAGTGCTGAAAAGAATAAAACTTTAAGTTGTGATAACATGTTATGATTGTGATATGGTGAAAGTAAACTTGGAGTTTTCATTGTTTTCTGTGTCCAGTTAGAAGAAAGAAAAGAGAAGAAAACAACATAAAAACCAAATTATGACTTAATGAGTTAATGTTTCATTCCAATAATAATCTTTATTATTTCAGTATCTCTCAGTGTCCAGACATCGTTTTCCAACAGATGTTCCATAAAACAGTTTACTGACCCGTGAGCTGCTGCAGAACTTTATTACTGCTGGACAGTTTGAACAAACTTCTGCGTAGGAACAAATAAAAGTAACTCAAGGAAATCTGGAAGTCTGATCACTCATGTTGGCAGTTTTATAGAAACAGTTTTCAGTTTGAATTTTGTCTCCACAGTTTCTGACATTTCCTGACAAACCGGCGCCGATGCCGAGTCATGAACCTGTGACATTCATTTGTGGACGTCTCTGCAGCATCGACACCTGTTGCCATGGTGATCGGCATTCAGACCTTTAGTGGAACACAAAGACGAAAAAGCAGGATTCTCATCCTGTTTTACTGAACTTCTGAGTTTTCCACACAGAAATTCAATTAGATCCAACAGTAAAATGTTAATATTAATCTCTCTGTTTGGTTTTACTCTCATCAGAAGAAAAACACAACATAACAGAAGAGTTTGAGTTTCTTTTCCAAAGAGAATAAAACTGTTTTATTGGACATGATGGGATTCAGGAGAATAATGGGAAGTGAAAGTGGATTTTTTTACCACATATTGTGGAGTATTTAGTGAACTTTCAGAACTGTTTCAAATAAGTGAACAGAAACGTTTGAAGCAACATTTCATGAAGAACAGCGACTACACGAGACGTTTTAGGATTGAATCAAGCTTTGGACGTGATGTAGATATTTTCCTTTCCCGAATGTTCCAGGACTTCAGGATCTGAGAATCTTCTCTAAGACCTTTGGAAACCTTCATCATCAAACTTAGTGAACGCTGTCAGCTTCAGGTCACTTCTGTGCTTTACAAGTGCTGACCTTAGTCACTGCTTCCATCTCTCGAGTCGCCTCCAGGAGGTCCAAAAATGTAAACTTTCTTGATCAGAATTTTTGATTTATGAGGCTTTACTAACCATCAGGAATCAACATTTCCAACCAAGTTTCTCTGATCTGTCTTGACTTTTAAAAACTTGAGCTCGTCGGTTTGTCTTCCACAGATCGACCTTTAAATAATCTGAACTGTCTCAGGAGGGCAGACGGAGGAGGCAGGAAGGCGAGGCAGTGATGACATGCAGAAGTGCCCTCTGCTCTACGGAGGGGAGGGGAGGCAGGAAATAGCGAGCTCTAAGGTTGATGATTCTCATTTTTGCTCTTGATTAATGTCTCCATAATGAACTCCTCCGCGTCAGACTCAGGAAGCAGCGAGGAGGAAGTCATCACACCGATGTTTATGAGAGTCACGGAGAAGGTTGCAGCTCTTTCAGACTTCAGTCAAGCTAGGACTCATTTTTGTGAAGATCCAAACAGAGCAGAGGTCACTGAAGAGGAAAAAACAGACACACGTTTGCAACATTACAGAAAAACCCAGCTTCTGGATCTGCTTCTGACTGCGTTCCCTGTGATGGTCGGTTCCTAAAACTACGAGACTACCAATTATTCAGAATCAATCAGACATTTAATCAACCTTTATTTATGTGGCACTTTTCCTACAAAGGATAAACGAATCCTCCCACACATTATTAGGCTGAACACACAAAGCTGAGTCAGTGGGTGGAAACACTAAAACCTTCTCCTCTGGGGGTACAGCCAGCAGAGTGCAGCATCCCGGGGGGGAACACAGCCTTCCCACAGCAGGGAGGGAAGCAGGTCTCCAGCCAGAGCTGCAGGAGGTGAACAGCAGCCGACCCAGAGGGAGGAAGGACATCAAACGAGATGAAGGAGGAACAATCAGCGTCTGCTGAAGAGAGCTGAGTCTAAAGTTCATCAGACCTCCACAGATGTCTCATGAAAACCTTCAGGAGAAACCACAGCAAGAGAAAAGGTAGCTGATAAAAGTCTGAGCAACAGCTTCCTGTGGTCCAAACAGGACGGTGGTCGTCCAGGACAGGATGGAGAGATGGTGTCAGAGTGTCCTCTGGAGGAGAATGAGGACACCACAAACCCCTCTGACAGTAACGGATGGATGGATATTTAGGGAGATGTTAATGGACCATAACTTGGTTGGAGGAGGCAGTGACTCCGTTTTTAGCTCAGTTTGAGGTCACCAAGAAGGTCACAGTGACCCAACTTATAGAACCTGTATTTCTTCAGACTACAAGTCACTCCGGAGTTTAAGTTACAGCAGCAAAAAAATGCAAACTAAGCAAAATAAATAATATGAGTCACAGTTGGAGTATAAGTTGCACTTTTGTTGGTTTTCTTCAGTCAGATGACCTTTGCCCTTATTGCTTGATTGGTTTGTTGTCGCTGGTTTCATGTTGTTGTCCTGCTCTTGTTAGGCTTTTTTTTTGGCTTCCTTTTCACATTCCTTCAGGTTTCGTGTTTTTCTTGTGATGAAACTTCGTCCTGTTTCTCTGATGTATGTTTTATTGATGTGGTATTTTCTAGATGTCTCAGCATTTATTGTTTGCTGGATCTTGTCTTTTGGGTGAACCAGGAGTTGTCTGAGTTTTTTGTGCAATTTGACCGAGGTGCTGATGTGGTGTTTTTTCAGATGTGTTCATTTATTCCTCTATGGCAATACAGCTATTCCTTGTTCTCCGTCTTTCAAATATATCACCTGTCTGAGACCAAAAGAACTAAAAAGTTTTTAGCACTATAGACACTGTGAACGTTATCGCATTGATTCAGAGACTTTCCCTGTGCGATGAGCTTCACCATCTACTGCAGGAGCTGCGTCTAAATTATGGCACTTTCAGCGGTACTTCTGTCTCTCTGTGACCCAGTTTGATGACTTGCTGTACCACATTAGTCCGAGTATAAAAACAAGAACAATAATGTCGCTGCGCAAATAAGAAAATATAAAATTCAGGAGGACGACCAGGTCCAGCAACCTAGGCGGCCGCCTAGGGCACCATCTGCTGGAGGGGGTGCCAAATCACAACGATTATATATTAATTTTTTTCTCTTTTTTTGTTCTTTTCATAAACAGTTTGACGCCCCACTCATTTAATCTAAAAATAGAAAAGTAATTAAATAAAATAAAATAACTCAAAGGTTTGATGTGATCAATAACTCTGCAGTGCAGAGCCCCTCCCTTCCTGTCACTTCTGCTGGGGGGAGGAGAGGAGCGTGCAGTGTTAAGGATGAAAAAAGGAAGAGGAGGAAACCCGAGTTAAAAGCAGAGGTTTGTCTGTATTACTTATATAAAATTGCTTGGAAAGTCACCCCTCCTCCCTTCATTTTGGTCAAAAAGACAAATTTAACCGGCGATCTAGAGTCTTTTTTCCAATACCTTTAACAGTTGAAGCCCACAGTCAGTTAGCGCGTGTGCCTACAAACGCAGAGTATATAGATCCAAGCCCCAGCTGGGACGTCTGAATCTGACTACCTGAAGGCAGTGGCAGAGGGGAGGTTCTTCTTCTTTTGTTTTTCTACTGTTTACTAGCGCTTGTCCGCCACTTACAATAGGTAGAAACTCAGAGCAAAAAGTCAAAGTGATGCAAAAACCCTCAAGTCTTGCTCCAGACTTTTTGTTTTCACAGCTCTGTTCCTATAAATGTCTGTCTTGGTATCATATATTTCAAGAGGGGCACAGGAAGGCGGTCAATAATTTCTCCTTCGGGACCAGGTTTAATACGGTTGGCACTTCTGTGTTTTGAAAAGGGTGACACCCACCCGTCACTACCAAATCCGAGTTCCCAAGTCCTGCGAATAAACATCTAAAAGTTAAACCAGTTGAACTTTCAGCCCGTGATCAGTGAACGCACGATTTGTACGTAGAGCCCGCGACCGGACTTAAGGACCTGAGTAGCAACTCAAATGTGAGCGTCCTGAACACAGGAGCCTGAAACTCGGGGTGACGTTTGCTCACGTAGACTTCTCATTAGAAGATTACACTTGAACGCGAGTCGAAGCAGCTGGTGTGAAAGTTTAAGCGTCGTGGGATATTAGAAAATTTTTTTTTTTTTTTTTTTAATCATTAAAGTCACTCCAGACTCAAGAGTTGCATCCTCGACTAAACTATGAAAGAATGTAACTTATACTACAAAAAAATACAGTAAATAATAAAGAAACACCATTAAAATTTAACAAACTTTCTTTTTTTTTTTTCGTGCAGCATATAAACAGTTTGAAGTTGACAACACAAAAGACTCAATAGAGTGACACATGCATCATTATGGTTCAAAACTCATTTCTGAATTGTTTTGAAGACAAGCTGAATCTGTGGAGTTTGAGGTTTAGTCGTGTTGGAGCTCAGAGGCATCGTGTTGGTTAACTACAGACACATTTACAGTTTCCCCACGTTCCCTCCGCCTGTCTGCTTATTGATCCAGAGAAGGATTTCTTTCAATGGAAATTAGGCTGCATCTCCGTCCAGCAGAAACCACACGACCAATACATCAACCACAGACCTCCACCCCCCCACCGAGCTGCTGGACGTTACCTTAAATTAAACAATGTCATGTTCAGATTCAATATAAGCTTTTCTGTGCTTCACATTTCAGCTCCAAATGCAGTTTTATTACCAGACTGACGTCTCAGCCCGCATGTCACCGTCAGGTTCAGCTCTCTGATCCAGAGTTTGGCCCGGGGGCGAAAACGTCAATCTGGTAATACAAGTGAACGCATGTGAAGATGAAGCAGTTCTTCGTTAAATCCACTTCCTGAGTCACATGGAAGCATAATAAACCTGCAGCAAAGTTTGCTGAGAGTCTCAGAGGAGTTGATCCTTCTGAGCAGCAGAAAATGACGGAAAACTTGAAGCTTCATTCATTTGAGAAACATGAGGAGTAACATTTACACATCCATCCATCCATCTTCTTGACCGCTTCTTCCCTTTCGGGTCGTGGGGGTGCCGGAGCCTATCCCGGCTACTGAAGGGCGAAGGCGGGGTACACCCTGGACAGGTCGCCAGTCTGTCGCAGGGAACATTTACACATTTTTGTATTTAATGAACCACGATGTGGGAAAATGTCAATAGAGGAGGAACGTATCAAAACCACTGACTGGATCTCAGAACTGGACTGTGATCCGTAGAAACTAGTTTACTCCCAGCTCCGATCAAATGAAGTCATTTCAGTCGCCATTTTACCTCAACATGGACGCTGCCATGTTGGAGCCAGACGTCATCTAAGCAGTGATTGGTCCAAGTTGGTCTGAGTCTCTATGGCAATCACAAGGCCACACCCCTACCACTTGGTTGCAAACATTTAATACTGGACGTGGGGGCAAGCAGGCTCCGCCTACCTTTATTAAGGCATCTGATTGGTCAGTTTATTAGCCTGAATAACTTGAATTACAGACAAAATATCTTGGGGAAAAAAAGACGATTTTGGCTTTTTGGAACCTGGAACTTCTTGTTTGGAACATCAAGTGGGAGGGGTCACTCGGTCCAGTTCTCATATACAGTCAATGATCAAAACATGATAATCAGGCAATTATCAGGACTATCCAGTTTCCTCTTCATGCTTCTTTCTCGTCCTGGTTGGAGTTTTTTTGTGCAAAGGCCCCCCCAAATGAGCAGATGTTGGAACTGCAGGATTTTAGGTATGTGGAAGAACCAAACCAAAACACAACACACTCCTCCATGTTTTTAATGTTGTCCCGAGGACCGTCCCAGTTTGGAATAAACTTTATTTCATTCCATCTTGGCTTCATCTTCCTTCCAAGGTCTCAGTCACATGTCTACAGACATCACATATGGAGAAAGCAGCAGTAAAATCCAGTCTTTTAACTACTACTTAAAAAAAACAATATTAAACATCAGCATAAAGTAGAGAAAATCAGTTTTAGAAGTTTTTTTTTTCTTTTTGACAGAAAAATGTAAGAAACAAAGATGCAAATGACCCTGACGCTGACCTGCAGTCCTTCCTCAGAAGGTTCTGCGCCCGTCATAACATTTCACTATCAGCTGGCAGCAGGTCGGCGGTCAACAAGGTAATTTGCATCTTTATTCCTTCCTTTTTTTGACAAAAAATAAGTTGTTTCGGAGCACTGTGCTGCTCACACTTTTTTTACTAGCATTATTGGTGGGATTCTGTCATGCAGGAGATTTTCAGAATGCACATTTTCATAAATATAAAGCATAAACTTAAGGAAATTCTAAAAAATGTTCTCTTCAGTAATGAGATACAGTCACGTTTGGACTCTCCTAGTTTTCTAGCATTGTGAACTGGATTCTTTCTGTACTTTTAGCCGACGTTTGTTCAGTTTGGTCCTCTATGTTACCTCTAAAGATGAGAGAATCTGTGGATGTAGACGTTGGCAATCAAAGGATTTACTGAGAAGAGCTGCAGTTTTTACGGCGCTCTTGAATCATTTCCCGACTCCTGCAGAGTCTCACTGTGAAGTGCACAAGTGAGACGAGATCTAAGAGAGCGTCCAAAGCTCGATTTCTGCAGCCTTTAAGCTCTTTCTAGTGTTCATAGTTGGAAAATAACGACCATTACAGGTGAAATCATGATTGTTTTTAGTATTATTTGGAGTCTTTTATTATACGACTGAAGTTTCTCACAACTATCTGTCATCTGATCTGATGTTAAATTAAATCAAGGACTCGACTTCTTGCATTCAAATGTATATTTTAAAATACAATGAAACATTAGTTTTATAAAGAAAATTGAATAAATCTACTCATCTGACACCTTTTTGTAACTCTAAGTACTTCTACTTTAAATTTCCACTAAAATCTCTTGTTTTGTCTGTTGTTCTGTTTTTCAAAGCATTCCCAGTAATCTTTTAATTATGATGATGGTTTTTTAGAAAATCAAAGTGTCTGTTTTTTTAAATGTTTCTGCAGAGCGACAGGAGTTCGTTAGAAATTGGAGTTGTGGGCGGGACCATTGGTGCAGGGCACCCCCATCCCCCCTTCCTGTCGCCATTGCTTAGAGCTCGGAGCAGCGTACTTTTTATGTCAAATATACTTTCTTTTTCCAACTACATTTTTTTTTTTATCTGCCCCAGATTCACAACAATTTGAATATAGACGTATTTAGAAATACAATTTTGAGCGTAATTGAATTTATATTAAGATTAAGATTAAGAAAACCATCATTAGTCCCACAGTGGGGAAATTGCAATATGTCCTCTATTGGGAGAAAAGTTCCACAGGAATGTGTTAAAACACCAAAAACAGTATTTTCTTTAGAGTGGTTGTTTGAAAATCGATGTTTACCTTTGAGTGGTAAAAACGTCAAATATCCCAGAATTATCATAATAAAGTTGGTCCCTCTGCAGAAATAAGAACTAAAGAAAACTATTTTAATGGTTTTCTCTAATCTCTGTTGGACGTTTCCAGAGAATTTCCCTGGAAAACAGGATTTACTTGATCATCACAGACAAAGTTGACTACGCTTTTCACTTCATCAAAAAGAGTTTATTAGGTTTACATTTACGTCTTCATTCTCTGACATTTGTACCTGATGTTGAAAGTTTGGATTTGTTCTCTGGACCACGTTTCATTAAGTGAAAGACTTTTCTAGAACCAGGGTGGTCAAACAACGGCCCGTCAAGAAATACAATCTGGCCCCAAATAATGTTTAATTTTTTTGTGATTCTTGTGCTATATAAATAAGTTGACCGTTGTCTAGATGCTATTCTGTTGCTGCGCTCATGTCATGGTGGAGGTTGGCTGTTTTCCTGATGCTCTCGTGTGTCATTTTTCCAACTGCACTTGAACGCAGCATTTCTTTAGCTTGCATTTCCCCCTGAAGGACATTCACCCATGGGGCTCTAAAACTGCAGTTTTGAAATAAAAACTCCCAAATGTTCTGTTATAAAATGTAAATATATATATTTTAAATCAAATGAAAGCATTTTTATGTCCAGATTTTTTCTTACAACAAAACACACCACACTTTTGCTCCTGGTCCGGCCTTTTCTTCACATTTTAGAACCTCTTGTGGTTTACAAGTCAAAACGTTTGCCCACTCCTGCTCTATCCATCTTTAAACTGCATATTTGGCTTTTATAAATTATTAAAATACATTTATCTGTGAATTTAGAAAAGATTTTTCAGAAATCAATGTTTTGTTGATGATACTGATTCAAAAATGTGTTGAAATTAGAAACAGTGATGTTCTGGACTGACTCATCTACATCAACTCTCACATTATGATCCAAACTGAGCTCACTGTTTGTGTTCATTATCTGTGACCAACCCCCTCAGGATGATATATTTCTAATTAACTGGCTGATGAGTGACCCTCCATCTCCTCTCGTCCTCCTTCACTTTCCCTCCTCTGTGATGGATCTGATGAGTGACACTCGATCAAAGCTTAAATCTGTTCTTCTGCTTTTCTCTGCAGCTTGAAGAAGACCTCCATGTGGATCAAGAGTTGAAGAAGAAGCTCCTGAGACTAGTGGTGAGTTTGATCGGCTTGATTCTTCTGGAATCCTCCATCAATAAAAAGGAAATCTTCAGAAATCTTTCATTCGTGTGTAGCTACACTCATTTTTGACAGTTTTTGGACTCTGCACACAACATGTGCTGCAACTGAACACAGATTGAAAGCTAAACTTTGACCAGAGACTCTGATTTGGTTGGGATGTATGGATGGCGATCATGGTTATGATTATTGATTATGAAGGAAAAATTAATAATTGTGGTTTGTGAATTCTATAACACTGCGACAGACTGGCGACCTGTCCAGGGTGAACCCCACCTTCGCCCATCAGTAGCCGGGATAGGCTCCGGTACCCCCGCGACCCTGAAAGGGAGGAAGCGGACAAGAAGATGGATGGATGGATGAATTCTGTAACACAGTCTTTCATATATCAGAATAGAGCTGTAAAAGAACAACATATAGCAGGATTCACCAGAGTTTCACCAATCTGACAATTCACACCAAAACTCTTCTAGCTGTTGGAGGTAGACATGCATCAATAGAGCGTAGAAAAAGAAGGAGAAGCCCCTCCCTGCTTGTCCAGTGTGAACACCATAGGTTATACCAGGCGTGAGCAAACCACTCCCTCTAAACCTTTTAATCTGGTCCGCTACACTGGAATAAATTATATCGATAATTCATAGTAATGCTTTATATTTCCCCGTAATTTTAGAGTCTCCTCATGGATGATGCTCCACAAATTAACTGACAAGTGTTTGGGTGCAGAAAGTTATTTTTGCATTCTGTTGTGTTGGAAGATTTGTTGTTTTTCTCACAATCATGATTTTTTTCAAGTCATTTTTTGTCATTCCAACAAACAGAGTTTTTCTAAGTGTGTTTTTTTTACCTGAAAGGCATTAACCAATTGGTGCAGTTGGAACTAAAATAGGAACAAAAAACACAGTTTTTACATTTAAAAAAAGCATATTTTTGTCCAGATTTCATGTTGTTTCCTTTTCATACGAGGTCACTTACCAAAACACCTCAAACCTCTGATCCGGCCCGTCGGTCACGTTTTAGAACCCTTTGTGGCCCACGAGTGGAAAAGTTTGCCCATCCATGGGTTATACTCACGTTCATGAACACGCATTAAGAACGTTCTCAAACGTGCATCACATTCCAGTGTGTCTGTAGTTTGTGTTTGTGTTTCTAGTGAGGAAGGCAGCACACCGCGTATCTTTTCCTTCTTGATCTTCATAGTTTTCTAGCAAAGACTTGATTATCGCCCCCTAGTGAGCAGCTGTTGGAACTGTTTTTGGGCGGTTTGGTTCACTTTAGGTTTGGCATTCCTGTGTGAAAGCGACCTGAGATCACTTCAGATCACCAGGATCAGGATGGCTGAGAGTTTTTACCAGCTTTCTGTTGGTTCCTATAAATGTATGTTATTGGCGAAGCTGAACTGTGTCTCCTTTAGTTCACACGTTTTGTCCCGTGTAAGCTCGTATCTCCATGGTTGTTCTCTCTTCATCTTCTTCAAAATGAAAGCGTCTGTCCTTTTCTCCGGCTCCATCGCCCTGCATCCTCGCCTCGCTCTCATATCCGTCCTGGAGATTCGTCATCTGCTCCTCGACGCTTTCTCATCGCTCAAGTCTAATAGGATGCGTGTGGATCTATACGCGTGGGTGCCTGTCTGTGTAATAAACCGCTCTCAGCTTCAGAAGCCGTTGGACATCTTCAGCTCTCATCAGAGCGAGGCGTGTGTGCGTTATTGGAGATTCATCAGCCAGATGTGACGATGATGGATGTATTTACAGATGCAGGCAGACTAAGACGGTCACAACACAACGAGCTGCTGTAACACAACAGCTGTGTGTCTGTGTGTGTCGTCCTAACGAGGTGTGTAACTCAACACCTGACTGAGGCTTGTTAGCATGTTTAAGACGCTCGAACTCTGTTTATCCTACAAAAAAGTCTCTTTTTTTGTTCTATTTTTGTCTGAGCATCTTTGTCCCGTCACAGGATTCTTCTTTTTGTTGATTCCTAAAAAGCAGACTGTTGTTATCCTGAACAGCATTAGGGTCCTAAAACTGTATTTTTGGGCCAGAACTGTAATAATCCTCTTTACAAAGTCTGGTCCTTTTCATAAAACCCAACAGTGATTTTAGTTAACTTAGAAGCACCTGAAGGGATTAAACGTGTGTTTTCCAGGATTGTTCCTGTTAAAGTCAGAGTTCAGGAGTGGAGCTTCCTCTGTTGGAATGACAGCTGAGGGTGGAGCTCATAAATCATTTTCACAATAAGGATGCAGCAAAGTATTTCCCTCCTGTCCACCTTGTTCTATAAACAGAATAAAAACCCACATTATGTTTGGGTTGACGGGAAGCAGGAGAAGAACGGCCTTCTGGGTCGACCGCAAATCAAAGTCAGCACATCAAAGCAAAGAGATTTATACAGACCATTTACAAAAAAGTTAGAACATCATGAAAAATGAACCAATTTCAGTGATTCTATTCAAAAATTTCACAATAAAATGGTTCAGTTCCCACAAGCTCATTGATTTCACCCATTTATATTTGTTTATTTTTACATAAATTGGAGTTTCAGCTCATAAAGTTACAACACCTGCTTCATCAATCTTTAATAACTCCCTAAATTCTGCAGTCTGCACAAGGAGGCCGTGAGTGCTGTTCATGTGATTCATGCACGCTCCTTCTGTGCAGCCGGACTGTTACAATTGAGGAAACAATCAAAGTGTAGTTTGTGTAGACGTCCTACGAACGTCCTACAGGCACTTACATTTCACGTGCACACCCTGTACATGTGGCATTACTCACACCTTACTAGTGCTGCTACAAACAATTATTTTAGTAGTCGACTAATCAAAAGTGGTCGGCTAGTACAGGTAAACGCTGTACAGCTGAATGTGCCTTTAATTTAAGGCTTCCTTTTAGTTTTTTTGTCAGTAAAAAGCATAGTTTTCAATTGAGGAAAGATTTAAGCTTTTTCAAAGACAGACATGTCATCTTTGTAACACTGTGAGCCTGTCAGACAAACAGCCAGAATCAAAGAGACTCTTCAAATTATTTCTAAATAGTCCTGAATGTCTATAAAAAAGACCATTTTTATTTTGTTTTCAGGTTTTTTTGGATTGTTCTGGAACTTGTTTTTGGTGGAACTCATGTCCTGCTTTTAGTGCTGCCAGAAACAATTATTTTAAGAGTCAACTAATCACAGATTATTTTTTCTGATTAGTTGACTAATCAGGTCATGCACAAAGTGGATGTAAAACACACAGCTTACCATCTTTAAACTATCTAAAAACTATATATATGGGATTACCTTTAATAATGCTAGTTTGAATGCTGTTAGC
Source organism: Oryzias melastigma (assembly GCF_002922805.2). Lineage (NCBI taxonomy): Eukaryota > Metazoa > Chordata > Actinopteri > Beloniformes > Adrianichthyidae > Oryzias > Oryzias melastigma. The sequence goes on along the minus strand of NC_050524.1, from coordinate 2,498,020 downwards.
TGAATTTGCCTGCCGAAAATGCTAGTGACAATAGCTGAACATGTTGAAATTGAAAGCTAAAAACGCTGAAGTTGATAGCTGAAATCGCTGATGCTAATAGCTGAAAAAGCTCATAGCTAGCTAAAATGTTAGTTAAATGGCAAAAAAAAATTTTAAAAAGCCTAAATTAGCCAAAACAGCTGGTATTAAGCTGAAATATTAGCTAAACTCCAAAACAGCCCTACAAAAAATCCTAAATTAGCCAAAATAGCTAGCAAGTAGTTGAAATATTAGCTAAACTCCAAATTAGCGTAATAAACAAAAAAGCCTAAGTTAGCGAAAAAAGCTAGCATGTAGCTGAAATGTAAGCTAAATTCCAACACAGCCAAAAAAAAAAAAAAAAACTAAGTTAGCCAAAATAGCTAGCATTCAGCTGAAGTATTAGCTAAAATCCAAGTTAGCCTAAAAAAACTTAAAAAATAATAAATTGGTCAAAATAGCTAGCATCTAGCTGAAATATTAGCTAAACTCCAAAATAGCTTTAAAAACTGAAAAAGCCTAAACTACCCAAGATAGATAGCGTGCAGCTAAAATATTAGCTAAAATCCAAGGTAGCCTAAAAAACGTTAAAAATCCTAAATTAGCTAAAACAGCTAGCATGTAGCTGAAATATTAGATAAATTCCAAAACAGCCACAAAAAAATAAAACTAAGTTATGCAAAGCAAGCTTGCAGCTAAAATATTAGCTAAACTCCAAATTAGCATAAAAAGTCTAAATTACCCAAAATAGCTAGCATATAGCTGAAATTAAATTATTAAAACAGTCAACGACAAATTTAATAGTCGATTGGTCGTTGATTAGTCGACTAATCATGGCCGCCCTACTTGCTCTCCAGAAGTGAATTCCACCAAACAGCTGTTTGTTCGGATCATGTTTGTACATCTCTCTGTACTATTGATCACTGGAATCCATAATAAGTGAGATCAATAGCATCCCTGGTATCAATAATGTGGATGCTTCAGCCTCTTTGTGTGGATTAAAAGCTTTCAGATTCAGATGTTAACAGAAGAAGGGATTTGTTTTGCTTCTGTAAGTCCACAGCAGATGGCGTTGGACACGCAGAGCTGCTGGCGCCGTCACGCTCAGACAAAGCCCGGATCATCAGACGGCCGGCGTTCTCTGTCAGCGCACTCTTTCTTTGGGACTCACTTCATCATCATTTCCTCCAACAAATCCGTGTCTCAAAAATGTCCAGCAGCCTTTCACAGCGCGTTGGCCAGGTGGGCTCTGCTGATACCAAACAGAGGCAGAGCGGTCACTCCTCCGATTCCCTTTGAGTTGGTAAATGAGGTGACGGAGCAGAAACCAGAAACTCATTCTCTGTCACACAAAAGGAGATGAAGTCTTCAGGTTCTGAGAGTGGAGGCTTTTGTGGTTCTTCTGCAATCAATAAACATTATTAGGAGCCTTAGTTCCCTCACAGGAAGCTTTCATAAAACGACTTTCTGAGGCATTCTGGGAAAAATCCCAACTTTCCTAAACCATTTACTCAGTTCAAAGACTGACAATGCTCCTGAAGATAAATTAGTTTCTTTCTAAAAACCGACCCGACTGACATAATCAATTTTATTTCAGAATTTTCTAGTCTTTCATTTTTTAAGAACAAATAAAGAAAACTTAGAATTGGGATGTGTCATTTTTGCCTCATCTCAATAATTCTGTTTTCTTGTCTGCGTACTACATATGTATATAAAATGTACCAAATTTAGGGCGCTCTATATGTGCTGAAGTTCATTTTAAATACAGGAGAGGATCAATAGTTTGTTAAAATGTTCCAATGACAACAGACTGAAATGAAAAATGCTTCCGAAAACCAAAAACTGCGCCTCCTCGTCCCCTCGCCGCTGCTGCGAGCTCGGAGTGTGTTCCCCGTACTTCGGGTTTTTTGCATCACAAATATGATCTTTTTCAAACAGCATCGTTTCATCAGCTCCTGAATCACCTCAGTTTGAATAAAGAAACACTCAGAAATGCAGATTCAATATTAATTCTCTTCAGAACACAATTTTAATCAGAATGAGTCTTTAATGATACTTTGCAGCTAAAAAATGGCGGTAATGAAACTATGAACTCTGACCTCACTTTACTCACAAATACTGAAACTACAAACAATAATATGATGTAATCGAATCTTATTATCCACCTTTACCGTAAAACACTAAAGAATAATTACTCCATTTTTAAATTTGTGAAATATAAATCTTTGCAAAACCTTTAGTTTTAATTTGATATAAAGTTATTTTTTTAAGTATTGAGTGACGTTGCTGTTGTTTTTCTTATAAAAGTTTAACATTTTTAGAAATGTTTGCAAATAAAACCGATGTTCTTAAAGATGTCACATCTTGATTTTTATTTTACATTTTTTTAATTATTTTTTTCTTTTGAAAATATATGTCTGATTTAGAATCTTATCATCAAATATCCTAAAAAAATTTAATATTACATTAGTTATTTTTTAAATAATGAAAATATGTTGTTAAATCTTAAGAATACATTTTTAAGAAGCAGTTGTTTGTTATTTAGGGATTATTCAAATGAGCTGAAGTTGGAACTGCATCAAAAAGAGGAACAAACAACTTTCCACAAAAAGACAGAACATGGAGAAATGAGGGGCTGTTGTGAAGAACGTGGACAGTTTTCTCCTCCGTGCACACTCCTCAGCCTCCAGCTGAGTCCCTCACAAACAACGAAGAAGTACTTTTCTGCAGAAACTTTGGACATTTTTTGATTTTCTAATATAAATTTAAAGGATTAAAGTTTGCGAAGCTGCATACGATCTTCAAAAAACTAAAGAAAACCTTCCTCCTCATGAGCGCATGTTTGAGAAAAATAACATCCGACCACAGGTCAGACTTTTAAAAACCCACTTTCATACGAATTATGTTTTGAATGATGCATTTTTACGACTCTAGAGACTGATATAAAGAAAATTAGCCTTAAAATTGTATTTTAAAGTATTTTTTTATTCAAACTCCAGTTAATCATAACGCCGCTGCAAAAAGCTTGTAGTCGTGATGTTAAAAATACAGTGGGCGGGGCCACAAGCTCCTTGCTCCGCCCCATTCTGATGCATCCTCTTACAGACAAATAGATCCATGAACGTCTTCGTTCTCCCTGAGATGGAATCTGGTTCTAAGCTCTGATGTTTCTCAACAGTTTTGTTGCACCACTAATGTTAGGTTGTGAGGCGCTGTAAGCTAGCAGGTAAATGTGTAAACAAAGAGCTCTGAGTTATGGGTGATGGAAGGAGGGGCGGGGTTGCTCCTCGCTAACTGTCCCTCATTTAACCCAGAGGAGAATTCCTACTGAACTCCTGATAATTCAGAAATTATGTCCTAGAAAACGACGCAGGTTATTGAGTTTAATAATCATTAAAAGAGCAGTGGAACGCTTAGAAAATAGATCAAAAGATGATCAGAGTGGGACTTTAAGCCAAGAGAACCGTTAAATACCCCTTAATGGCAGCTGTACGTGACTCCCATTTGAGTTTTTTGGTTAGCAGAGATAAATCGGGATCATCTTTTTATTCTTTTTTTCTCCATATATTTGCTTGTGAATCCTTTGTTTTAACGTCCTCCCATCAAACACCTGCGGTACCACTGAGAGAGCAGAACCGTTCACTGTTAGGAATCCAGCAAATTCACCAGGAATACAGCACAAATACAAATATAAATGTTTGAAATTATTAATACAATTTAAAACATTTAGTTTTTTTTCTAGATTATAGTTTATCTGGGACAAATACAAAAACCGTCCCCTAGAGTAGAAATAAGTGTAAGAATTCTTAAAATTGAAAAAATATAAATTTCAATTAGCAAAGAAATCTGCCAATGTGGTAAGAAAAAGGATTTTACCAAGAATTCTTATTTTAAAAGACAAATGATGTCTTAAACTAAGATTATTTTGTGAATAAAAACATATTTTTTCCTGTAAGACAGAAAATAGAAGGTTTTTTGACTTTTTTAGGTTGAGTTTTTGCAGTGCAAGCAGAGCGACCCTCTTTATGACTGGAGTCTTTATTTATGGTGTTTCCGTGACGGACCGTTCTCTGCTCCTGGTTCATATGTATTCACAGGAGTTTCTCGTTTGTCCGTGGAGCAGAATTCCCTTCAGAACCGGCTGCATCATTTCAGTCTCAAAAATCAAACTCACATCAGTCTGACCCGTTTTCCAATCATCGTCGTCCTAGAAGACAATAACGCCGAAAAGCTCCCAGGATTTGAAACGAAGGAGCGCCGGCTCCTGAAGCATCACAATCATGGCGGAGGCGGCGGAGGGAAACAAATCCCTGCTGTGCTGGCGTTTTTTTTTGACAGCTGATTAATTGTTGAATGTCAGAGAGTCTGTGTAGAGAGGATTTAGGTTGCAGCTGATGCTGCGCGTCGCTAATCAGTGGATGCAGGAAACACATCAATCTACTTCCTGTTAGACGTTTGTTTGAAGTGAATTCAACCGAAGAAAAAAAGAAGCTTTTAGTGTCCTTAGGGAAGAACTACATGGAGATAATTGGTAACATAATTCTGCTGGGTGACCTCTGACCTTCATGTATGTCTCATAAACATTCAAAGAATTCGACTGAATGGATTCTAGTTCTGTCTTCAGAGACCCGTTCCAATGATTAAAAGCGTTCCGATCATCTTTGATCTTTTTTCAAAGTGTTCCCAGTGTTTTCTTAGTGGAATTATTACTTTTTTATCCAAATTCCTAAAACCTGCGTCATTTTCTAGGACAGAGTTTCTGTTTTCTTTAAGTTGTTTGCACAATGACTCCATTCAGAAAAAGTTAAAATCGTAAAAGAAATTTAAAACACCGTGAAATATCAAGTACATTATCTAAAAGCCATAAAAGTCACAAGTCAGAAACACAATGTAAAAAACAGCTGTAGGCAGGAGCAATCCCACCCCCTTTCCCATCATCCATAGCTGAGCTGTTTACACTCTCTCCCACTAGCTTACAGCCCCTCACACCCCCAACATAACAAGCTTTTCCTTTGACTTTTGTTTTTATTAGTTTAATAGTTTCAAATTAATATATTAATAAAATAAAATAATATTGTAAAAAAGTTTCCTTAATCTTTCTTAAAGTGTAAATTTGATTTAAAACATTATCACATTATGGATTATTATCACATTTACATTTTACAGCATTTTTCTTGTATTATTTTTCAACATTTAAATATTTTTTCTCTTTATTCTTTGCAGGTTTTTTGCTTCATCTCCTCAGTTTTTACTCTTAGACTGCTGGTGTGTTTTACTGTTTTATTGTCTAATCTTTGTCTTTTATCTGGTGTTTTCATGGTTTTTATGTAATGTATCTATATTTTTTTTTATCTGGAGTTATTTTAACATTTTTATCTGTTGTTTTAATTGTTCTTTGATCTTTTAAAGTGCATGGCCTTGTCTGACTGAGGTCCCTTAAGGCGCCGTATGAATCTAACTTAAACTTATGAAGGATTCTTTATGATTTTTTTTCTCCCTGCAGGTGAGCTAGTCGCTCCACTCTCAGCTCTTCACTTCTGGGTGGCGTCTCCTCCTCCTCTTCACCTTCGTCAGACCAGACCTTTGTCATGTTTCCCTCTGGCCCCGCCTCCCCCGCCGTCCTCCTCCTCGTCTCGCTCCTCTCGCTGCCCCTCTGCCAGCCGGAGTCGCAGCCCGGCGGGCCGAGCTCCGACCTGGACGTGCGAACGCTCATCCCCTCTGAGTCGCCGCCCTACTCGCCAACTGCTCTGTCCTATGCAAACGCCACTCCGCCCGGAAGCAAGGACAAGTGCAATGAGGTGACGAGGTGCTACCCCGGAATCCTGCTGCCCGTCTGGAAGCCCGAAAATCCTGGGCTGGGGTACCAGGTGGCCCGAGCCGTGGTCTACTTCCTGTCACTGATGTACATGTTCCTGGGGGTGTCCATCATCGCAGATCGCTTCATGGCATCCATCGAGGTCATCACCTCACAGGTAAAGCCCCGCCCCTTACTTCCTCCCTACCTGTTCTGGGGCTCAGCTTTTTGTTTTGTTTCCCATTTAAGTCAATTTCAAAAGAAAAATGCATCATTTTGTGCAGACATGCAGCTAATTCTGGGATGCACGGTGGTGCAGTGGTTAGCACCCTTAAGAAGGCTCAGGTTCAAATCTATGCATGTTCTCTTTATACATGCAATGTCTTTAAATTGGGATTGAATCACAGATCAGTGATTCTGAAAGCAAACAGAAAATGATTGTTCTGTTCCTGATCATGGAGTTGCTGGAGCCTATCCAGCTACATTTGGTTAGGGGTTAATCCTGGATAGAATGCTCACTCTGAGACAAACAACCGCAAACATTTTCACACTTAGAGAGAGTTTGGAGTCACTAATGAAACCTTTGAAGCAAACACGCGTTTCTGATCTAAAGAGTTTCCCTTGTTTCTCTTTCAAAAGCTGCAGAAGCTTCTGAGTTCAGGAAAGATGGATGGATGGAGCTCTACAGCTAAAATGTTGAGAAGAAAATCAAAATGGGATTATTATAGGACAGCCAGTTGCTTTCTTTAATTGGAGAAAATATTAATGTGAACCAAACAAACTAAAATCATGACGACAAACTGTTGGTCCAACATTCTGGCTTTGATCTGCAGCCTGTTGACGGCTCTGAGCTTTGTGTTTGTTTCATTTCTTCATTCAGGATCTTTGTGTTTCCTTCTGTGCATCTCAATCTGTCGAATGTTTGATTCTAGTTGACAAGAAGATCTTCATCACCAAATGTGGATTTGTGGCTCAGTGTATTTGTGGACCAAAAACCTAAAGAAGTTCCTTGTTTGTTCATATTGAGGCTTTGATCTTATTTAAATTTGTTTTTGATGATAAAAACCTGAAGGAAATTATGACTTAGTGAATTTAATGGAGTAGAAAGTTTGGATTGGGTTCTCTGTAAATCTGGTTAGGGAGAGAAGAGATTGATAGACAGATGCGTTAGCTACTGCTACAACAAGAGAACACAGGTAGGGAAACTTTTTAAAAAAGTTTTTTTTCATTTAATAATAATACATAACATGAAAACAATATAAAATGAAATTATAACATGAATGATAAATGAAGAGGAGCAGAAAGAAGAAGACTTCTGTGATCAAACAAAAAATGAAAATGATCTTTACATAAATATTAAGCCTGGCCTACATTTTAAATAAAATATAAACATAAATACACGTTACATACATCTGTTAGGGAATCTCCTGTCAAATGAAATATACGAATGAGAACACTTTAAACAGAAGTGCGTATTAGTCATCAGGAGAAGCAGCACAGCAGCATCTTCTCACAGGAGACGGCTTCGAGCGGTCTGGACGTTTCATGGTTGCTCATTAACTCTCCGGCTGGGAAAAGGTCCGACAGAAGCTCTGGTCGGTCTGATGTCATCGAGTCGCTGCAGTGAAGACACAAACGAGAGTCGTCTGAACGAAGAGACTGGCAGCCAGGAGACTACAGTTACTCCAAAAGTTTAAAGGTGGAAAAACTGTTTTTGTTAATCCTCAATCAGGATCATTTCAGATTCAGACATTTGATTTTTTTTTTAAAATCTGCTTTAAATCTGAAATTTTAGAAAAAAATGTTTTTTTTTAATGACTTGGCAAAACACAAATGTTTCTGCTCAACAGAAAAACAATTGTCTATAGTTCCTTTGTGTTTTTAAATAAATGCTCTGAAATGCTTTACCTGAGCTGTCCGCCAGCCAACCGTTACACCGAACCGAGGAGAGTCGAGCCGTCTCGAAACCATCACAGTTATTACAGAAGTCAGATTCAAGCATACTCCAAACAGAGACCCCAACGTCACTCAAAGGAGGTGTCAGGAAGTGTTGGTGGAGGACCCATGTATGCAGGAGACCAGGTTTGGTGACAGAAACTGAACATTAATATTTAACCAAAACGTGACAAAAAAAAAACATGGAGAAAAACACGTGTTTGCAGAGCAGATGAGCTGAAAACCAGACATTTAGTAACAGAAGTGAAAACAGCTGTGGATAATCAGCATGAACCCGGAGTGGCTGATATTAGAACTCAAAACATGACCAAGAACACAAGGGAAAAACCAAATGAATGCCCAGAAACCTTACAGTACCCCTCCCCAAAAGGGCAGATCCCAGATGCCCAAAACACCCAAGAGGACGGGACCGTACCAACAAAACAAAAACAAGTCCAGAAAAACATTAAGATGGGCTGAGGGGTTTCAGAGAACCCTTCCTCAGAAACAGATAAGGAAGAGGAGCAGTCCCGAGTCCGACGGAAGGGAAACGCGAAAGGGAGCAAGACCACGACCATCCTCTGGAATCTGAAACATGGCCAAGGCGGATGAACGGCGACCCTCCACAGGAACAGGGAACATAAAGTGTGGCCCCAGCGACCCTCCACAGGAACAGGAAGCTTAAAGGATGACCCCAACAATACATCTCAGGAACGGAATGGTTGGATGTGGATTTGTGGAAATCGTGACATGAACATGACTGCAGGAAAACCCATCCGACATGGCGTGGCATGAACTAGTCCGGTCTGCTGCGTTTGGGTCCACAACAAGTTCCTGACAGAAGGTGCAAAAAATCCGGAATCTTCTGCAGAGCAACACCTCAACAAATTTGTAACAGAGACAAAAGTTAAAACCTTTACCGGGTCAGTTTCTCCATCTGCCAAGCTCCAATTAAACTGCTGGGAAAACCGGATGGAGAGGATGACTGCTGCTTCCTCACAAAGATCTGAGCCTCTGTTTCCTCAGAGAATCAGGCAGATTCAACAAAATACTGTTGTGATTCTGTCCAACGGCAAAAACCCAGACTCTCCTTCTGTCTGGGAGGAGGGAAATAAAGTTTTTAAAAGATGTTTATAAGGATTTCTTTAGACTGTAATCAATGGATTGTTGTAGAAACTTTTCAGTTCTGTTTATTTCATACAGTCACAAAAACAAGTGTTCACTCAAGACAAAAAGGCAAACTCTGATCGTTTGGGGTTTAAATCCGGAGTTTGTTAAACTGAAGTTACATCTGTAAGAATGTCTCCAATGGAAAATTAGGCGACTTTTTTTAATTATTTCTATTTAAAAAGTAAAAGTGATTTATAAACTGAGAAACTCCGACACAGAAGTGTTTTGGTCTCATTTCTTCTTCATCACTTCCACATTTGAATAGACATTAATAAACAATCAACACCAGATAAAGAAAAGCAATAACATTTTAAAATAATAGAATTCATGCTTTAATAGCAGTTTTCAGAGTTCCCATAAAGACTTTTGTTCCTAATATTTTTGAGGCTTTCTCCTTCCTTCGGAGCATCACCGACGTTTGTGTTGAAATTCTTCCGGTCCTTTATTGTCTCTATTGCTTCTGTCTGGTCTGTCAGGAGCCTCTTCTCGTCCTTCAGCTGCGTGTCCTTCCACCAGGGCTGTCTGACTTTATTCCACTCCTCCCCTTCGCTCAATAAACACAAAGAGATGGAACGAATTGAAGTCAGATTGCCTATTATGGAAAACTCTGCAAGTGAGCTAAGGTGGAGAATGAAATCACGCCGTTTATTGTGGCAGAGCATGCTGGGAAAGCTGTGAAAGCGCTAAAGGAGCCCGCACGCTCCTTCATCTCCAAGGTCGATTTAGAATAAGTCACGGGAGGACCGGAGTGATCTGATGGATCTGCAGGAGAGCATTTCACCGTTATCAGGGTGGGAGAAAGGGAATTTTATTGGAATTAAACGACCAATCAGAACTAAGTATCTGGAGGCTTCCTCTAAAAAGAATTTGAACAAAATCCTTATTAAAAATGACACAAAAAAGTCTGACAGCAGTTTTAGAGATTTGATGTAATGAGAAATAAAACCATCGAAATCGTTGCTAACTAAAATGAATAAGAAGAAACATTTTTGACATTTAACACCCATGACACACATAAAGAAAGTCAAAACAGCATTTCTGAGTATTTATTTATTCAAATCTGTATGAATCAGGATCAGATGAAAAATTTTAGTTTGAAAAAAAATCGTATTTGTGACATAAAAAACGGGGAACGGGGGGTGGGGTTGCCCCGTACGAATTGTCCCACCTGCAATTAGAGGCGAATTTCTAATGAACGTCTTCCACTTTGCAGAAATTACATCCTAGAAAACGACATGTTTTTGTTTGTTTGTTTGTTTGTTTTGGTAAGTGACTATTCTTTGAAAACGCTTTAAAAATATAAAACACGCCTTTTATTTTTACGTTTTTATGAGCTGAATTTGCCACAGAGGAAGTCACACCCGTTTAAAACCATCAGTTAATTAATAAATGTGGAAATTATTTTTTTTGCAAAGTTACTGACCATCTTTCTGGCAGGTTTACTGTTTAGAGGTGGAACGCAGAAACACAGATGGAAGGGGGGAGATTTCTAAAGAAAGAAATGAACTGTTCTGCAGCTGAAAGTATTTGACAGAGGATCTGGTTACTCATCATTGTGAAGATCAGTTGGTCTTTATGTTTGTGGAACAAGCCTAGCCGCTTTTATTTAACGTAAAAACAGACTTTCGCTGCTGCCTGGTCTTACAAAGGGTTTTCCATTTTTCAGTCACAAACATGTTTCTGGAACATTTTGATTAATGTTTTTCTAGATCCACTCAGAACATCAGAGACACTCAGCAATGTCACTTTGAGTCATTATATCTGCCCACCTGAGTCCCTGTTGCTGTACTGCCCCCCGGTGGTCTGGTTGCCTCATCACACGCTGGGATTTCCTGACATCAAAAGAGACAAATAAAAAAAATTAATTGTTTGAGGAAAAAATGGAGTTAATATTCCTATAGTATTTTTTATTAAGCTGCTTTGGTTTTATTAATTAGATATGAGTTTTTATTCTTCTTCTTATTATTATTTGAATTGACATGTGGATTCACCCCGTAGTGAAGTCAAGAAATTAGTTTTTTGTCCGACTAAATTGTCAATTTTTGGAACTTTGTCGAAGTGGGGGGAGTACATTTAGGTCAACAAGCCCCTCCCACTCAAATCCTCATAGATGATTGGTTGGATAAATGAACATACCCGTTCTGGTTTTGAAAACATTTTTAAAGTAAAACATGTATTTTTAATTTCTAAAAATGTGTGGGAAGATTTTTTTAATCATGTGTTTTGATTTCTAAGAGGAAGTTTAGAGGATCGAACCTTTTACATCTGTGCACCGAAGCTCTGGAACGCTCTGCCTTTTAACATTCGTGATGCGTCGTCTCTGTCCAGTTTAAAAACTAATCTCAAAACTCATTTTTACAGTCATGCTTTTAACCGTCCATGAGACTCTGATTTTACTGTCTTGATTTTTAGTTGTTTTATGCTTGTATTTTATCTGCTAGTGTTTTTTGGCTTTTATTGTGCAGTGCTTTGTAGCAGTTTGGTTGTGTTAAAGCGCTTTATACATTGATTTGATTTGATTTACAGTCAACATCTGATTGGAAGATTGCTGGTTTGATTCTCACCAAACCAGTTGAAGTGTCGTTGAGCATGACTGAAACCCACATTGCTCCTGATCTTTGGTCCAGTGAATAAATGTCTTTAGTGAGACTGGATTTGTTTGGACATGTTTGCGTACATTTTAAGAAATCATTTTTGAAATTGTGGCTATAGGAGGGACCACTGGGTGATGGGGAAGTATTTCATTTTGCTGGTTTAATTTATATAGTTAACTTAATATAATAGGAATAAAAATCTTTTCAATCCCCCCGATTGAAGGTGTTTGATTTTGTTCCGACAGGAGAAAGAGGTAACCATAACGATGCCCAATGGGGAAACGTCAGTGGCGACAGTTCGAATCTGGAACGAAACGGTGTCGAACCTGACCCTCATGGCTCTGGGCTCCAGCGCTCCAGAGATCCTGCTGTCTGTTATTGAGGTGAGACTAGCTAGTCCTTTCCCGTCTGTCTCGTTAATCCTGGCCTAACCCTGCTCCTCTGGTAAAATCCCGGCTCCGTGAACCCCTGCAGGTGTGCGGTCATGAGTTCGAGGCCGGTCAGCTGGGCCCCGGCACCATCGTCGGCAGCGCAGCTTTCAACATGTTTGTGATCATCGGGATCTGCGTGTGGACCATCCCCAACGGAGAGTCGCGTAAGATCAAACACCTCCGGGTGTTCTTCATCACCGCCTTCTGGAGCATCTTCGCCTACATCTGGCTCTACCTCATCCTGTCGGCCATATCGCCGGGCGTGGTGGAGGTAAGACTCACTAAAGTTGACTTCAGCCCAGAGACTGAACTGCGTCCTTCAGATGGAGAACATCGTTGACCTCCATTGTATTTTGGATGGTTCATTGTGCTGCAGGTCTGGGAGGCCCTTGTCACGCTGCTCTTCTTCCCCGTCTGTGTCCTCCTGGCTTGGATTGCTGACCGCCGCCTGCTCTTCTACAAGTACATGGGCAAGCGTTACCGCGCCGACAAGCGTCGCGGCATCGTGGTCGAGACGGAAGGGGACTTGACTCCCAGCAAGAGCGGCATGGAGATGCTCGTTGACGGGAAGTTCCCGCCTCGAGGGAGCGCAGTGGTCCCCGCTGAGAACTGTGGGGGTGGAGCACAGGATGGGGCCCCTGCAGCCAACAGCGTTGGAGCCGTGGCGACGGGAGGGAACCTGCCCAACTCCAACAGCATGATGGTGAACGTGGAGAGCAGCAGGGAGCTGGACGAGAGCCGCAAGGAGGTGAGTGGACGACCGTGTGCATCCTGTGTGTTGTTTGTGTGATTACTAAACAAAAACTGTGTCCCATCAAGGTACCTGCTGTCCTTTGGCACAAAGACACCATAAAGACTTAGTTACAACCGGCCTTAAGGGTGGATACTGGCTGTCTGTGGGCAAAAATACACAAACCTGTGAAATGTCAAACTCGTAGACAACTCTGTAAAACCGTAGACACGCCTTTTTTTCTACGGGCGTGCTGCGGGCGACAAGTTGTAGTGAACACTTATGCATCATGTAAGAGTATGTAAGGGGCAAATACATGAGATGAGGATGTGTTTTATGAATTTTTTTACCCCCAAATCCTGCACACTGTAGTGCTGTTCACGTGATACGATGGAGAATCCACAGACTAAAAATGGAGGAAGAGGGATTTCTCTGAACATGTTTTCAGTTTTGACTGAAACTTTGTTTGTCTGATGGGCGGTTTCAGTTCAAATCTTCTTTAGTTTCCTCTGCCGACTCTTTTTGGAGGCTCCTGCTCCTCCTTGAGGGGATTTTTCTGCTCCTCGCGCCTCCTCCTGATGTTGAGTAAGCTCCCTGTGTGCTGTCCAGATGTGTGAACAGGATTGCCTCCTCTGGTCTGCCCTGCAGGTGATCCGCATCCTGAAGGAGCTGAAGCAGAAATATCCGGACAAAGAGCTGGACCAGCTGGTGGAGCTGGCAAACTATTACGCTCTGCTGCACCAGCAGAAGAGCAGAGCCTTCTACCGCGTACAGGTAATGAGCCGAACACCTGCAGAGGCGGCCGTGGAGCTTTACAAGATGTTTTTTAATCTGTCTGCCTTTACTTCCATTATAAATAAACTTTAGACTTTTTATTTTCTCTAACCGTCCTTTCCCTCCAGGCAACTCGGATGATGATCGGAGCCGGAAACGTCCTGAAGAAGCACGCGGCCGACCACGCGCGCCGCACGGCCGTGGCAGACGAGGAGGCGCCCGAGGAGGACGACCTGGCCGTGTGCAGCCGCATCTCATTTGAGAGCGCCCACAGCCAGTGCATGGAGAACTGCGGCGTCCTGATGCTGGCCGTCACCTGCCAAGGTGGGAATCAGTCTGCAGAAGCATAATCCTGAAGGACAAACCTTTTCTAGAAGAAAATAAATCACATATTCAGCTTTAAACCTCCTCAAAGGAGCTGAAAGGATGACACGGTGTCTCTTCTCATTTCCAGTGGGAGGAAAGCAGCAAAAAAGTATTTTCATGATTGATTTACTCTGCAGTCGGAATCAGATTTTTGTTTTTCGTCTCTCCAAGTTTAATTTTTGATAGCTTTAAAAATGTATTTTCCTCATGAATGAAGCTGTGTTATAAACCCAAACCGTTGAGACATCAGAGTTTTCAGTTAGTATATTAAAAAGTCAAGAAGTGTCACAGAGCCTTGACTATTTCACCACATTCAAGTTAAAATGTCCACGTATTTGGAATCATTCAAACAGTTGATCTTTAAATCTTATCTTCATATTGTGAAACTAGAGTTTCTTTATACATTTTCTTGAATTTATATATGTCTGAACATTGAGCTCATTACTTAATTTAACTTAATTTTCTGTAGAATAGAATATATTTGCATCATCAGCAAATAAAATAAGTCTTTGAAACATTGAAGATATCATTGATGTAAATATTGAAGAGCAGCGGGCCCAGAATGGATCCTTGTGGGACACCACAACTTATCTCCTTGGCCTCTGGTGTAAATTCATTCATCTTGGCAAATTGTTATCTTCCTTTATAGGTTCTGACCCGATTTATCACTATTCCTCTGATCCCGTACACTTCTAGATCGCTTTCTGGCTCATTTAAGAACACACGTCACATTAATGCAGCATAAGAGCTGGAATAAAATATGTTCACATGTTTTCAAGCTGAAGACAAATCATTCATTACACCTCCAGCAATAAAATCCTCACTTTAAAATAGATTGCAGTAAAACTCCACTCCATGAAAGATCCCAACCTAAGTGTAGCATTTATGTTGCCCAAAAATGGTGAATATAATCACAATTAATATAAAATGTTAATTTTATCAGACCAATAATCAGAAGAGTTTGGTTTGGTTTAAGCAGAGTGAAGGCAGAGATGAAGGAAATTTGATTTTGGTGGATATTTAGAGACAGACAACATGAAATTGACAAAATGTCCATACATGAAATCCCAACATATACAAAGTATTGACATTCAAATAGAAGTGTATTTACAATGGCTTAATGTTCATTAATAAACCGTCATTATTGGTCTGGAGCGCATAGACCAATGTGGAGGAAAACTCACATACACAGTTTGTTCTGCGTCAGCAGCAGTCCATCAACAGATCCAGGACAAAACAGGCGAGTATTCCAATGAAGCAGTGAGTGGTTTATGAAGAAGCTAGCTCTGGTTTAACGGATGAGTGTGAGAGTCTGTTGGCTACAGGAGCCTCCAACCAACCCAGACTGAGCAACAGGATGGAGGAACTCCCTCTGAGGCTCCAAAAGTTTGCATCAGATGAATCTCTGCTTCCACTCTGCAGGAGGCCTTGGAGAAAACACCTTCTATGTGGACTACAGAACCGAAGACGGTTCTGCCAATGCCGGGTCGGACTACGATTACACCGAGGGAACCCTGGTGTTCAAACCCGGAGAAACGCGTAAAGAGATTAAGGTGAGTCAAAACTGTTGACTATGTGAGATCTGGAGTGAGTGGCGTCACCTTAAAAATGGTTTATTTCCAGCTCCAACAATAATTCAGTCACCAGTTATTCTTTATACGAAAGCCACCATGTTGGAACCAGTGAGCAGAGATTGGTCCATAAATCAGCTTGTGTCTTCGTTTCTATGACAACCACTCTCATCAATCAGGAGTGAGCTTACCACTTGATGGCGGCCTACAAAGAATCTGTTAATCAAACGTTTTGAATGTTGGCTGTGGGGTTAGCAGGCTCCACCTACTTTTTCATCTGATTGGTCAGTTTATAACTTGAATAATTTGAACAACAAAAAAAATATCACGAAAAAAAAATAATCAAGAAGTATCAGAGAAAGAATAATTATTCGGACCAACAGCTGTTTATTTCTCTATAGAAGTCTATGAGATTTTGGCCTCTTGGAACCAGCAGGTACTTCCTGTTTGGAACTCCAGGGGGGAGGAGTCACTCCGTCCATGTAGCGACTACATAAAAAAAATCAAAAGTCACAGAGAGACTGACGCTGTGTGACGCCCTAAACAAAGGGACTTGAATTGGGTCATGTTTTGAACCTTTAATAAATGACAGAATCATGGCTCCTACAGTCCAGTTCTCTGATACAGTCAATGGTTGAAACGTAATGTTACTCACATGGTTCCCTTTTTTATATTCTTGGATGTAAAAGAACAAAAGAAATCAGATAAAGAGGAGCGTCTGCAGGAAGAAAGCAGGTGGGAGAAGTTTTAGAATCTGTTGTCATCAGATTATCTCCAAAGCTGATTTCTGTTCACTTAAAAAATCCAATAATTCAAGGAATGAGATCATCAGGTCCTGAGTGTTTGGTATGATCCAAAAGAGGATCTTCTTCTTCTTCTGGTTTGGTGAAAGTCATAGTCATAGTCATTGAAGGTCACTTTGTTGCAAGATTTTAGGTTAACCATTTAGTTAAATCATGTTTTCTGTTGTGTCTTTGTTTTTGTCTTTCTTCTGACAGATATCAGGAAATATTTATCATTTCTGGAGGTGAAATTTCTTTAAGTCAAACAACAAACAGGAACCTGTCAGTTCTGCTTCAATACTGTGTCTGTTTAAGTGAATGAAGCAATGATTCCCTCTCACCTTTGGGTTGGAAGGCTTCATCTCACATATATATGTAGCGTTCCCGTCCTCTCAGTAGAGATGCATGAGCATGCTGCAGACTATTGAATAACCTGCGGCTTGAAAGACGAGGAGATCAAAGTGTAGTGGAAGGGGAGGCAGGGGGCTCCCAGCAGGAGTACCAGAGAAAGGCTGAGGAGGAACACAAAGACTGCAGCTGCTGCAGGTCGGAAACCGTGCAGCCGCTCCTTTAGTTAGGATTTCAACATCTGGGAGCAGGTTTGACTCCATGCGTCACCTTAGATTTGTCTTCTGTGTCTACACACACTGTTTCTCCTTTACATATAAAAACTGTTTAGTTAAGTATTGATAAAGGAGACAGATTTGTTTTTCTGTTGAAGCCAACGTTTGAAATTTGAAACTGCTCCTGGAATCTATTTGGATCTCCTCAAAGAGATGTTATTCCCATCATGAAGCATTTCCTCCAAACGTCTACAGCCGGGTGACAGCTCAAGCAGTGAATAATTCGATATTATTTTTAGAATATTCCTGTCGCCCTGCTCACGTGTCTTTCCTTCCATGGTTGTGTAAACCAGAGCTGGATTTCAAACAGTCGACAAACCAGCAGATGAAGGATGAAGAGGCGCTTAATGCATTAATTGCTTGCGCCTCCTCTGTGAAGGCCTTGATCCAGCAGCTGTGAGGACAGCTGCCGCGGCGCCGCTGCTGGAGGACTGTTTACTGCCTGAACGCCTCTGCGGCAGATGTTCCAACGCTCGTCCTCACCACAGAGAAAACTTCAATCAGGACAGCAGATGGATTATCAACATGCAGGAATGAGATAAAGTATCCATAGATAATGTTATTCTGTACGTTATTTCACTTTAAATGAAACATATTATACGCATTTAGACTTTAGTCACATTAAAACATCAGCAGAAATCCTAAATACTTTTGAAACCAATCAGGCTTCTTTCTCCTCCCTTTTTCCCACGCCCCGCCCACATGTATGTTCTCATTAAATCACGGACCAGTACCGCGATGCAGAGCGCGCTGTTACCCAACCTCGTTCCAGTACCCTTACTTGGCACCGGACACAGTACCGGTTGCTGTACCAAAGGTGGTACCGGACCCGAACCGGTACCAGATGTGGTACGGGGCGCGAACTGGGTAAGAGTACCAATACAGTACGCTCTTAAAAGAGCCAGTCGGGATTCGGTTCCGCATCCTGAGGGTTGTGGATCCTTGATTTTATGAACACCCAAAACAAAAAAAAATTATCGCGGTCGGGGATTAACCAAACGTCAATATGTGACTTGGCGATGAGAATGTGTTGCTTGTGTCATGTCATTGCAAATATTGCTCTAGTTCAGAGGTCTGCAACTTTAATGCTAAAAAAACAAATGATCCAGTTCCTTATGGACTAAAATCCAACGAGAGCCGCAAAGTTCCCACCTCGCAGTTAGAAAAAGACCGTTTATTTATGTTTTTGTGGCCATAAAGCCATTCGTTTGTAGAATATAGCTTTAAAATAATCTCTACATTTTTTTTTCTTCATTAAATTTGTTTATTTTACTTTTGAAAGCAGCTCAAACAAGTTCCTTTCAAAATAAAATGCATCCAGTGCATGAAAAGATCCTCCAGCTGAAGCAGATTTACTGGAACTAAAAATGCAAAAGTGTATTTTCTATAATTGTGACTTTTACTGTTGAAAATAAACCCAATGTTGGTGTAGAATACAATATTTTTTTTAAACTAAGTGCTATAAGATGATATAATAATCTGCTCTAATAGCAGATTAAACCTTTTACCATCATTCTGCTCAGTTTGTTAAAAAAAAAATCTAACCATAAATAACAAAATATTTATTGAAGTAAATGAACCGATACTACAAAACCAATATTTTTTAAATTGTTCGCATTTTTCTTAAAAGCCAAAGAGCCACAATAGAGGGGAAAAGAGCTGCATGTGGCTCCAGAGCCTCAGGTTGAAGATCTCTGATCTGGTTGTTATTAGAAAATGATCAAATTGTGAGAATTCCGTCAATGATCTATTCTTTTAATGTGTTTAAATCAACTTTTTTAAAAGTCCTTCTGAACAAAACTATCAGTGCACAGTTTAAGACTTGGTCATTCAGAAGGTCTGGAGCTGCTTCAATCAGAAGAAATGTGTTGCAGAAGTGAAATTAGGTCAATAATAAGTTTTTATTTCTGAGCGTCTCTTTCTGCTCGTCCTCAGATTGGAATCATTGATGACGACATTTTTGAGGAAGACGAGCACTTCTTCGTCCGTCTGCTCAACCTGCGCATCGGCGATGCCGAGGGGATGTTTGAAAGCGACGAAGTGGGCGCCACCCCGAAAGCTCGTTTAGTGGAGCCCCTGGTTGCCACGGTAACCATCCTGGATGACGACCACGCCGGCATCTTCACGTTCAGCGAGCGCACGGCGCGTGTGAGCGAGAGCGTGGGGACCATGGAGGTCACCGTGGTCCGTAACTCCGGCGCCCGAGGCACCGTCATCCTGCCGTATCACACCGAGCCCGGCAGCGCCAAGGGGGGAGAGGACTACGAGGACGTGCAAGGAGAGCTGGAGTTCACCAACGACCAGACCACGTAAGACGTTTCACTCAGGACAGCACCAGGGCTAATACACTCAACCACTCTAGGGTGGTCAGATATGGAAACAGCTTATCTCTATTAAGCCAACTGGTCATGTGAATGTATGTAGAGTGACTCTATGATGGATCCCAACATTTGGGTTCTGGTTCTGCCTGAGGGACGACTGTGAGCGGTCCTGTGAGTCTAAAAGTACATGTTTATGGAGGAATCCTCAAAGTTTTCATCCATGTAACCTGAAGGACTGGAGCCAGAAATTGGGAGGAGACGCTACAGTTGATGGCTGAACTGTGGTGTAGTGGTCAGCACCCAGATCTCAGCTTAATGAGAAAGGCCTGGTTCAAATCCCAGATGGGGTCTTTCTGTGTGCAGTTTGAATGGATGGATGGATGGATGGATGGATGGATGGATGGATGGATGGATGGAAGGGTGGGTGGGTGGA
>NC_050524.1:2461432-2478006 GCF_002922805.2 Oryzias melastigma | reverse complement strand
ATGGATGGATGGATGGATGGATGGATGGATGGATGGATGATGGATGGATGGATGGATGGATGGATGGATGGATGGATGGATGGATGGGTCTGTGGATGGATGGGTGGATGGAAGGATGGATGGACAGGCAGATGGACGGATGGATGGATTGGATCACCTTGACTGGGATGGCACAAATGCAACAATCTTGTTAGGATCAATCAGATCCAGGAGAACCAAATCCCTTTGATCCCTTTGGATTTGGTCTCACAAACCTCTGAAGGTCAGACAGACCAGATGTCTCTGAATGTCTCAAATTCACAATTTTGAAATGAGATATTGATCGAATTTGTCTGTTTTTTGTTATTTTCCTGTTAGATATGTTGTTCTCATAAATTGATGATCCTCTTTGTGTTTTTCAGCATTCTGCTGCAGACAGGATTTAGTTATGATCAGATCGGACTATTGTAGCTCATCGTCATGCCATTTTCCATTAACAAATACGGAAAAACGCAGGACAACATCTGCTGAGTGTTCATCAACCTCAACCATCATTACTAGTGTAGATAAACTTATTATATATTTTCCTTTTTTCCGTTTTGTTTAGTGATTTTTCTTAACAAAGCTCACTTTGTGTCTGAAGTCCTTCAAAGAGAGATTCTCTGCTTCTTCGGTTTAATAAGCCACTGAAGCTTTTTATTTGTCTCTAATCTAAAACCATGGAGGCAGATCTTATCAAGTGTCACTAATTCAGGTTGTTATTGTGAGTAAATTGACATCAGGCCACAATTAAACACGTCTACTTAGAGTCTGGCGTCGGATCATCTGTGAGCTTTTGATTCAATTTCCTTCACTTTGATGGAATGCATTATTGTTAACTGACCCAGAGCCTCATTACTGAGAGTGTGTGTGGATGTCACTGGAGAACATGGACTGAAAATAATAAACAGGCAAGTTAAAGGAGTGTGCTGTTGAGATGCTGCTCACAGGAGAAACGTCACGAGTCAACTTCAGGTTTTTAAAAGTAAAGAGTTAGAGCAGCAGCAATTAAAAACTTTAACTTAATTAGAACTTTCCTTAAGAGTCAATTCAGGATGTCTGTGGGTGAAAAATGGTCACAAACATATCAAGGTCGTAGACAGCTCAGCAAACCTGCAGAGTGAAAATGTTCATACAGGTTTTTCTATGGGTGTGCTGCGGGTGACAGGTTGTGGTGAAACCCTTATAAACACTTGAGGGTGAGTAGGAGTGAAGTAGGTGAGACGCAGGACGCAGAGGTGGTCGACCACCCCTGAAACGTGGAAAAAAGAGATCAGAGGAGAACCTGAACCATGAAAGAATTCCCAGAAATAAAAGACGTCGTAAATAATTAATTTCACTTCTTTAATATATTTAAGAAAAAAGTGTTAAAATTTAACAGCGTCTTTTCAGGAATGAAGCACCAGTCGGTCTCACCGAACAGCAGCTGCAGGAACTCAGTGTAAAAACTTTATCAACGTTTTGTTTCTCCGTTGGATTTATTGCTCTGATCCTTTAAGCTTAATTAACTCTTCATAAATGTACTGCATTACAGCGTAATAACTGATGGAATGTGTTTGTGGTCATTTCTGTTCAATCGTATCAATAACATAGTGATGAAAAAGGAAGACAGAAACGTGCTGTCATGTCTGTCTTTGTGACTGGTGTCCTATAGGAGGCTGTAATGTTTGAGTTTTTTATCATCTGTTATTCAGAAACTTTGTGAATTTCATTCATAGTTTCACAGCAGAAAAAAAATATATTTTCCTTTCATGTTTGCACATTTCCGTTTGCTATTCTGCGATATTTTCCTGCTCAGAAGCGTTTCTAAATGCAGCTGTAGTGAGATGTTTCAGATGGAGGACGTGTTTGCTCCGTCTCCATCGCCACTTTGTTCTCTCTGTGATGGACAGCGACGTTTTCGGCCGGAGGTCACATCCTCTGCTGCTGGCCTGACCTCCTCCCGCCGTTCCCTCAGGGCTTGGAGGCGTTCCTCAGCTTCCCTCTGACATGTTTCTCAAGTCCTGCAGGTCTACGTTTTTAATGGCGTTCATGCAGCTCTCTCTGTGCAGGACTGACAGATCCTGAGGAACTCCTTTAGAAAGTCAATTTATCTCCTAAAACATGATTTATCGGCCTGCAGAATTTGCCGCCCACCAGATGGCGTTTTAATAGAGTTCTGCACTGTCATCTGTGGTTTAGCTTCAGACTTTGGCCTAACAGGTTTGAGGTTTCAAATAGATTTTAATGATAAACTAAAACTTTATTTATAAACTAAAAACTCTTTGCTGTTGTTAAAGATATTAGAATGTCCGAACCGTTGAAAAATAGTTTCATAATTCTTAATCACTGATGCTCCACGGCAGATATGTACGTTTTTTTTTGTCTGAGTACTGAAGGAAGTGTCTCAGTTTCTGCTTTTTTAGAGCTCAGCGGGTGAAACGTGTTCTTCATTCTGTGTCTGATCACAGCCCCTTTGTGTGTTTTCATGCAGTCAGACGCTGCAGGTGAGGATCATTGACGATGAAGAGTATGAGAAGCACGAAAACTTCTTTATCGTTCTGGAGGAGCCCCGCTGGCTGAAAAGAGGCATCTCAGGTGTGGGAGAGAGGATTTTCCTGTTTCTCTGAATGTTTGGTTCAATCAAAAGATGCATAATTTTCCGCGTTTAAGATCGTTTGTCTTACAAATCATTGACAGGATTAAAGAATTTGTGAAGAGAGGTTCATAAAGGGCTCGAATTCTCCTGGAATTTTACAAATGTTTAAAATAAAACGACGAGTCGATGAAGATTCTCATTCAACCAAAATAACAATAAAATTGCACAAAAACAGATTTTAAAAATTACTTTGATGTGTGATTTAGAGTTACACTGAGCTGACATGATTAATACACAAACTCCCAATCGCACAATATTACTTTAATTCAGTTCCCATATGAACAGCTCAGTGGTCTCATGGTAGAGCGTTCGACCTGACAGTGAGGTCATGAGTTCCAATCAAGGCCAGTCAAGCCAAAGACTTAAAAGGAGTGTTAATTTTGACAGAGAATTTTAATTTAATGTATCCATACTTGCACTTACATGGACTGTTCATTGGATGTGGCCAAAGCATTATAGTTGTATTTTTCTGATTGTTTTCTGTTACTTACCAATCTTCTTCTTCTTCTTCTCAGCTCTGCTGCTCAACCAGGGTAAGTCCGCTGCACTCCTGCCTCCACTTTCACTTTTGAAAAAACTGTTCGCCTCCTGAACTGAAACAGGAAGTTGATTCCTCACAGGTTCTGCTCCAACATTCAAATACTGATCAGGAAAACAAGAGAGATTGTTGAACTTCATCTTTTCTGAACATCTCCAAAAAATGCTAAAACTCAACTGTTACTCTCACAGCTTTAAACAAACTATGTCTGTTTTGGTGTTGAAATAGACAGGATTTAAAAAAGTGATACTTTCAAAGCTTTTTATTCAGTAAAGACAAGACAGATAAAGAAAAACTCACTGCAGTCGTGTCACTTCCTTGTTTGGTTTCTTCTTGAAGACCCACTTTGATGGTTATGGTGTTTTTAGCATCTTCTTGCTGCATTTTTCTTATGATTAAGGACATTTATAAAGAAAATTGAGTTTGAAACTTCATCTCTGAGCACTTCTCTATTCAAATCAAGAGCAGACAAAGAAATGTCACTATTTTAGTTGCTAAGTTAATGTTAGGTTAGGGGTGTGAGGGGCTGTAAGCTAGTGGGAGAAAATGTAAACAAAGAGCTTTCAGTTAGGGGTGAAAGGAAGGGGGGTCGGGGTTGACCCTTGCCACAACTTTAAGAGGTTGTGGCAAGGGTCTTTCCGGACTCTTACAGGACTTTCCCTCCGTCCAAATCGCTGCATCGCTTCATATTTAGCTCTAAAAACAGGTCAAAAGATATCGCTCTGCAGCAGTTCCTCGCAGACCTGCAGGTTTCCTGTTTGTTCTGCTCCACATCCTCATGATTTTCTTCTTCGTCAACTCCTTTACTTTCCCTGGGGGGTCGATGTTTGTTTGGATCTGACTCCTGTGTGAGTCAGAAGTTTGGAGATAAATGCTAACAACCCTGGAGTGAGATGTTTGTGGAGATGCAGAAACAGATTCAGCTTCAGGCAAAAAGCAGCAGAGAGCTGCTGTGAGTTTACAGAACTCCATGATACCAATGAGTCAGGACGACCGCTGCGAGCCAAAATGATTTCTGCCCGTCTGACGTGGGGGGGCTGATGATTCCTGCAGGGCTGCACCCCACCTCTGACAGATGAAATATGCTGCACATTAAACAGGAAGCACCTGTGAGCAAAGAGAAGCCCACTTTGTGGGTCAGACGGTGTGGTTGTGACTGACTGAAAGAGACTTTTTCTTCTTCAAATGAAATAAAGAGAAGAAGATGGACAAAATGTTCTTCACTTGATAAATGTATAAAGTAAATAGGATCTAAGAGATACTTTGACCCGGTGCTGGTGCTGTATCAGACTCAGATCCTCTAACATTGTTGATCCATATTCTACAGATTTAGATGTTCAGGATAGAGATCAGGGACATGAACCTGTTTTACTCTCTGAGCTTTATGAAAACGAACAGAACATTGTGTTCATAATGTACTTTTCCCTAAGACTGCCGGACACCAAAGACACCTGCTGCCATCTTCTCATTCCTTGGTTTGTTCTTAAGTGTCAAAGTGAACCGCATCAAAAGTTTGAAGCATGTCCTCTAGAGCAGAAGTTCCACAACTAGTTTGTCTTTTTGTTTTGTACGAGCCTTGTTTGTTTTATATTGAAAACTCAGAATTCGTGCTGGACTGTATATGAGAACTGGATTGAGTGACCCCTCCCCCCTGGTGTTCCAAACAAAGTTCCCGCTGCCTCCAAGAAGCCGAAATCCCATAGACTTTTATGGAGAAATAACCAGCTGTTACTCAGTCGTTCTATTGGTCAGAAGACCCCATATTTTTTATTTTTTAGTAGTTCAAGTTATTCAAGTTCTGACCAATCAGATGCCTCAATAAAAGTGGGTTACCATGACAACACAACACATTGTGTTTCAAATAGTCGGATTTTTTGTGAAAAACTATTTAAACTTTATAACAAATTATGATGGAAAGTCTAATAATTGATTTGATTTTAATTTTTTCCGTAAATGACAATGTGATAAAACTCCTTCCATATGTTCATTATCAGACATATACAGATTTCAGGAAAGCCCTAAATACAATGTAGCTCACTTAAAAATAAATAAATAAATAAAACTTCCACCAAGTCCCTCCAATGTCCTGAACCGTGAGGGGTTGAGGACAACATCTGCTCTAAAATAACTTCTGACCTCCCAAACGTCCATCCATCCCAAAGTCTCTCCTCCTGATACATCTTCCTTGTGATTTCTTCAGTATGATTCTGTTTTTAGCCAAAAACTGTGTCGTTTTTAGAACATTCATTATAAATTCTCCTCTGAGTTGTGGCTGTTGGCTATTAAGAAACACCCCCCGCCCCCCCTTCCCATTACCCATGAGCTCAAGAACATGTTAAAACACCAAAAAACATAATTTCCATGGGAGTGGGTCTTTAAAGTGTCCATTCTGACTGCAGTCCATGCGGAAACAGTTCATAGTTTCTTTGTAAATGTTATTGCAATGTTTTTAATGGAGTTTAATAAAGTAGAGAAACAAGTTCTTCATCAAAATTTCCACTGACTGGACTCACAAACACCTAACCCCTTTGTTTTCTCGCTGCTTGTCCTCTTCCACTCACTTGAGAAAATGTCAAAAATAAATAGATGTTTTATTTATACCAGGAGCTTCTGCAGAGACGAGTGTTCCTTTGTCTCCCCACAGAGGGGGGAGAGGGGCAGATGAGCACGGAGGAGGAGGAGGCCCGCAGGATAGCGGAGATGGGGAAGCCCATCCTGGGGGAGCACAGCCGCCTGGAGGTGGTCATCGAGGAGTCCTACGAGTTCAAGGTGCTCATCCGTTTGTTCTCTTCTACTGCCCCCTTCAGGAGCAGCCCTGTTCCTGCAGTCAGTCTGCTCGTGTGGGATTTTCAAATGATGAAAAACAGAAACCAGAAGCAGACTTTAACAGTAAAGAGGATTAAGAGAGTAAAATCTTCTGATCGTATGTTCAAAACCAGGCAGAACAAAGCTGTTTGTGTTCCATCATCCACTCTGATGCCCTTCTGCTGGTGCTGGGTTTTATCTCCCCCACTGAGATGGTCTGTGATGGCTTTTGAATTATTAAAGATGCATTAGTTGCCCTCGATATAGCATCCTGACCGAGGAGAGCTGAGTCCAAACACACAGAGCAGCGCTTCAACAAATGAGACGCCCACCTCCATTAGTGAGAAAGCAGCAGGAGAATCGACTGAAATCAGATCAGAGGTGCAGCAAAAACACAACAAAAACGATTATTTTCCTTCTCCTCAAAAAACCTGTCGGTTTGGTTCAGCTCACTCTATGAGGACATAGAGGGATTTGTGGGGAGTGTGAAACAGCTGGACGAATAATGAAATCCCTGTGGTAGAGCGGCTGCTTTCTATGACATCAGAATCAGACAGACGTGCTGCTCTGTTTGCTGCATAAATAAAGGATGAAAGGGGGAGGAGTCACAGAAAGACGTTAGTTTGGAGCTGTAACACGTCCACTATATTGTTTATTTGTAAAATAAAGTTGTTCATTGAGTTTGTTTTTCTAATGAAATGGGACAAAAGTCTGTAACAGGTTTAACTGAGTTAAAGAAACTATTAGTGTCCTCACAGCTCTCGTCTTTAACACGTAGCAATAAAAACAGCATAAATCCCTTTTTCTCACTGTTTAAAGCCCCACTCTGATCATCTTTCACTCTACAGTACTTTCAGAGCGGTCCCAGTGGTCTCTTAATTATCATTATGCCCTTTTTCAAACCGCGTTTTTTTCATCTTCTCCAGATTTATGACAATTTGAATAAAGAAATTCTCAGAAATGCAAATTTTGAGCTTATAGACCCACTCCAATCAAAATAGTGTTTTTAACATCTTCATGTGGCATTTTCTTATCGTTTAAAAATAATTAAAGATGAACACTGTGTTGGAGCAGATGAAAACTAGTGCTGGGCGGATCATTAAAATTATCAATAGCATTGACCTTTTTTTAATCGCTAACCATTTTGATTTATTTTTGTATTATAGTTACTTGTTTCTTTTGGTTTGTTGACTGTTCTGCATTCACTTCTTCACTTTTTTTATTTAAATAAGGTTTTAATTTAATAAACTATTTTCCATGTATTTGAAAATATTATCCTAATTCTGTTTATGTGTTTATCTAATAATTAAAAAGAGAGTAAACTTTAAAAAAAATACATTTACTGTGATCTGAAACAATTGAGATTTTGAGGTTGATACCAGATCCATTGCATTTTAAAAATATATCTATATTGATATAGATATCGGTGATATTTATCAGTATCAGATTAGTGTCGGATCGATACCCAGAGTCTCAGTATCGCCCAACTCTCATGAAAACCTGCGGTTTGAAAAAATTTGAGTTTTGACGCAGGAACTGCTTTCCAGACTACAATTCTGATTCATCCACCTGCAGACTAATGGATACAGGAATGTCTTTTTTCCCTCATTTGAGCTAAAATCTGGATAAAAACTAAACGACTGGATAGCTCTGATATTGCTCACCAATTTTTGTTGCTACGCTAATGTTAGCTTGGACTATAAGCTACAAGACAGAGTGTAAACAAAGGAATGCTGGGAAACTAGCTAATTTCCATGCCAACAGTCCCACCCACGAACCAGAATCAAGTTTCTATTGAGCTCCTGCTGCTCTGCAGAAAATGTGTCTGAAAAAACTACACAGACTTTCTGATTTTGGGTAAAAACTGTGCAATTCTATTTTTAAAAACACTGTTTTCACATTAGAAAATGATATAGTTGGAGTGCAGTTCTTGTATCCTCCAAACATATTTATCTACCCTGTTGAGATTCCAGTTAATTCAGTTTTTATCTTTTGTTCTAAAGTTGACGTTTATGATAAAAATTATAGTTTGCAGGAGTTTTTAACTTTTTTTCTGACTTCCTCCTTTATTCTAAGCTTTTGTTTACAGTTTCCATTCATTTTTTTTCCTCTTTTGTTTTTTTTTCAGGCTTTATCAAGTTTTGTTTTTGAATTTTGGCAGTTTTAACTCACGTAAATCAAGATTATTTGTGCTCTTTTTAAGTTGTGTTTCTTCCATTAAAATCAAGCTAAGTAAAAAACAAAGTTGGACTAACTGACCACAGAAAGCCGTTGATCTGAACTTGTCTTGTGTACCGGTTGGCAGAGCACCGTCGACAAACTCATAAAGAAGACCAACCTGGCTCTGGTCATCGGGACGCACTCGTGGAGGGAACAGTTTGTAGAGGCGGTGACGGTCAGTGCAGGTGAGTTCTGAACAATTAGATCTTATCCAAACATTTCTGCTTTGAAAACTAATTTCTTCTCATCCTCCTTCAGGTGACGGTGATGAGGACGAGGAAGGACGAGAAGAGCGCCCTCCGTCTTGTTCTGATTACTTCATGCACTTCCTGACCGTATTCTGGAAGGTTCTGTTCGCCTGCGTCCCGCCCACAGAGTACTGGAATGGCTGGGCCTGCTTCTTTGTGTCCATCAGCACCATCGGGATCCTCACCGCCGTCATCGGCGATTTGGCCTCACACTTTGGCTGCACCGTGGGCCTGCGGGACACCGTGACAGCTGTGGTGTTCGTGGCGTTGGGAACATCGATTCCAGGTGAGCAAACATCCTCGCATTGGGCTTACAGGCGACCCACCCTCCCACCTTTCTCTGATGGAAGTCATCGTCTCGCCGCCAACCTGACGAGACCAAAATCTGTTATGGGACTCCAAAAATTGTCTTTAAATCCTCTAACGAAACTAAAACGTGTCGGAGATATCCAAAGGGAATTTGGAAATTATTATGGGATGGCCACAGGAGACTTGGCATCCTTTTTTGGGGGGGGGCAAAGTATGAAATTTGGCAACTTTCCCATTTCCCCACAGTAGGAGAAAAGAAAACATTTGTTCTGAGCAATTTACAACAACAACCAAAGTTTTGTTGACCTTTGACCTCAGGAAGAGGTAGCCATCTTGTGTTTTTCAAAGATTCGCCTTTAGCAACAGCCCAACTCCTCCTAGTAGATATCGATCTATCGCCTCCTAGCTCCTCGAGCATCATTGGGAAACTACTTAGGAAAAGATGCTGAAATTTGAAGATTTTGTACGATGTTCGCGTAGCGAGCTCATCAACGTGGCGTTCCCCTTTTGCTCACTCATTTCTTACCGGAATATTGTGAAAATGTAATAAATTTGTCTTTGGGTAAAGCTGAACAAAACAATGTGACATGCGATATGAACATATCTGGAATGTGGGCGTGGTTAACAAAAGACCACCGTTGCTAAGGAAATCCCAAAATGTACATTTGCCGATTCTTTTTAAAATTACGTCAATCTGTTCATCACTCTTAGGCGACCAAAAAATAAAATGGTTGCTATGGAGATTAAACCAACAGAAAAGCCACAGTTTTGAAAAAAAAATCATGAATTTGTCACATGTAGCTTTGAAGATGGCAGAGGAGGAAAGGGGAGGAGTAAGTCACCTGCAGCAGCTGCTCAGCCAGTGAGGGCGGGTCTAAAGGGGGCAGAAAGGGCGGGGCGGGTAGCACCTGCAGGCCATACCGCGCCGCTCATGGTTCTAATTTGTTTTTAGTCTTTTTGGTAATATTTGTAGAAGTTTGAGATATTTTTTTCTTTTTTCTTATTTGATTATGTTGGTTTTATTCTCCTGTATTTGTGTTGGTGTCATGAGGTTTATTTGTGTATTTTTGTTGATTAATTTGTGTTTTATTGTCTTCTTAATGTTGTTCCCTTTTCATTTTCTGTTCAAAGTCTTTCTGCTCTTTTTTGTCCTTCAGACACATTTGCGAGTAAAGTGGCCGCTGTGCAGGATCAACATGCCGACGCCTCTGTCGGGAACGTAACCGGCAGCAACGCCGTCAACGTCTTCCTTGGCATTGGCGTGGCGTGGTCGGTGGCCGCCATCTACTGGAACATCAAAGGAGACAGCTTCAAAGTTGACCCGGGCTCACTGGCCTTCTCCGTCACGCTCTTCACCATCTTTGCGTTCATCTGCATGGCGGTTCTTCTGTTCAGGCGCCGGCCTTCCATCGGCGGAGAGCTCGGGGGGCCCAGGGTGCCCCGCATCCTGACCACCCTGCTGTTCTTCGGCCTGTGGTTTCTCTACATCCTGTTCTCCAGCCTGGAGGCCTACTGCCACATCAGCGGCTTTTAAAGCGGGAGCATCTTGCACAGCAACACACACAGCCTATGAACTTTAACCTTTGGTCCATACAGTCCACGGCTCACAACGCCCTGCAGGGCTCGCTGCAGTCTGCAGGCGTCCTGGTATTTGATGCAAAAACGTGTCCGATCATAGACACTTAATGTACACACATGTAACTGTGAATGCAAATGAGTTCAGTCTGCAGCAGGGAGATGGAGAAGCTTTGAGGGTGTAAAGAAAGTCAGGTGAAGCTCGGCGCTGATTCTGCCCCACAGCTGCTTCACCTCCCGGCCAGGTGGAGGCGCTGTTCTGCAGAATCACTGCTGATTCCAAGGAGCAAAACCACAGAATTCATCCACATTTCTGCCGTCCTCTGCACTACAGACTTTACAAGTCCACGTTTTTACACTGAAGAGGCGGACAAAAGGAGTCGAATGTTTACAAAACAATAACGTTCTGTTTGTTTACTACAGGATGCTCTCACAGAGACGTGTTTGTCCAACAGGTTGGGTGAAGCAGTCCTCCACGCGCGCTGTAAATACCAAGGCGAAATGCAAAAACCTAACTGACTCAAACAAATCGAAGAAGCCACGTGTCTCTTTGGTGGATGGTTTCCATGGTAACCTCTGCGTCTCTGGCAGAGGCTGATTTTGCATGCACAGGTCCTCTCTGTCTGCATCCACCTGTACATGGCATCCCTGCATCTGTGGGTCAGAGACTCTGCTGTACGGAGCAGAGCGGCAGGCGGAACTGAGGATGCACGCACGAGCAGCTGAGAAGCTTCCAGAAAAACTTGATTTGCAATGAAACTCTGCAGCGCTCAGACAGCAAATGGTGTGTTAGGGAAAACACTGACGCAGTATTAACGCTTTCATAAGCTGCTGTTTGTTTATGCACAGTGTTAGATCTGCTGACTGACACATGCATGGATGGCTGTAATTCTTAGAAGTCTTAACACTCAACAGGCTGAAAAATGACAGTTTATGGGCGAACGTTGATGGAGGAACTTCCTTTTTCACAGGCCTGTCAGTGTGCTGCTCCGTATTTGCATAGCAGACATAGAAAGCAGTACTATGGCAGCGCACGCTACATCTTACTGAAACCATCAGTTAACATCCAAAACAGATCTGATGAGTTTACCCACGCTAAGGAAACTTTGTAAACTTTCTAGAGGTGATTTTCTAGGGCGTCTCCTTTTGTATTTCTGACCAGCCTGTAGCGTAGGACTGCTCTGTGAATCGAGGTAGAGTCAGTGATGCTGTTGCAGAATTTAGTGGATTAGGTTTTGATATTTTTTGCACTGTGAGGAAGCTGCCCTTTAACCGCCTGAACAGCGTGTGGATCATCTGCCGTCTGCGTTGTGTTTTTATTCATGAGGAGAGGAGCTGCAGGTCGGAGGTTGGATGTGAGTCAGGACAGTTCCCCCGTTTGAATGTTCTTGCGGTCCGATGTTGCAGTGTTGATCGTCTCCCTCCGTGCATCTCTTCATCCGGTCCTTGTGAAGGAGGGTTTTTTTGTGTGTAAGTAGCATGTTTACATGAAGAAACGCCAAGGAACGATGCCGCTTCTCGCCCACAGGTCCGCTGGACCTGGAGGCTCAGCAGTCGGACTCCGAGTTTCCAACGATTCGCTGCGTTTCCATGAAATTCTGTACTAACTGTGGGCTTTGGCCTTTTGCTGTTCCGTAGCTAGATGTGATGCCTCCCTCCTCCAGAGTCCCCCTCTCTCTGTGTCCTCCTCCCTCGTCCTCCGTGTTCCTCTGCACATGCATGACGAGTCCCCGTGTGTTTGCAGCATGGTCTACTGTGATGGACGCCTACAGGCAAACTTTACTGGATACTTCACTTTTCATTTATTTGCAAACTATCGTGAAGCACGCACATAAACACACATGTAGTTTTCCTTTTGTCAGACAAATACTACATTCACAATAAGTTTGGGATGTTGTTATTTATGAGAGCTTTTCCTGTTCAGTCTGAATTTTAAAGAAATATGTCAAAGTTCCCTTTGATAATATTATTAATGAATGAGAAACATAATATCCATTAGTTTGTTATTTATAACCCCAAAAATGAAGAAAATAGACTCAAATCTAAAAATATAAACACTGACCATGTCACTAGTGGGTATTTCCTCCATTGGTCAGACCATATGAACCCACTTCCTGAAGTCCAACTGTGACAATTCTGGCACCATGTGGTGGAGCATCAGAAAGTTGGGGGTATTCTGGTGGAATTGGTTCTATAATGTCTCTGAAGTAATAACCATCAGAGACTGGACCATCCACAAAACCCAAATCAGTTTTGCTCTGACTGCTGATGCCTGTCCAAACTGTTGCTCCTCCTCCACCAAAACCAACCCTGGAGACCATGCTGACCTGCTGACCTCAACGTATTGCTCACTTCATCTACCCCAGCAATGCTAGCTGTGTTTACATGGACACAAGTAATCAGATTAAAAGCCTGATCGGAATAAAAATGCTTTATGTAAACATGCCATTCGGATGACTTTGATCAGAATTTCCATCTGCTTGAGATAGGAGGGTTATGCAGATTGTTAATCAGATTGTGGGTCATTACTGCGATGGGTTTTACATCATGTGTAGACGCTGTATGCTCCGAAGAAGTCACAGATTGTGGTTCAGAGAGCAGAGTAGTCGGACTCCGGAGCTCCATGTCTCCGAGTAGGAGAGGGTACATCCACGGCTAAATGTTGTTGGTTCCATGTATTAACCGTAGCCATAGCCATCTGTGCGGCTAAGAAATAAAAGTTTAGTACTGGCCACACATATATAGAATATTGCGTGCAAATAGCCACTTTAAAAAAACACAATAAAAGCCCTCCAAGAAGATCGTCTCTCTCCATGCTGACAGCAGCCATGTTTGTTAACAATAGAACTCGCTACTACTTCTTCTCTGGTCGTTTCTGGTATTTTAGGTAGTTCCATGCATGTCAAAATGGTTTATTCCGTGTGACGGATCTAAACGTTGGTTATAATCTGAAACACTTTTTAGGGTCCATGTACACAGTTCAATTCTAATCCAATCTTTGAACAGATTACAACATTTTGCACACAGCGAGTGAACAGGACAGTAGATCATTATTGCATTGTCCAGGTCACATGGTCATCACTGAAAACTTGTATGGGGGTGTCTTCCAGTCAAAGTGGTGGAGTCGAAGGAATTGTCTGAAAACTCTAGAACCCTCACATCTGGTAAACGGCCTACAGCTGTTGCTAAACCATGTCTGAGGTCAGAGGTCCTCGGGTTCTGGTTCTGGTTGTGGTCTGGTACCAGCGGGGCTCCACACCTGGTTTGTCACAAACTCTGACAAAAGTTCTTAGTCTTGATGCTGGTCTGCTGATGACACTTTGAGACTCACCAAGTCCACCTGCAACACCTGACTGTCTACTACCAACCTGAAGGAGGCGCTATGACCAGATGGAGCGTCTCATGATATCATGAAAGTTTGAATGATGAACTTGGAATGACTTTCTGGCTAAATCAGCTTTTTCATAAGAATGTTGACGTTGATGCCACATTGAAAAGGTTTTTCTTTTAGATTTTTTTGTTGTTTTTGGCTCCAATAAGTGAAATAAGTTTACATCATCCTCTGATTATTTCACAACACCCCTAACTTACTGTGAGTATTGTACAGTATTTGGTGAATTCAGACGTAACTCAACATCACAGCGAGCGTGACGTATTTCATTTGAGTAATTTCAGACATTTTTTAACTTTATTTGTCTGATTAAAGGAAAACTGATTCATGAAAAATGAAAGACAAATAGAAACTAATTTATTTTTGTTTTAATTGTGATTTTACTGTCTTATTTATATTTTCTATTTTGACATTTTCTTAGTTTATCTTTTCTTAAAGCACTTTAAAATACCTCAAGTTCTTTTTTTGCTGTACATTCACACAAAATAACATGAACACACACACGCACACCCGTATAAACACACTGACGTACATGATGAAGATCAGACAAACACACAGAGAATCCCACAGACTCCTTCTCTGTTGCTGCTTCTTGTTTCGCCCCCTCCCTGTCAAAAACAGACCCTGCTGTTTGCGCAGCGCCCCCGGTCATCTTTGTTTGTTGGTGTCCAATATTTCTGTGTAAGTGTTCAACCACCCCCAGCACCGCCCACCCCCACCCGGCTCTTCAGTGTGTCTCTCTGTGAAATTGTTTACTGTGATGATGAAGAAAATGTCTCTTTGCCTAAATCTTTTTAGGGAATATACAACTGACTTGTTATTATGGTGTGATAGACATATACATTTATTCAATATTGTAATAAATTAACTAAAGATTATATTTAATTTTTTTTATGAAATGGAAAAAAACTCAGAAAAAATGTCCGTTTTTTTTTTAAACATGGCATGAGATGTACTGTGTTAACGGAAGAACATGAAGGTCTTTAATCAAGTGAAGTTGACCTTAGTTAAATATAATTTATCTATTTTCAAGGTGTTACGTGTCTTTTTTTCATTACACATATTCTGCACTACATGTGTTTTTAAATTATTTCTTGTCATCTCTGTAAGATGATTCATACTGATCTTATTTCTCTCTCAAACCAGCTGATCTAAAGTATTAAAAAACAACAAATGTGAACTATTTTATCACATTAAAAGCCCCTAAATTTAGAAACAGTCGACCACTTTATGTCAGACAGGCTTCATCGTTGTGTTATTAGAATAAATTAGAATATAATTGAACAAAAATAATGAACATGGGGATCAAAGGGAGCTTGATTAGAGTTAAACTTGCGAAGTGGGATAATTCTACCGCAGTTTTTAAAGGATTGTATTCCATAACTAGTTAATTTTGATGCATTGCCAGACTGTACTCAGTAGTGATCAGTTCACTTTAATAGAAATATCCTATCATTTGCAAATCATACCATTAGAAACCATTAAAGTATAAAAAGTTTGTTCATTTAAACACTTTGCATTCCATCAAAGCTATACTAGCTATACATGCAGAAATGTGCTTCTTGGTTGCACCGATTACGTGTGGCCAACATGAATCTGAATCAGTTTTTGTACTTGATTGCACTTAAAACATCTGAATAACATCAAGGACAACAGAGTCAGTTAAAATTATTGGTTCTATTTTGCTTGATGTTGTGTTGAGCAGATGTTATTCTAATGGCTAAAGCAGTGAAAAAACAAAATCAGACAGTGTTTACAGCCACCAGACCAGAATAAGGCAGAACAACAAAAAGAGAGTGAAGAAAAAAAAGTGATCAAATAGTCAGCAAGGCAGGAGTCAACTTAAATAACATTGTTTTTATACTTTCATACAAATGCAGTAAAGTTTTAATTTACATCATTGGCAATACTTTTATTTTCTTTGTGGAATCAATGTATTTTAAAGATTTCAAATACAATTTCAGCTCAACCAAAAACCCTTAAAGATAGGGATTCTTTTCAGCACTCTTTGTTTGTGGATGAAACACTAGGCTCAGCATAGGACTAAATTATAGCAGAGTTCTTCTGTTTTGGTAGTAGAGCTCCAAATTTAATATTCTGTAGAGTGATAGAACCTGGTAATTTAATTTTTGGATGTTAATTCTATTCAAGAAAGGATTTGTTTTGGAACAGCTGAAAAATATATGGTTTTCATCAGAGTTTTCACAGAAGGAGCATAAGTTTTTCTCAATTTTGAAACGTTTTTTCAATAAATCCATGGATGAGTAAACGGAGTTCATGATTTTATGTGTTTCTTTAACTTTGTGTTTTTTAAGTATAATATTCTTAATTTAACTTTACGTGTAGTTGGTACATTTTTTGTCAATGAAAACATAAGGGCCACTATGACAAGAACCTGAAAAAAACATATCGGTCCCCGTTTCTTCCGGTTGAAGTGCGCATGTGCGGAAGTGGCGCAGCGCGCAGGACGTGAAGTCTCGTTCTCAAGTGACATGAGGGACGCGGTGATGTCCGTTTGAGCGGATACTCGGCTCCTCGTTCCGTGCAGCTGAAGTTTGTTTGGTTGAAATCGACCTCGGCTGTGGTCGAAGGCCGCCGCGGGTCTCTCCTGTTCGGAGTTCAGTCTGAAATTGGCGGAAGGAGGTAAGGCTAGCTAGCGCGTGCTACCGCCATTGTTTATGGGCAGGCGGCAACCGAGGCCTCGACTAATTCCTGGAAACTAGCTTTTCTAATAGCATAAATCCTGGTGGTTTTGTAACCGTGTTAATTCTCAAAGACATGCACTCAATACATGCTTTTTGTGTGCGGCGTTGTGATATTTACTCAGCTGCA
>NC_050524.1:2435319-2461275 GCF_002922805.2 Oryzias melastigma | reverse complement strand
CTAATAATTTGGCGCGTTCGGCAGAGTGCGCTGTAGACTACATACGTCGTGGTGAAACCTCCTGAGAATACATTTAGGAAATGAACATTTAATTAACGTTTTAATTAAAACGATGGCTTTGTTTGGAGGGGTGTAATTCCTGCTGTGAAATCGCATTAAAGCTGGAAGAATCCCCCGTTGTTACAGTTTCCATGGAGACCGTAAACGATCTTTGTGAAGATGGATCACATTTGTCCTTTTCTTTAATTGACAAAATATTTCATTAATACATCATGAATGTCTCAAAATACTATTATCATTGAATATAAATGGCTCCGAACAAAGCAGCACACATAAATAAGATCTTGAATCAGAATAAGAGAAAAAATAACGCTATTAAATTATTTAGTATTTAATTTAATATATATATCTTAAAAGAAAAGGGATATGTGTTACTGTATAGCCTACAGTTTAGCATAAAAATAAAAATAAATTTGCAAATTAGAGTCTGTTTCCTACTTCAGAAATTTGTTTAAAAATGTTCAAATAAGACATGGGCTTTGGGCATTTGGCATTCTTTTAAAGTCATCTTCTGCATAAGTATTTCATTTTTAAAACCAACAAAAACTTTAAAAAACGTTTATGTATGTAAAATTTTGCAAATATTAATAAATGATTAATATCAAATTCTGCTTTTTTCTGTTTGTAGACCAAATCTTATAATTTGTAAATTTAAAAGGGGGAATAAATCCTATTACAGGTTAACCAGCACTGAAAATCAAACCAGAAACGTATCGATTTCTCACATGAATAAAAAAGATGTTCACGTGTTTCTATGTTGTTGCTGCAAAAAGTGCACAGGTTTATGACAATATTGAATTAAATTTGTCGATTTCCACTTTAATTTTTAAAACCTAAGACCTAAGATGTCTGAAAATGTAAAATATTGCAGTTAAACTATATATATATATAGTCATACAACAATTTAAAAATTATAAAACAGCAATATTTCTTCCTATTACATAATTTGTTTTTTGAGTCATCTAACAGTAACTATTATAAAATTAAAACCGCCAAAATATTTATGTATTTATTTATTTACATCCATTTATGAGTTGAACTTTTTGATTGGATAAAACAACTTTTGTTAAATTAATTGTAGTATTAAAAGGTGAAGTACGCCTTTCCAGTTTTTTTTTTTCTTTATCGAAGACTTTTTTATTTTTGATCTATTTTGAATCAGAAATAATTAAAATTGTGTTATAGTTGTCCCGAAACACAACATAAAGATAACAGAGAAATCCTAAATTTTTCAATTATAGAATATCAACATTTGGTGGATGTACTTTCTGATTTTTTTGTTTGTTTTTGTCGTAGGTGAGGAGAGATGTCTTATCACTCATCCTCCCGTGGTTCATCTCGAGCGACTGACTGTAAAGTGTACGTCGGGGACCTCGGCAATGGAGCGGCCAAGGGCGAGCTGGAGCGAGCGTTCAGTTATTACGGGCCACTGCGAAGCGTGTGGGTGGCCAGGAACCCACCTGGATTTGCCTTTGTGGAGTTTGAGGACCCCAGAGATGCAGAGGATGCTGTCAAAGGCATGGATGGAAAGTGCGTTACTTTTTTCTTTACTCACTAGTTATTGATGTACAATAACAAAAAATATAGAAAGTTTCATTTGTGGTTCTCTTCTGACAAATGTCAGGCTCCTCTGCGGGTCTCGTGTTCGGGTAGAGATGTCCACGGGTCTTTCCAGGAAGGGCCGTGGTCGTCTCAGCCGTCGGCAGTTTGATCCCAACGACAAATGTTACCAGTGTGGGGACCGGGGCCACTACGCCTACGACTGCTACCGCTATAGCAAGAGGGGCCGTCGCAGCCGGTATGCGTTTCCTCCTGTCACCGTTTCTGTTTGCAGATGAGCAGCAGAATAGTAATGATGTCTCCTTGTTTTCCCCCCTCAGGTCTCGCTCTCACTCACGATCTCGCTCCAGGTCCAGGTCCCATGGGCGCCGCTACCGCTCTCGGTCCCGCAGCCGGAGCCGAAGCTACAGCAGGTACGGTGGAATGACGCGTTTCCTCTGACTGAATGAATGGTCTCTTTGTAGAGCATTTGAACAGAACTGACTGTTTGGGTTCTCGCCTTTGTTTTAGGGGCCGCCGTCGCTCCCCCTCTTATTCCAGGCGCCGGAGCAGGTGGGAATGACGCTTTAAAGCTTTGAAAGCAGAGATGGCTGTTCTGACTGAGATAACTGAATCGTTTTGTTCCTCACATTAGGTCTGGTTCCCAGGCTCGGTCCAAGTCCAGGACTTCAGTGAGAAGGTTGGCTGTCATACCTGTGTTATTTACTTCATGCATTATTTCTGCAAGACTGCAGATCTGCTGGAATCATCGTCGGTTATAAATGAGTCACACATCTGCTGTAACCAGGGCTGAGTTAGAATGCTGATTGACGCGTACAGTTTTCTTTTTTTTTTTTTATAATTATTATTGAAAATGTAATCCAAAGTGGCCCTGTGGTAGAGTGTCCGCCTTGAGATTGGAAGGTCGTGAGTTCAAATCCCAGTCGGGTCATTCCAAAGACTCTAGAAATAGGACCCAGTGCCTCCCTGCTTGACACTCATCATTTAAGGGTTGGGTTGGGGGTTAAACCACCAAATGGTTCCCGAGCGCGGCTGTGTCTGCAGCTCACCGCTCCCCCAGGGGATTGGTAAAATGTGGGGAACAAATTTCACACACTTAGTCGTGTGACAAATAATAGGACTTTAACTTTTGTGGCCATGAGAAACTTGTTCTCTCTCTGTAACACTGACCTATAAGTTTACAGCTGGTTGTTCTGAGAGAAAGAATGAGAAATATCTGTGCTTGTTTTCTCTGTGGAAAGAGAAAGTGGTTTTCTGCTTCCTGCTCACATTAGCTTCAGGATCAAATTTGTTTTTTGTGCTACCGGCTGTTTGGCATCATGCCAGGGATGCTCGGAAAAGGAGCCTCTCCTGGATTCCTCTCTGCCTTTTTACCAATACTGATGAGAGAAAAAAGCAGAACATTTCCGTGCAGGAAGGACGACAGAACCGGCTCCTGCTGAGTGTGCCTGCAATCATTTTTTCCCTTCTGATTCTTCTCTTACAGTCGTTCCCGATCCAGGTCTCGGTCTCGGTCGGGGTCTGCACCAAGGGGGCGCTCTGCTTCCCGATCCCGGTCCAGATCCAGATCTAGATCTCGATCTCCCTCTGCCAACCACAAGAGGAACAGGTACGCCCTGAGCTTTTATCTGTGATCTCAGTTAGCAAGTATGAACCGTCAAAAATGTGTAAATCTCAGTGTTTTGAATGTAACTTCAGTGCAGGTGGAAGCTGCAGCGAGGTGTAGATCAGACTCATGTTTCAATCAGAAAGTCAGCAGGTTTGACAGTAGCCAGGCGAGGGGATGCATTCTAGGTCAGGGTGTCGAATAGGCCCCGCCTCCATCCGGGACTCAGCCAAGGACGGGACGGACACCTGCAGAGATCCCTCATCCTTCGCAGCAGAGATCTTCAGCCTCGGCTGGGGGGGCCAGTAATGGACTGGGTGGGGTGTCTGCTCCAGGGAGGGGTTTACTTCAGAGATCTGGATCTCCTGTGCTCTCTTTTCAGATCTCCTCTGTGTCTCTTCATTTTTGTAATCTGAGTTCTTCACCAATCCAGATCCAGAAAGGAGAGCACAGGAAAGACATTAACATGTTAACTTTTCAGATCAAAGCAATGAGATTTAGAAGTAGAATTTACTGTTGTTAAGAAGTGAGTCGCAATTATAAATGTATTTTTACCTTAAATTTAGATTTTATGACCTGAATTTGGCTAGAAAAGAACATTTTGAGCTGATAAGCAGCTCCAGTGGTGTAACTTGGGGTAAGCATCTTTGCAGCAGATTTGTTTATTTTTCATATTTTCTTTAAAGCGTGTGGTGGGAGCTGAGCACTGCACTGACACCGCAGCTGATCCCAGGCCCAGGGTCTGCCAGCTGGCGGTGTGTACGTCCTGCAGGAGGGTGACTAAGAGCTGACCTGAGATCAGCCTGCGACTGCATCTGGTGTTAGACAGCGAGAAAGAGGTCGACCTACCGACCGAACCCCCCCCAGAGAGAGTGGGTGACTGTTGTTCGACCGACGCACACGCTCAGACGAGATCAGCTTGCACACACATGCAGTTGTTCAACTAGAGTCACCCGTCCAGCCAGCCTTCAGACGTACCAGAGGGCTGCCTACACAGATCACAGTTCGGCCGTTTAAATCCATTACCAGACCCCCCACCTGCCAGAGCTCTCCGGCTGCGTCTTAGCTTCTGAGTGTGAGAGAAAGAGCTGACGAGAGATCAGTCTTCAAGAGCCTCCCGCCGCAGTGTCTCTGCAAGTTGTAGTCGTCCGTCCTTCAGTCCTTTCATCCTTCGCTTCTCTGTACTTGTTGTTTCTACCACTGTCTCCAAAGGTAACCAAAAACCAACCCCCCCTGACAAGCTCATGTTGATGATGGTGACAAATGTTCAGGCTTTCTCAGCCTTAAACAAGCATGCTAATGTTGCAGCGTGAATGAGAGAGCGACTGGAAGACTGAGTGAGAGAGAGTGGTGACGAGCTGATGTCTGAGGAGGTTTTCTCGTCTTTTTCTACTTGTTTAACATCATTTAAGCTCTTTATGTCTAGCCGTTATTGTATTCGCCCTTGGGTGTCAGGTACATGTGCAGCTTTGACTCTGGACGACTATTCCTATACTGACCCACTCCAATCATATTTTGATCTGTTTTCAAATCATTCCCAGTGGAATTTTAATTGTGATTATGCCGTTTTTAGGCCATATTTTTAAAAAACACTATCGTTTCTGCGGGAGTTCATTAGAAATTCACCTCTGAGTCATGGGCGGGACTGTTGGCGTGGAGGAAGCCCACCCCTCTTCCCGTCACCCATAACTCAGAGCTCTTTGTTTACAAGCTTTCCTGCTTGCAGCCCCCAACACCCCCAACTTTAGTTTGGATCAAGATTCCAGCTCAGGTGAGGAAACAGACGTCTGCAAGTGGATGCATCAGAATGGGGCGAAGCAGGAAGCTTATGGCCCCGCCCACCAACTTTTCAAAAAAAAATTTTCATCTGCTTTTGATTCACAGTGATTTAGATAAATTAATACTCGCGAGAAAAAGGCAACAAGAACATGTTCAAAACGGCGTTTTCATTGGAGTGGGTCTTAAAAGAATACTCGTTTCAGAGGAAAACCAACAGATGTGTTTAAAGCACAAAGCTGTCGGCATGAACCTGATATTCATGCGGTTTATAAACTTTCTCATATTAGATCAGGAACATAAATATGTGCTGTGTTTTTATCTTCCCCCTGCAGCAAATTAATTCCTCTCCGTTTGTGTTTCAGTCGCTCCCGTTCGGCAACTCCCAACCGAAGCCCCACACCTGCAGATGACTGAGTGAGGAAGAGTTTGTCCCCCTTTCCCCCCAACAACCCCTGCACCCCATCAGCTTTTACACCCCAGTTACAGCAGCCGCTTAGTTTTCTTATGGTTTCTTCTTTTGGTATGTCTGTTTAGTCCCAGGGTTGCAGGTTTAGTTTCACCCACAGGACTGTGACCTCT
This sequence comes from Oryzias melastigma, assembly GCF_002922805.2. Taxonomy (NCBI): domain Eukaryota; kingdom Metazoa; phylum Chordata; class Actinopteri; order Beloniformes; family Adrianichthyidae; genus Oryzias; species Oryzias melastigma. Next base: position 2,455,691 of record NC_050524.1, on the reverse strand, counting down.
TCAGGTCCGGTCAGTACAGCAGGTAGAGGCGGACACGGGGGGATTGTTTTAAATGTTGCCGCTGCGTCCTGCTTCTCAGCAGGTTTGCAGCACAGATAGGAAACAACCTTTGATGCATCTGACTTAGCAGCCTCGGAGTAAGCTGTGGCAGAAGATTTGATCAGCGTTTGAGAGAAACTCTGAAAACTTGTTTACGTTGAGCTCAAATGTCAGAACCTCCTTGAGCTGCAGTGTTGGGAAACATTTGCACACTTCATGAATGTCAGTTTCTTCTCATACTGGAATAGTGATACGGTTTCTGGTCTGCATGCCTTTAAATGTCACATTCCTGCTGTTTTTTTCTGCCCTTTTTACTAACACGGTCAGCGTTAGAGCTGATTGTCCCTTCGATTTGAATCTCTGACTTGGTTTTAAGATGCATACAAAGCTCTAAATTAACTTGTGCAGGGGCTGCTTTGTTTGTTTGTTTGTTCCTGGCTTATATGGTTAAACTGTGGCAGTTTTATTTTTGAATAAACATGTTCAACATATTTCAGTTGCGTTGTGTTTTTTCTTATTCATGAATGAAATATTTGTACACTGAATTTAATTAAATCAATTATAAACATACCTTTCAGGCTGTGAGGCTTCTCTAATAATTTACTTACACCTTTTCTTCCTCCGGGTTTGTCTTAAGATACATCATAATGTTGTTGTGCCATTATAAAAGCCACAATATCTTCAGAAAACTTTGATGTTTTGAAAATAATCGCGTTCGAAGCTCCTGAAGTCAAAATTCAGTGAGAAAAACCCGAGTCCACGCCTGCATGATCCACTCGTCTTCCTATTGGTTGGATTTGAAGTCATAGAGTTACTGACAAACCTTTGAGCCAATTGGAAGTCGCCGTCTCCTCAAAGTGGGCGGGGTTAGTGGGGCTTCGTTTTTCATGATTTTTCCGTCCATTTCAGTTATTCGTCACTACCACCTCTCTTTTTAACCGGGACAACATGGCTACTGCAGCGAGCCGCTACTACAACGAAGACGGCAGGGCAACTAAAAGACAGAAAACCGACGGAATGGCCTCAGTGAGTGGACTCTTTTCGCTCGCTCCGTTTGTAAATGCTGCTGGCAGCTCAACAAAAACACCCAGGCTCGGTTCCTCTGCTGCTCTCGCGGAGTTTTATGGTTCGGATGTGCGGCGGATCGCGTGTCACTGTTGTAGGTCATTGAGTTGGCGTGAAATGAACGCGTCGCGCGGCGTTTTCTCCCGGTTTTGTTGCGTATCTGAGGCGCGGCGTCGATTGCGGAGCCTCGTGAAATGAGCCGGGCGGACGGAGTTGTGCTCCGCGGCAGTGAGGGCGATTTCTGCCGCCAGGCCTTCCCCGAGTCCGCCTTTGTTCCAGCCCGGAGAAAGTTAGCAGTCTGCTAGCTTCACGTTCAAACCCTAAACGAGCCGTTCTAGTCACACAGTTTGATCGAACAGAACCAGCATGTGGTATTATGCTTGAAAACACCTGTCAATGAACGTGCAATGCGTTAAAATTACAGGAGATTGGCACGTGCGGCCAATTGACCCCCTCCCCCAGCCCACCTGATGGAGGCTGCAGCCCGATCTGAACCCGTTATCTGATCGACCATTCATTTTCACAACGATTCGATAATTGTTGTCCGATTTATAATCGATGTTGGTTCATTTTGAGCGATCCGATTCACAGAGGTAAGATCGATCCAGCTAAAACTTCCACCTGTGAGACTCAGATCAATACCTGCTACTGAACAGTGCAGGTGAAGTTCCTGTATTTCATAAATATGTGTACAAACAAAGAATGAATGTCAAATCTGTTCACGTTTTAGTTTAAGTTCAGCCCACTGTTGTGTTCCCACATCAAAATAATACAAACATTATTAGATCATTCTACCACATTGTATGGTCAATATCTTTGATCAATTCAAAGCTGGACTGTAATGATGGCTGATCAGATTTTGCTGCATCACGCGTGTTGTCCATGTCGTTTTTACATTGTAGTGAAATAGACCTACCAGGTCTTAATACAAACAATATTTTTCAATATTGATTATCGGTTTATTTAATTTTGAAACAAATCTGAAGGGTTTAGTTAAATTCTGCCTCAAACAGATCGAGCTGGTTGGATTATAGGCACAGAAATCGATAAAGCTGTGGATTGGCGAGAGTTTGGCAATACAATACACATTTTATGTGTCATGAAATATCTCAAGATTGTTCAGGAACAATTTTTCCACAATTTTCTTTAGAGTATGAATTAGAAAAAACTCTACCTGAATATTTACCAGTATGCACCTTTTATGTTAATAAAATCGTAAAATTAGTTTTATTTAATGATCACAACACCAGCTGTATCTCATAAACGAGTTGCTTTTATCCTCGCAAATTCATGGTGTATTTCTTTTGGTAAATTAAGATATATTTGTTCCTAAAGGGAACAGTAAATATTGTCTTATTTCCGCAACAAAGTAATTTTTCAATATAAGACAAAAGCATAGAATGAATGTGGCTTAACCCATAAAGTTCTACAAGTACGATTGAGGAAATAAAGTGATGCGTTGGAGGTTTAAGTTAAAAAATGTACTACAGTAAGGCTGAAGTATGTTTGCTCATAAATAACTAAGTAAATATAATCTTGTCAAATTTAAATAGATCCAAATGAATTATTGCGATACATTGCAGCATCTATTTTCCCCAACACTCCTAGAAATCTATTAACATAGATCGATCAGGGAATGGTAGAGTTGTTTCTGACTGACATCTTCCCTGCAGGGATACGAAGACCCACACAAGACCCTTCCCTCAGTGGTGGTTCATGTCCGGGGGCTGGTGGACGGCGTTACCGAGGCTGACCTGGTGGATGCCCTGCAAGAGTTTGGAGCCATCAGGTGGGGTGTAAAAACGCACAGATGTTTCACCATCAATAGAGTTTGACACAAACGCCCCCCTTTGCTTTAGTTATGTGGTGGTGATGCCGAACAAGCGGCAGGCTCTGGTGGAGTACGAGGACATGAACGGTTCATCCACAGCGGTGACGTACGCCGCAGACAACCAGGTGTACATCGCCGGCCACCCGGCCTTCATCAACTACTCCACCAGTAAGAAGATCTCCAGACCGGGAGACTCTGACGATTCCAGAAGCGTCAACAACGTTCTTCTGTTCACCATCATGAACCCCATCTACCCCATCACCACGGTAACTGAAGCCGGGGAATGCGGCGAGCCTTTGTTTCATCCAGACGTGACGATCTTCGGTCCCTCACGCGCTTATCCAATTCAACCAACTAAACACCCGTGCAACAATAGGCCCAAAATTAATGGTTTAGTGACAACCCTGAAAGAGTGAAGCTGCAGAGCAGGTCGTTCACCACGCAAAACAATCCAACTGTCGCCATCAGATGTGTTTACATGTTATTGCCTTTCAGCTTTTATTTGAACTGATTTAAGGAAAGAGATCAAGAAGCAATGCAATTATTCTGTAGTTTAGACCAACACTGGAGGCTTTTATGTGCCTTTAACCAGGGAACAAGTGAGAAACCTGGTTATTGGTTAAATCTGATGTGTATTTGCACAAAAGAAACCAGGTTTCTACACTTATAACACCTCACAAGGACATCCCGTCTTTCTTCCAGCTGCTTCCTGATGCGTGTGCAGCCTTCAGCTTTGAACATGTGCTCCAGCTTTATAGAGCCGGCTTTCTCGATAACAGAATCAATAAAATGAGCTAAATCTAATTTGCTTGACACTCGGGGCTTTTATAAGAGCGGTAATTTGTGTAGATCTGAGCCTGAGTGCAGATCCTGTCACGTATTTCACATTATGGGGTTGAAGCGTCTGTGAAGCTCTGTGCTTTATAATCCATTCACTGCAGGTTCTTTTAAATGTGCCTGAGTCCAGAATTGAGTTGTTTCCTAACAAACTGGTCATTTGGATCATAAATTCATGGTCTTTCAAGCCCAGTTTTTTGCTTTTCTTGTGGCGCTTTGAGACAGCCTCAAGTCTGAACTGATGCTTTACAAAATGCTCCTGTCAGCTGTTGCTAATAAATCTTGATCTGAGGAAATTTGACAGTAAATATGTTGCTGTATATGACGATTAAAGAGTGAAAAGTGTCAAGAAAACAAAATAATAAACACTCAGTTTCATCAAAAATTAGATTTTAATTACAAAATATTCACAAATACACAACAAACTTACATAATTTCATTGGTGTTTTAAACTCCTTCAGAGTTTAATTTCAGAAAAATGATTACCCAGATATTGTCTCCACAGTCAAAACACGTCATGCTTCAGTTTCAAGCGACAGAGCCATTTTTCAGTTTTATATCTCAGATTTTCAGACAATAGAACTCTGTAAGACTGGAACAATGAGGAGTCCTAACTCGGCTGGGATCGAGATTATCTGAATAAATTCCAGACAGTCAAATAAGATCATCTTGGATCACTGACGTTCAGGAAGAAAAGAAAGAAAAATAAAAAAAAACACGCCTATTTTTAACCATGACTTAATATCTAAAAACTGTTGCATTGTTGTGATGACTGTAGATTTACTGTAAGTCTGTTTTTTGTAGGATGTTCTTTACACCATCTGCAACAACTGTGGGCCTGTCCAGAGAATCGTCATCTTCAGAAAGAATGGAGTCCAGGCGATGGTGGAATATCCTTTGTAAAATTAGACATGTTTTAACAAGATACGTGTTGATTTATGTATTTGTTCTGGAGGGCATGTCGGAGCTCTTCACTGTCATCAGAACCTATCAACAGAAACTTCTTAACTCTGATTCCACGTTTGATTCTGTGCAAAGTGCTCAGCGGGCCAAAGCCTCGCTCAACGGAGCCGACATCTACTCTGGCTGCTGTACTCTGAAGATCGAATATGCAAAGGTGAGAGCCCCTTACAAACACCAAAAATCTGTATTCCAACCCTTCAGAATCTGAGTGTAACTGGGGTTAATAATGAGAAAGCAGGTCTGAGCAGGTTAGTCCTCCAAAAACACCCAGGAAATGTTGATCCTGTGGGTGTAAAGAAGCTGTCCTCATCCCGTTTCATCTGTTAGAGGAGTTTCCTCTCAGCTGTCAGTTTTTCCATGAGGCGTCGTTGCCATTTTTAGTGGAGTGTCTGCTGCACATCGCCTGCAGTGCAGCATTCCCAGAACCTCTGCAGCCACAGGAGCTGATGGTTACAGTAGCCTGTGGCGGCCAATTGTTCCGTCCGCCTCATGCAAACCAAACAATTGTCCTTGTTTGTTTTTGTAAATGACTCGGTAACCAGACGTGGTTTAGTTGAAAATGCAGGCAGGATGCTGCTTTTGTTGTAGCTCGTCAGGTTATCAGTTAAAAAGAAATCTGAATTCTGCATTTTTGCAGAAACTTAATTGCTAACAGACTCTGCATCCATGACAAAAAGAAACCCAGCATCATATCTCATATAGCTATAAATTATTTTAATATTCAATTGATGTTTAAGTTAATAATAAAACCACTTTAGCTTTTTGAGGTAAACCGTTAGTGGTTTGATCATTCTAGAGCAGAACCAGCCAACTCTGATCCTCAAGAGCCAAAATCCTCCCTGTTCTCCATTCTCCCTGGACCTCCCGATAACACATAAACCAGGTGTGATCAGGATACTGAGTCATCAGCAAGCCGGGAAGGGAGAACTGGAAAACAGGCAGGGTTTGTCTCTTCGGGATCAGGATTTTTCAACCTTGTTCAAGAAATTCACTTGCCAGGTTAAAAAGTTGCAGTTAATTTGTGTTTTTCCTATTTTAAATATGTTTTTATTGAATTAGTTCATGTGTCTAGGAAGAGCGTGTTTAAAAAAATGTTGTGTTAAGGTGATAACGTGCAGCAAATCAGACGTAACACAAACATTTTTTTTAGTTGATCTGATTTATTTTGCTTAACCACATAACTAAGATAAAATTGTTTTCTTTATCTAACACACGTGTCAAAGTCAAGGCCCAGGGGCCGGATCCGGCCCTCTGTAATTCTAACCGGCCCTCCAGATCATTTTATTTTATTGTTATTAATGGCCCTGATGTTATCTTGTGCTGGAAACACATTCATATTAATACAAATATGGTATAAGCTTAATTTTTCAAAAAACATAATATGCGCCCGAAATTATTGGTGGGAAGTCCTCGACCGGAACCCCCCGTTTTTGACCTTTTGTTTTCCTGTTTCCTCTCGCTTTTTTGACGTTTTTTATTTATTTATTTTTGGTGACACTCTCTGTCAGAGAAAAAAACATCCAGCTCTGAACAGCTGGTTCACAGAGAAAAAACTGCGTTTCTCCAGCTTTTTCACCAGAGGTAAACGGGTGTAGTTGTACAAATTTGAACACTTGTTGATACTGACTTGAAAGAGATAAAACGTTTGAAGCTCATCTTGCACACTGAACTACTACAGTTACAGTTTATTCACATTTAAAAGCTGATAGTTCTGAAAACCGTTATCATATCATTTTTGAAAGGGTTTCCTGAAGTTTAGGAAAATTCCGCTTACACAAACGGCTAAAGTTGTGAAATTTCCGCTTCCGGCTAAAGATTGATTCTGGCGCCATCTTGCTTGTAACCAGAAACTCCTCATTTTTTCTCATGGTGGAAGATGTATGTAAAGAAAATGAATCTGGACATTATATTTAAGCACTTATTCAAATCGCTGTGAATCAAGAGCAAATTAAAAATGCCATTGGAAAATATTCTGGGCGGGGCCTCAAGCTCACTGCTCCGCCCCATTCTGATGTAGACAAATAGATCCATGAGCGTCTTAATTCTCCTGGTCTGAGCTGGAATCTGGATCTACATTAAACGGCTGCATAGCTTTACTATTGGTCACCATTTTTGTTTGTGCTGTAAGCTAGTGGGAGAAAGTGTAAACAAAGGGATCATGGGAAGTGCGGAAGGGCTTACTGTGTTAGCAGAGATACATTTCTAATTAACTCCTGCTGCTCTGCAGAAACTATCCTAGAAAACAACATTAATTTTGGTCAAGAACACATCATTATTAAAAGATCTCTGGAAACGTTTCAAAAATAGATCAAAAGATGATAAACGAGCTAATCCTTAGTTTTAAACTCGGCTTTGTTCGTGTGAAGCTTCTGGGAAATAAAGGAAACTGAACGACTTACCAGATGTAATCCAGTGAGGTTTAAGTTTCAGCGTTTAAGAACAGAAGAACCACACGGGCATGTTTACATGTAAATGTTTACTGATGTTCCTGTAAACTGTGTGTTTTTGCAGCCCACACGCCTGAACGTGTTCAAGAACGACCAGGACACCTGGGACTACACAAACCCCAACCTGGGGGGGCCAGGTAAAACCTCCAAACAGTCCCGACCTACAGACCTGAGGCTGACCAGCCTTCACTTAGAGTTTGACAGGCCCGGTGGTCACACCCACCGTGAGCCCAAACGGCCTCATTCAGGTCGTCTCAGGAAGGTTGGTGTGACCTTACAGCTTGGCGTGCAGACGAAGCCGTTTTACTGCACTAAAAGCACACGACTGTTGTTTTGTGGGACTGGCAGGAACGCATTTGCAGACAGAAAGACAACGTTTGTCTCCAGGTGAGACGTTTTAACAGTCGGTGGGTATCTCCAGGAGGTTTTGCTGCTGCCTGTGGCATGCAGCCCGGCTGGTTTCTGGGACAACATCCAGTTTGAACACCGGAAACTCCAGGAGAAAGATTTTTTTTTTCAAGTATTCAAAAAACGACATGTAACTTTATCGCTCCGTAAAGCTAATCTGACAGTTTATCTTGATCTGTCCACTAACTCTTTGCTGATTGGGTGGTGACTAACTGGAACAGATCAAGTGATAAAAACTGGGTCATCTCTCCTCAGCTGGGCTTTTATTTGGCTGATGACAGAGGCCTCCTCCTGATTGAGGCGCTGCTGACAGACTTCAGGTTATGAAGAGACAAACTCGCTTGGAGCGTTTTCCTCTTTGTGCTTGCATTTGCGGTTCCTGCTTCCCCCACCACACCTGGGAATCTTTTTGTTTTTTGTAGCCATTGACGGGAAGATTCAGGTGTCTTCCGTCTCCATTTATTGAACATTTGAATTTCGTTGGGCCGGACATAACTCATCACTTCATTTTGCTGAAACTAAGACGTGAGAGCAGAGGCGTGGATCTGCCGCCTGCCGTCTCCAGAGAACATGCACACGGCTCTCGTGCACCAGAGGGAAAGAAAGACATTCACACGCTGATAATCTGCAGCCATCATCTCCACATCTGCAGTGAGGACACTCATACTTCCAAGATACAAGGAGATACCCTACAAGACACCATCCACCCAACACGCCGACCCACTGACAAAACCACTCCAGAAGACACTTGACGAGTGCGGGGAGTTTTGGGCACCAAGCTACACTTGGTCCCTCCCCCCTCTTTGGCTCTCCTCGCCACGAGAGACACAGCGAGCACGGCAGATGTACAACACCGAGCGGACACCAGAGGACTCACTGATACAGACATCCCAGCCCTTCACGTACCGTTTTGGGCTGCACTGCTCCACACTTTTCTGCAACTGATCCAGCCGACATGAGAGGAAGACAGGACACCATCCAGAACACCCAGACAGGCCCAGATTCTCTGTAGAACCATGTTTCCCTCCCACATGGAATTCTCTTTGTTCTCTGCCTCTGATTTTCTTGCAAATGATCCCTTTTCAGAACTTTTTTTTTTTTTAGAGGTGTAGTTGATTTCCGTGTAACGCCTTCCATGTAATGCAGGTTTGGCAATTTGCGGCTAAGAGGAGCCACATCCCCCCCCCAACTGAAATGTGCTCTATGGCAGCTTCAATCAGCAAAAAATGCAACTCTAAAGGATGGAAACCAACCAACAGCCAGCAATGAGCAAATCAGCTTGATAATGGATCCTGAGCTGGAGAGTTCCTCCAAAGATGAAATGGATGAGTGTGGGATGAAATGAACTGAAAGGAGTGTGGTGGAGCTGCTACTGCAAATGTCCTCCCACTGTTAATGAAGATGCAGTAAGTAAATCGAGACCCTCCTCGGGAATACCTGCACAGCACCACATGACCCAAAGCCCAGCAAACAACATCGCCACACGAGACAGACACTCCCTCTCCTCTCATACAGGCTAAACTTCTTGTTTCTGACAGAGGCTGATGGTTTCGGTTCTGAAATCCTGCGCTCGTATTGGTCCCCCCCCCCACTCTCTCTATTGGCATTAAAGCCTCAAGTTTTCGTCATCTGTGTGTGACTCCATTGACCCGGGATAGTTTGATTGACGTCTGCAGGCGCACCGAGCCATCAGCACATTACGGTCCATTCTATCCACTTTGATGCTTTCAGAGCAGATCAGGCAGTCCAGACTAGTTTACCGGCTCTTTCCTGCAGTTCACCTGGGGTTACTTCCTCTCCTTAGCCCTGTACAGCTAACCTGATTAACCTGGCTTCCATTCTGATTGTGTATGGTTGTGTACCTGTACAGATGGTGATGCAGATGGCAATGGGAGCAGTGCAGGTGTGTGTGAGCATACAAACTTTTTACTTTAAAGCCATTCGTGACACGCCGTTCAGAGTGATCATCCGCATCCACGTTGTGTTTGCCATCTCTTCCTGTTTCTTTGTGGGCTCGCAGGTTTCATTGTGGACATTTTTTCTCTTAGTTACCCCCCCTCCCCTTTCTACGATTAATTCTGATGCCAAATGAAAGGTTTCCTCTTGGAGTCAGTCTGGAGTGTAATGTGGGCGGGGGGCGGGGTCTCTGCTGCTGCTCTCACAGGTCACATGGTCTGATAGTGCATGTTCGCTATAATCTGGAGGACAAACATAAACAGAACTGTTCAGTGGTTTTTCTCACCCGAAGGTCGGCGCCGGCCCTCCATGACCTTTGCCCTCTCCTCTCCTGTCTGTTTTCAGAGGACGTGAACGCCAATCCCAACAAGCGGCAGAGGCAGCCCGCTCTGCTGGGGGACCACCCCCCGGAGTACGGTGAGGCCGAAAACCATTTAAATGTTTCGCATTTCAGAGCTTGTTTTACTTTCTGTTTAAGGTGATGGATCAGGTTACGTTGGCTCTGATTGTGTTTAAGGTTGGGGAGGAACCTCGACACACTAATGATTTTCAGTTTACTCACTTAACCCTTTAAAGACACACTTTGATGAAAACTGTTTTTAACGCGTTCTTCTGGCAGTTTTTTGACATGTATTAAGAAAATTAAGCTTCTCTATTAAAATCATAGTAAGTCAGGATGAAAAGAATGCATAGAAGCTACTACGGCAAGCCGCAAGCTCCCGGCTTCGCTCCATTCTGATGCATCCTTGCTGACAAATAGATCCATGAACGTCTTTGTGTTCCTCGTATGAGCAGAAATCTGGATCAGAACTGTTCAGCTGGATAGAAACAATGTTGCTTGTTATCTTTGTGAAGGACATGTGGTTGCAAACAAGACGCCACCCATACTTTCACAAGATTTCAGATTAATTATAACTATTAAAATACGGCTTAGTGTCCAAGATGAGCTTAAAATAAGGTGGAAAAAAGGTTGTTGTTGATTTGTGAAACTGATGTTGCATATTGGTGTAAAGTAGTGCTACACAATATGATGAAAAATTGCAAAAACCTAAAAAACTCAACACATTATGTCCATTTCAGTGCAGGAGTTTATTTAAATAAAGGTAAACAAAACTTGAATTGTACTCAAAAGATCCACATCGAAATAGGAAGCATCTAGCATGAAAGGTGTCCATCTGATAGGTGAAAGGAGGCTGTATCAACATCCAGCCCAGATTTGAAAAAAACAACAAGAAAAAAGAGGGGGGGGGTGTAGTCTGGATCTGTGATTGACAGTGAGGTTAGCTTTAGGAAACTTAGTCACTTTGCGTCTTCAACAGAACTTTCTGTAGAGGTTGATCATTTTTCTCCTCCTTCCCCAAAGGCAAATGTTTATGGTCCAGACCGAAGCAGACCGTGTCTCAGTAAAGATGCTAGCATCATAGCTAATAAAGGCTAGCGCATTTAGCTAGCAATCCAGAGTGAAATGTTCATTGCAAGTCCATCACCAGGATGGAGTTCACTGGATTCGATACCAATCGCACTAAACCTTTGTTGTCTAACTTCCAAGTCCACTGGGAAGTTGTGCAAACTAGTAGATTTTTGATGACCGAAGGCAAAACAGCTACAAGCCACGCTAAAGCTAATTTGATAACGACATTACAGAGTCAAAGATAGGTGGGGCTTTTATACTGGAGCTGCAGACCACGATGACGTGAAACTCCTGAAATGACGTGGGACGTCACAAAATCCACTGTAATACCTTGTTTCAACCTGTAGGTGGCAGCTCACAGACGGTTTTAGACTATAAATTCAGGAATTAAACAAGTTTATTTATTTAAAATGATTACAAAATATGGCAAGGACCAACACAGCCCCATTTATAGAGACAAACAGAAAAAAAGTTTATTTAGTGTTTGGTTACCCTGTAAATGCGTAAATATTTCAAGCTGCCATAAGTTTGTTTTTGCATGTGTGTAAACATTTAAGGTAACCATTTATCTTAATCGAAGCCATCTTTTGTGATGCATGTATTTCACAGGCCGATATCACGAGGACGATAAATTTGTGTTTTATTGTGCGGGCCTGGTGAAAAGCTTCTTTAAAGTGTAGTTTACCACCGAACAGCCGCTTCTCTGCTGATTCAGGTGGATCATGTTAGGATCAAAAGTTAGATTAGTCTTTTCTTTTCTTTTTTTTTTACTAAAAAAAGTGGATTTTTCAGCTGAAATGGGGAGAGATGAGACTTCCAGTTCCTACCAATGATGTGTGGGCGCCATCTTGTCTGCAACCAGATCCTCTTGGTTTTCATTGCACCACTAATATTAGGTTTTGGTGGGGCGTGATGTCACACCCTCATCTCAGAGGTGAATTTCTAATGAACTCCTGCCGCTCTGCAGAAACTATGTCCTAGAAAGTAATACAGGATTTCAGTTAAAAACAGAACGCTTTACCCATAATGAAAAGACGACTGGGACCGTTTTTAAAATACCAAATGATGATTGGAGCCAGAACAACTCCTGCTCTTTGACCTATCATCACTTTAACTGTTAACACATGTATGACACTAATTTGCTTTAATGCCCCCCTGCCCTGCTAGGAGGCAGTTTCCATGGCTACGATGAAAACTACGGCTCCCCGCCCTATGAGGGTCGACGGATGGGCCCCCCCATGAGGGGACGTGGATCGAGAAGCTACGGGCCGAACTACGGACCTCCCCCGCCTCCGCCGGGCGAGTACGGCGCCCACGCGGACTCGCCGGTCGTCATGGTTTACGGGCTCGACCCGGTCAAGATGAACGCCGACCGCGTCTTCAACATCTTCTGCCTGTATGGAAACGTGGAGCGGGTGAGTTTGTGGAGACAGCTGTCGGGAGTCAAGCAGGAGTTGTGTGTTTAGGCTGCTGCTGCTTGTGCGGTAAATCCTTCCACACTGAAGTTAACTGCAGGGCAAAGAATGTCGGGTAGATGTTTACGCATCACGTAACTGAGACATCTGCTAGGCCGATCTTTCAGCACATGGCTTCTCTAAAAAAATGCCCTCAGTGGATTCTTTGTCCGTAAAGCTCATTGTTTTTCGCTCAAATGAGTTTCAGCTTTTGTCAGCATCATTAAGTAAACGGGACAATCCGGTTTTGTTGGCTCCGTGCAGGTGAAGTTTATGAAGAGTAAACCCGGAGCGTGCATGGTTGAGATGGGTGACTGCTACGCCGTGGACCGCGCCATTACTCACCTCAACAACAACTTCCTGTTTGGGCAGAAGCTCAACGTGTGGTAAGTTAGTTCCCCTTTGAGTGAGCAGACCTGCATTGTCATGGCGGGAACAAACGTGTCAGGAAGTTCAATTACAGGAGGAATGCATGACGCTACCACAAACAGGATTCACCTTTGTTTTCACTTTGGAGCTTATTGTGTAAAATTAATACTTAAAACAGTCTGTCTTCATAGGTTAATTATAATCTTGGATTAATTTATTTTAAAAGCTTTTCAAATGTTGAGTCACTGGATCCATGTGAACAGAATCACAGCCTGCTGGAGGCTAAAAGAGCCACAAAGAAACATGAACGCCGGATCAACCGTCACTCCCTGGGAACCAAAGACGACAGAAAAAAGAGGCTAAAAAGTAGAGATGTCCCGATCCAATCGGGTTAAGGGAAAATCAGGTTGTAGACGCAGTTTATTTGAATTAATTAGTTTGATCCGTGCTAAATACACAGATCAATGTTTGAGCAGGAGGAGCACAAAGTTCCAACTGTAACTTCCAGAATCAACAACTTTTTTAATAATGTTTAAATCTGACAGCAAGTTTCTCTATTAGTTTGTCTTCATGCAAACAACCTACAAAAGACATTTCAAAGAAGGAAATGTTATTTTTTTCTGTTTGACGATCAAACCAACAGAAATGAGAAGACTACAAACAGCAAGATCCAAGAAAAAGTAAATTTAAAAAGCAACCAAAACTAATATATGGTTACATTGATATGAGCTAGTCATTAATATTCTTAAATTCAAGTCCTCGTTCATTTTTAAGAATTGTAAGTGAAGGTAGGAAACGCATTTGGTTAATAATGCTCAAAAGTTCTTAAAACACTAATTTATCACCTACATAACTAGATAAGTTTTGTTTTTTCTAGTTGATGGTTGAACTATTACTTAAAAGTTACTTCCCAGAGGTGCTCTGTTTAAGTGTTGAATTACAAAATAATGTTAATGATATAAAAGTATGGGAAACTTAAATTTATTTTAAGATTTGATATTTTCAGACACTCAAACTCAATTAACTGATTCGGAACAGTCCTGATCCTGATGGGGACTTCCCTTCTATTTATACTTTACAGAAGTTTCAGTGTAAAATGAACAAACTAAATGGGGAACAACCTGGATCTGTTTATTTTATATTTGTCTATGTTTTTTAAGTTGTTATAAAAGTATCCAATTGGCAGATAATCGATCTAATGAGTCAAATCGGGGCCTAAAAATGGGATGGGGACATCCTTTGGAAAAAGCAAACGATGAACTGTTTCTCAATCATCCAGATTCTTCTCATCAAATGAAGGAAAGTTTCTGTTGTCTCTGGGAGTCAAAGCTTAAAGTTCCTGCTTCGTAAGTTTAGCTGCAAATACAAAGATGCTGATTGCTGCAGTCGGAGCATCCATTAAAACGCCCAACAGCTTCCTCTCTGCTCATCACTTCCAGCAGAAGTTCATGAACCTCCAGCTGACTGAGGGTCATCTGGAGGTTCCAGCCAAATACTAGATGATTGAAACAGTGTTATTTATAGAAATGTTCTTGTTTTTCTTCAAACTGGTTAAGAGTTTTCTCATAAATGGTGGGATTGTTGTTTGCCTTCTATTTTATTTTTTGCTAGAAATTCATTTGTTTTGGACAGAAATTCTTTTTTTTTCTGTTTTTTAACAAGTACCTAAGTAAAATGAACTTCAGTGTTGAAGCTTCTGGGCCTGTTAACGTCTGAAACGTCCACACAAACGGCAGAACTGAGAGCTTAACCTGCAGTGAGCGACTGGACTTGTTTTTAAACGGAGATCTGTGCGTCTTCCTGCAGCGTTTCCAAACAGCAGGCCATCGTTCCCGGTCAGAGCTACGAGCTGGAAGACGGATCCAGCAGCTTCAAAGACTTCCACGGCTCCAGGAACAACCGCTTCACCTCCCCGGAGCAGGCGGCCAAGAACCGCATCCAGCACCCCAGCAACGTGTTGCACTTCTTCAACGCCCAGCCCGACGTCACGACGGAGATCTTCTCTGAGGTGGGTTTGAAGACGGACGGCGGTGCTTGTTCAGGTCTCAGTTTGTTCATCCGTCTGTGTTCTTTGCAGATCTGTGAGGAGATTGGAGTGAAGAGTCCCGTTAACGTCAAAATGTTCACGGGAAAGAGTGAGTTTCCTCTCCATGAATCCTAGTAGGGTGGCAGTCGGCGACAAATGTAATATTTAGTTGTTACTTTATATTATATGGGGTAAAGTTAAAAGTTATAATGGCATTCTGCTAACTATTGGAATATTTTGACATTTATTACGTTTTTTTTTGTGGCTATTTTGGAATTTAGCTAATATTTCAGCTACATGCTAGCTTTTTTGGCTAATTTGAGTTTTTTTTAAGGATGTTTTAAAATTTAGCTGATATTTCAGCTGAATGCTAGCTTTTTTGGCTAATTTAGGCTTTTTTGTTTTTAGGGTATTTTCGGATTTGGCTAATATTTCAGCTACATGCTAGCTGTTTTGGCTAACTTACATTTTTTTCAGTATTTTTAGGCTAATTTGGAGTTTAGCTAATATTTCATTTGCTAGCTAACTCTTTTGGCAAATGTAAGTTTTTGTTTTTGTGTTTCCGGTTGTTTTGCAGTTTAGCTAATATTTCAGCTACATGCTAGCTGTTTGGCTAACTTAGGCTTTTTTTATTTTTTAGGATAATTCGGCATTTAACTAATTAGCTTTAGCATTTTCAGCTATTAGCTTCAGTGTTTTTAGCTATTAATTTCTGCAACTTCAGTAGCCAAATTCAGCTTACAGCATTCAGACTAGCATTATCACAGCTAATGCTATATAACTAGTTAGTTTAAAGCTAATAAGGATGTGTGCTTTACATCCAGTTTGCGAATGACCCAATTAGTCGACTAATCGACTATTAAAATAATTGTTTGTGGCACCACTACTCTGCACACAGATGAGCTTTAAAAGTTCACAGCTGATTTATGAAAAACTTCTGCTTCAACCACCAGGTGGCGCAGCCCCCAGCGACCGCAGCGCGTCAGGCCTGTTAGAGTGGGAATCCATCAACGACGCCATGGAGGCTCTGGCTCTGATGAACCACTACCAGATGAAGAACCCAGGTAAGCCTAAAGCTCAAGTCCTGAATCCTCCCTGGAACCAGATCGGTTCGGTTTAGATCATGCTTCTGTTCTGTTTGCCTAATTCAGAGTCTGTTGTGTGCGTTCCAGCCGGTCCGTACCCGTACACCCTGAAGCTTTGCTTCTCCACTGTCCAGCACGCCAACTGAGGCCGTTTGAGTCGTGAGGATGAAGTCTGGTCCGTCATTCCCACGTTTTTCATGACTGCTCACCGCAAATGTAACATTAAAACAAACAAACGAAAGCATTTCACTGTTCAGGTAATTCTAATGTGCGAGTTCATGTTTGATATAATGACTAGAATATTAACTGCGTCTAAATTTTTGGTATTTATGCCCCACGATAGTGTCAGTTCATGAGTATTGGACTGCGAGTCGTCTTTTACTTTGATATTAAGCTAAGCAGCATGTTGGTTTTCTGCTGTGACGATCAGGTGGTTCTAGAGCAGCAGAACGGCAAACCTCCACATTTTATATCTTGTTTTTCTTTCATTTTAAGTGCTGCCTGTTCAGTTTTGTGTCTGTGTCTGAAGGTGGAGAATTTTGTTCTAAGAAAATTAAAAAATAAATTAAAAAAAGGATTGTGTTGTTCTTAATTTTTGATCCATTTTCAGCATTCCCAGTGGCCTCTGTTATAATGATGCTGTTTTTGACCAAAAAAAACTTTTGTTTTCATTAGAAATTCACCTGAGTTCGGGGCGGAAGTAATCCTCCACTGATATCCCATCATCCCTTTTGTTCACAGGCTAGCTTACAACCCCTCAAACCTCAAGCTAACATTAGCAGTAGAACAAAAAAGGTGAATATTATCAGATATCCAGCCGTGAAGGTTAAGATCCAGTTTCCAGACAAGGAAAACAAAGACGTTCATGGATTTATTTGTCTCCAAGTGGATGCATCAGAATGAGGCGGAGCAAGGAGCTCGTGGCCCCGCCCAGAGTATTTTTTTTACACCACTAATAAGATCTTTTCCATTTACTTCTTTTTTTCTATCTACTTATAATTCACAATGATTTAAATAAAGATATACTTTAGAACGCCAAGAAAATGTTAAAAACAAAATTTTATTGGAGCAAGTCTTTATAAATGTAGTTATATTTACTTTTTATACTCCTCAGATTTATTCCTCTGTATTTTTAATTTCTTAAACTGGTCTTAGATGACATCTTTGTGCTGTTTTCGTGGTTTTTCTGGACATTTAAATGATCTTAGTCCACTTTTTAAAGTTTTTTTTTTCTCTTCTTTGAAAGGAACTGCTCAGTTTTCACTGAGGCATTCACTGACACCTCGTAAAATAAACAGCACCTTGTGCTCAGACTTTCTCATAAATGTGTCATTGTTCACATAGCGACTGGATTCCTCATCAAATATGCAGACAGACTCTGAGCTTTGAAGAACCCGGTTTCTGCTCCTGCTGTAGGAACTGGATCAGAGCGCGGAGAAGAAGACGATTTTAGCCGTTTGAGTCAGACCTTTCCAACACGGAGCAGCTTTAGATCTCACAGATCCTTCTCTGATTGGTGTCATTGTCACTGAAGTACCTTGATCTTTGAATTCAAGTTGTTTATTCAACCTGGGTTTTCCTCCTGCAGATATCACCACCGAGACATTGTGTACATACAACCACCAGGTGAACATGTAGCTGTTGGAGATCCTCTTACAGCCTTTAGCCTGAACTTGTTTGTTCACTCTAACCTCCTGAGTCACCTCCTCATCCTCCTGTGGTTCATGTTTAATGAGGAACACACTGAGTCAACAAACCACGACGACAGTTTCCTGAACCAGAATGAGGTCAGAGTTTCACCTGTTAGGCTCCTTTTACTGGAATAACTCCCTGTTTTAGTGCAGGAGGCAAAAATCTGGTTTAAGTTTAGATTCAATCTTCAATTTTACTCAAATTTATACTCAAGTATTGTAAATATTCCTGCTTGAACTGGAATGAAGTTTAATTTGCAGGTAAAGGAATTGCTGCACGATCATGTGAGTTAATCTCCGAGGGAATGGGGGATTATGGGTACCGGCTCAGTCTGGTGGAGAAGAGCTTTGCATCTCTGCTCTGTTGTCTTTGACTGAGCCGTCAGTTAGGTTTCAGGATGCACCAGGCGTTTTTCCACATCTTTCTTCCTGTTGATGTTTGCTCTGTTGGTTGTGTTTACTCTGAATGTTTATACAGGGCTGTGCGAATGTTTGAGGGAGGTTCAGAAATGTCGTAAACAAAGAATGCTTTCAAAAATATTAAATACTGGTTTTTAATCAAATGTAAAGTGAAACATCTAAAATCAATATTTGGTGTTTCTACCTTGGTGTTTCTCCTTTTCTACACTGCAAAAAAAGAATCTTAAAGTAAAAAATAAATGTCTAATTTTCCACTTTGTTAGAAAAATAGTCATATCAAGATTTTTTTTTTTAGTAAAACAATGTTAGTTTGAGAAAACACGGTTTCAGTGACCACAATTTTTTCGCAAAATAATTCTTGGTAAGATAATTTTTCATATCATGTTGGAAGTTTTTTTGTTTTGTTTTGTTTTGTTTGTTTTTGGCCTATTTAAAAATAAAATTCTCCATTAAGTTAAGAACTTTTGACCTTTTTCTCAGGGTCTTGTTTTGCAGCTTATAGAAACACTTTCTCTGTTGGATTCTGATTTATGATCAATCAGTTTTATCAGTGAGGTCTTTCCTAGACAAAGATCCAAAGCAGACCAGGGTTTCGAGATGGTCCAGATCTTCTGAAGAAAACCAAAGAAACTTTGAGGATCGTAGAGGCAGTGTTAGTTAAAGAAACTAAAGAAAAATCCGGCTTTAGAATCAGAAGATGTCCAGCAGCTCAGAACTGACAGAAACCAGTAAACCAGTGAGATTCAGGATCACCCGTCTGCCATCTGGAGAAGTCTGCCCAGAAGTGTGTTCATGGAGGTGATGCAGCCAAACATGTGGAAACGAGACCAACTAGAGTCTGCAGGAAAACCTGGCAGCAGCTGTTCTGGATGTGAA
This sequence comes from Oryzias melastigma, assembly GCF_002922805.2. NCBI lineage: Eukaryota > Metazoa > Chordata > Actinopteri > Beloniformes > Adrianichthyidae > Oryzias > Oryzias melastigma. The sequence continues at coordinate 2,436,813 of NC_050524.1, read as the reverse complement.
ATGTTTGGCCGTAAGTAAGATAGTTTGTTTATTGGAGGGACGGAGAGCAGAACAACATCCAGAAGATCTGTGCATTAGCAAGTCTCTTCAAAAGCTAAACTGATGTTGCTTTCAAGACCTGTTTTTACTCATTTTGATCATTTTGTTATATTGTTAATGCAGAAATTAAAAAATCTGTCAGCAACAGGCAGAAAAAAAACTATTAAAAAAATAAATCCTGTAACCTTACAGGATGAAATCTCAACAAATATCTGTGGCTATTGAATTCAATCAGAGTAAAAAAGGAAAAAAAAAGACAAAAAGCAAGAGATTTCAAACTCGTTAAATTAATTTTTTTTTTCTTGTACTATAACTCTATTTGCTTTACTTCTGACTCTTCTGGTCCCACCTTGTTTTTCCTGAAGATACACAGCATCATACCTTGTCATTTGAAAATAAGTTTAAAGCCAACTAGTTATAAAGCTGATCTTAAGAAGTTAGTATTTAATGAAAACATTACATAACTGATTTTGTTTTTCTTGTAATTCAGGAGTTTCAAACATTTTACTGTTTTGCTTCATCTGTTTCTTTGAATCTCCGGATTTTTAATAACATTAGACTGTTAATTTATGAATTAGTGTCATTTTTTAAAATACTTGCCAGTCTCTAGATAATTATTTCCTGTTTGTTTGCTTAAAATTTGACAAAATAATTGATTAAATGTTGTCCTAAATGCTCAAGATTTAGCATAAAGAAAAAATTTAAGAAAAAAAGATTGCATCTATTGTTATTGGACGTTAACAATAGAATCCCCCTGACACTAAACCAGGCAGGGTAGGGATGGCTCATGCTGCCTTTTTAGTTTGAAATGTTTACTGTTTTTACTACGAATATTTTTACAAAAGTTTATTTGGTAAAATTACAACAGCTCATTTTAACTGAAAAGTTAACACACTTAGACACCCATTACATTATTTTGCCCTTGTATTTTAAAAAAAAAAGTCATCAGCTATGCACAAATTGCATGCTGGCAAAAAAGAACAAAAAAAGTAAAAGGTTGTTGGACAAAAAAGTGCCCCTCCCCCAACAATGTTTAACTTAAAAAACTCAAGTTGAGGTAGCAGCACAATATTTCTTTTTTAATCATTATTTATTTATTTTTAAAATTTCTGAAGGAAAAAAACAAAAAAATAAAAATATATATATTATTTACATACTAAAATCAAAACGTCACGTCTTCTCGAAACTTCTACGGGTTCGTCTGCGCATGTGCGCCATCAAGTACATAGAGACGGCTGAAGAACATCGAAAGAAAACAGCTCAAAGTGAGTCTGTATGGATTTTTTTCTTATTTGTTTGAGCAGTGTGATATGATCATAACTTGAGTTTAAGTGATGTGTTAAATTTGACTTTTTTTGTTGCTTTTTGTGGATTTTTCCAACCACGTGCTAATTAAGCTAGCGAGCTGACAGAAAGTTAGGCACTGGGTGTGAAATGTTTCGTGTACATGTTGGT
>NC_050524.1:2430699-2435064 GCF_002922805.2 Oryzias melastigma | reverse complement strand
GGAAAAAAACAATAAAAATAAAAATATATATATATTATTTACATACTAAAATCCAAACGTCACGTCTCGAAACTTCTACGGGTTCGTCTGCGCATGTGCGCCATCAAGTACATAGAGACGGCTGAAGAACATCGAAAGAAAACAGCTCAGTGAGTCTGTATGTATTATTTTCTTATTTGTTTGAGCAGTGTGATATGATCATAACTTGAGTTTAAGTGATGTGTTCAATTTGACTTTTTTTTGTTGCTTTTTGTGGATTTTTCCAACCACGTGCTAATTAAGCTAGCGAGCTGACGGAAAGTACCCCCTCCCCAAATATAAATAGAAATAAAACATAAAAGCTACCGATAAAATTAATAAATGTGTCCCTGAGTATGGTAAATATCTATTTTAAATTTTTAGCAGACGTTTGATTTTTTTTCTTATCTTTGTATAAAGGCCGCATTTCCTCTTCTTCGTTGGTTGACGCTAACAGTTACATTTTAGTTCGCCTCCTGTTCACTTTATATTCACGTTTTAATTTGTTAAACCTATAAAGATAATGTAGCTTCTTAATGAAGCTTCTTTACTGTTTCTATTCTAGTTTAGGCACTGGGTGTGAAATGTTTCGTGTACATGTTGGTTATTTATGGTGGTTGATGGTGTAAGGTTTAACTGCAGTTTTATTTATTTATTTATTTATTTATTTTTTTAATGATTGTTCCTTCTTTCTTCCTAGATCTCATAGAATGCATTTTTGCTTCTTTGGATTTATGTAAACCGTTTGGGGTGAGAAGCATGCATTGGTGGTTCAGTGGTAGAATTCTCGCCTGCCACGCGGGAGGCCCGGGTTCGATTCCCGGCCAATGCAAGGATATCTTTTTTTCTTTTTTTATGTTTTTCTTTGTAAGTGTGTAAGGTAGTACATACCATTACCGTTTTCTGTAGCTATGAGTGAACATATTTCCCCAATGTTGTATTTATACCTCTTGCTAGTAAATATTAATTGAAAATTTCCAAAAGCAACCACTGAGAACATGTTTCTGCTCTGTTGCTTGAAAATTTCAGGCTGACAGGCTGTATCAGAGCACACACTACGCTACTTCTGAGAATTACAATAGAATCTAAAAGCTGATTGTCAAAACTAGGTTCTTTCCTCAAGAGACAGTATTCAAAAGCCTAATTCTAATGCACTATATGTGGACCATAGGTGCCATGTTGTCTCTGTGGCGCAATCGGTTAGCGCGTTCGGCTGTTAACCGAAAGGTTGGTGGTTCGAGCCCACCCAGGGACGATCTCTTTATTTACTTGTAAGAAAAGAAAGGTCAACCCCCTTTTCCCCTCTTTTAGGAAGGACTGATCCTCAGTTTGGGAAATGGGCTGGAAGTAGGTTAATTCAGTTCTTTGATGTTTCCCTTTTTTTAAATAACAAAGCCAGCTCCTAGGATCAGCAAGAAAATCATGGAAAATTAGTGTTTCAAATTGTTCTAAGACATTTTTTGAGAAAAATAAAAAACTTCTCTAGGGCTGGGCGGTATGGCAAAAAAGAAAATATTTTTTTCAATTTTATTTCACAATTTCAATTTTTTTCACGATTTCTTTAAAATAAATTCAAATTGACAAAAAAATAATTATAATGATTTTAGTTGAAAGAAGTAAACACATTTTGAACAAGTATTTATATTTATTCATATTTTAATTACAAATGTATTAAAAGAAAAAACACAGAGGAGGGGGAGCAGCAGCTCGGATTTAAAGTCACAGGCGGTTCACAAACTTTTGCCTTCTCGCTCTCGCAGCTTTTTGTTGAAGATCGCGATAAAACGATCTCTCAAAAATGACACATTATCAGCTTTGGAGATCGTAAGACGAGTTTATATCATCATATCGCCCACCCCTACTTCTCGCGCTGTCTGCAGCAGCCCCTCCCATTCCCATGAAAACAAGCAGGTGGAAACGTGCTGATGTAAGATCGATGCCAACTGTTTCCTCCAGGAAGAGTCTGCTCTGACAGCTCCGCCCCCAGACTAACTCCGCACACAATTTATCCCCTTATCCAGAAAACAACTTTCATTTTAGATGCAGAATATTGTATATCTTCCAATTGTGTTCTGTCTTAAATAAATTCCAGCTCAAATAGTAGGTATCTGAACTTTGGATATGGATATTTTGGAGCTTTACACTCACAGTCCTATCCTGAATTATAAGCACACGGGGAACCACAGCGACCTCAAAGACGTCTGCTGGGCGGTTCAAACTGTTAAATGAAAAGCTAAGAGAAGTTTAATTCATACCATTCCATTTATTATAGAACTTATAATTGTCGTGCTTCAGTCCGTTTTTAAAGGTGTTCATGTGACTATACGCGAGACGCAGCATGTGTTATGCTTATACAGCATAATCTATCTTAGCTAGTCAACACTGGAGCTAAAGCTCTGGTGTTAAAGGGTTAAGCCTGGTTTTTGGTCTAATCTAAACCAATCAGAGATATTGAAAGGCACAAGCCCACATCTGATTGGTTTGGTCCAGATTTCCTTGCATGCCTATGTATTCATTTACTTTCAGAAGAGCTGAGAGAATCTAGGGTTGTGTCCGAATACCCCCTAATCACTATATAGTGTGTTTGCCATTTTCTAGTGCTGTCCTAATCTACTAAATCCAAAATCGAATGCACTAGAAATTTCCCAGAAGTCTTTGCGAAAAACTAGCTGGCATCGATGCTCACGATATTAGCAAATTTAGACCACAATGCATTGCGGTAGAACAATTTTGAACCAAAAAATTTGTTTAAATGTAATTTTTTAAATAAACTATCCAGATTTTCAGCATCAAAACACAGTGGAGTCATAAATAAACGTGAAATGTTTGTATTTATTCTATTTTCACTTTGTGAAATCAGTGACGTTATATCTTGTGTTTAGAAAAACTAAAGGAAAGTAGTAAACATCGTGTCCATTTACCTTTAAAATCCAGGGCACCATATAGTCCTGCACTTAATAGTTTTTTAGTAGTTAGGGGTTTTTGGGGGGAGGAATTTGGAGACAACCTAGAAGTGTCTGATAAATAGGGTGAATGTATCCTCAGTGGATGAGAGCAGATTAAAAAGACGAGGAGAACTTGTTGTGCAACCCACTCTCACATTCCAATCTCCTACATGTTGGCTCTGCATGTCAAGTTGTCTCTGTGGCGCAATCGGTTAGCGCGTTCGGCTGTTAACCGAAAGGTTGGTGGTTCGAGCCCACCCAGGGACGACCTTTTTATTTGTCCTTAGAAGAGAGAGGTCACCCCCTTTCTTTTCCTTCTTTTGAAAAGGATTGATCCTCTGTTTGGGAAATGGCTGGAAGGAAGTAAATTCAGTTCTTTGACATTTTTAAAATAACAAAGCCAGCTCCTAGGATCAGCAAGAATGTCGTGTGATTTTCTCTTTTGGATTAAAGACTTTAAACCACATAAGGTTCTATAGAGCAGTAGAACCCAACCTTTTCAGGCCACAGAAAGGTTTAAATTACACAATATTTTCACAGACCGTCCATACAGGAGTTGGGATTTTAAAGCCTCCGGTTTCTGAAGATCTATTTTAAAAATGCTACTATAATTGATAACATTTTGTTTAAAAGTTAAAAAACATCAGTCTATTTTTTGTAATAGATAATGAAGATTTAATGTTCAAAGTTCTTAGTTTGTAGAAGTTGTTTCTGATTTGAGAAAATTCCACAGAGGAAACATAACATTTGCGGTCAGAGGAAGGTGGATAAACAGTGAATGGATGAGATCAGATTTAAACTTGTTTTTTAGAAAGGTCTGATCCGTATGAAAATCATGAAGACTTGGTTCTATTGAATATGTTTTTTATTCAGCTGCATGGACTCAGCATCAGAAATGATTCTAATCAGTCGGGTAAGACCCTCCGAAAGCCCAGCGGCGCTGTCCAGAGTCAGACAGCCGCATCATTGTCCAAGAAATACACTATAGAATTATATTGTCGTGAGAACAGGTGGTCTCGTAAATATTGGTCGTTATCGCAGGATCGCAAGCAAAGTACGTCACTGAATACAGACCAAAAGGGGCGCTGTTAGTTTTTTTTCTGTAAATGTGATCGTTTCATTTAGTAACTGATAAAACAAATGTTATTTCTATTTTACACTAAGCAGTGTGAAGTGTCAGCTGATGTCCGCTAAACAAAACTCCATAAATAAGGTCATGCTGTGATAAATGCGCTGTTTCTGCATCAGGTTGGAACAAACAGACAAAAGAACAAACAGAGACTGTAAAAGTGACATGTTTGACGCAGTGCGGTTAGAAAGGGAGAAAGTCAAATGGGTCATATAAACAAGTCTCCAAAATAAAGGAAAACAAACGAAATGAACACAAAAGTGTGAACTTTTC
>NC_050524.1:2427426-2429469 GCF_002922805.2 Oryzias melastigma | reverse complement strand
ACATCTGGAGATGAAAGAAGTTCAGATTAAATTATTACTGACATTCGTCTGTCAAATGTCTGATATAACTCCAAACAAGATCAAAGAAATGATCTTTGATGGATTGTTAAAGAGATTTATGTCCAGGAGATCTGAGGCTCTGAGAATCACTGCAGCTCAGCAACAACAACTCTGATTTACGACTAAAAAACAGGACTTTAATGCAACATGCTGACATTTGAAGATGATTTATCTCAAACATAAAAACAAGACAAACAACAGAAATGCATAAATATATCAGACAGGATAATTCACCATAACATTGATTAGAAAATAAACTTCTTACAGTGTTTGATTTTTGTCTGATATTTGAGAATTCTGGAAAGTTTGTGAATTTTCTAATCAGACAGTAACTCAGATAAACAGCAGATTCTTTTCCTTTGCTTCATCAGAGCTACTTTGTGTTTTGATTCACAAACCTGATGATGATCGCTGGTTTATCGTTTCCTGATGACAGCTGAACATTTTACTCCTGACTGACAGAAATGTGGATTAAAGTCTGGAATTTATGTTAATATATTGATAGTCCTAACATATTAGGTCTTTTTGTCTTTGATTTAAAAAAAACTTACAATAGTGAATATCTGTGATCTCATAGGATCATCTGAACAGAAGACACAAATTTAAAATCATGTCAAATATTTCTCTAATTCTGCTCCATCCAAGTATAAAGTTAATCAAATGTGTTTTTGTTAGAGAAAAACATGTTCTTACAATAAACTGTTTTATAAATATTGCACTTAAATATGTTTAAATCTTGTTTGAATGTTGAATTGTCAATAAAGATTTATTCAAACATAAAAAAGGAAACAAAAAGATTTATTCAATAGAAAAAAGCTCCATCAATGTGTTTCTGAGGTTCATTAACTGGAGTTTTTACATGAACATAACAAGATTCAGGTCCGTTTAAAACATGGAGATGAGAAAATGATCATCAGGACCGTCAACTTTTAATCTTTAAACGTAGTTTAAGAGGAAATGAACTTGGAGAACATTAAACCGAAGAAGAAGAAGAAGAAGCAGAAGAAGAGTGAACTTGGAGGCCATCAGTAGCGTGACGTCATCTGCGCGTGCGCGCCGTGGCAGCACGTTGTTCAGAGAGCTCCGCGTGTAAACGGGATCAAAGCCGTTTAAAGGTTAGTTTTTAATTTAATAAACACTTTAATGTTGACAGATGAGAACTTTTAGACGTTATATTTGTAAAACAGGAGTCACAAAGACGCAATAAGAAACGTTCTTGTTTTTTTTTAGCGAGTTCGACGCAGCACGTGCTAGTTTAAACAAAGTTTGGCTAACGCGGTTCTGACAAATTTGTTATTGTAGAACATAAATATTGTGGTTTCTGGTTTTAACTAAGTTTTAAATGCTTACCCGTACCGGTCATTTTATTTTATTTATTTTGTTAATATATTGCTGTTTACAGATACATTTTGTAAATCGTCTCAAATGTTTAAATTTGCTTTAATAACCATTGGGGTGCTTATTAATTATTGATTTGGAATCAGTGTTCAAACTTATGAACTAAAACTTGTTTTTTATTCAGCGTTACATAATGCATGTGCGCGTGTGCAGTGCAGAGCTAAAGGGATCTAGCGAACTTTAGATGCACGTGGCTTGGTGCGCGAATTGACTACTTCTTTGGGGTAATTTATTTTTAATATATTTTACTCGTTTTGGTTTATGTATATTTCCACTAGCAATTTTTAAATTTAAGTGGAAAAGTTTATTTCTAGAACTAGAACGAGCGCGAGCCGTTTTCTCCAAAGAGCATGCAGTTTCCTCTTTCCTCCGCTAGAGGCCACTGTTAAATCTCGGGCTGTTACGGTAGCTCAATAAAAGCGTTTGTTTAAACCACACACAATTAGTAAAACTAGAAAATTATATGAATAGGGATACGACAGAGGTTTATTTACACGTTTTGTCGTTGATTTAGTTATAAAGAGAGGCTTCTAAAGTTGTTTTTAACGTTGTCTCTGATTGCCGTCTTCCTATTGGTCGAGAGCA
>NC_050524.1:2422975-2427182 GCF_002922805.2 Oryzias melastigma | reverse complement strand
ACCTGGTATTGCAGTATTTCCAGGAACGGTGCACCCCCCTCTGCAGTGGTGAAAAAAAAAAAAACTAATTCAAAGAACTACTATCATTCAACGCCGGTGAAAATGTATAATGGATACCCGTACACATCAATGAGTATCTTCCATGTCAAAGCTTTTGGTTCCTTTTTTTTCTAAACTTAATTTACCACGTTTATTTATACATGTTATCACAATCTGGGCTTTATTTTTATTCAGTTAGCCTAACATGTGTTATTTTCTATTTTAACTATGAAAAAAATTACACAAAAAACGTAAATATACTAACAAATTTAGATTCCATATCAGTTTGTTTTCAAATTACTTTCGTGATTCAAACCAGTTTTAACATTTAATCTATGTATTCAAATTGTGAGCACTGAGATTTTAATCCTCTTCATGTCATGTTATATTTTTGTAATAAAAATATTTAGGATTTTTTTTTCCTTTTTTAGATCTTTGTTTAATGGGTTCCAGACTTTAGTTTGATCTATTAGTTCTAAGAACTATTCTTTTCTAAGAACTGTTTTTAGTTGGTAACAGTTTTCTACTGGCTCTTTGTACAAGTGTTAATGTTCTAAAATGATTAAGGTTATACTGTATAAAAGTCTGGATTAATGCATTAAGTGTTTATGTGATCAAGAAAATCACCTTTATGTATGACTGTGTTTGAAGCATAAAGATGTCTCAATTCTTATCATTATTTCTCCAAATTTGTATAAACTATGTAAAAAATGTGGCAAAATTCACAAGAATTATAGTAAATATCTACAGTTATATATTCTATCAGGAATATTTATAATTTAAATACTTTTAGATGTTTAGTTTTTTGAATGTGTTCTGCTGCTTCCAACCTTAGCTTATGTTTTTTAATTATTCTTAAGGTAATATCTTCTGTTCCTCTCTTGATAGAGACGTAATGAATATTTACTGATCTTAATTAATGTATTCATGACCAAACAACTGACTTTTGTTTTTAGGTTTGAGCCCAATGAGCCATTTTTTGTTTGATATTAGGCTATATGAATTGGACTGAGATAGACTATAATTTAATGGAGTTCATACATGGTTTAAAATTATTCAACTCTTTATCTTAAAATCCTTCTGTCTGTGAAGAATTAAAACATTTTTCATACATGAAATATATCATTAAAATATATGTTGTAATGTGATTAATACTTGTGAGACAACAAAGATGATCTGCTCAGTATTTTTGGAAATTCATCAACATGACAAATTTGATTTCAGTTTAATTATTTACATTTTTAAACCAATTTAAAGCTTCTCCACTTTTATTAAATTCCCCCCAATTGAATTAGTATAAGATACTTTTGAAGTCAAAAACTCCAGTTGCACATTTCTGTCTCGAGCATTTGTGATCAATGATGGATATATACAAATATGAGCCATCTTTAAATCACAACTTTTTTTTAAACTAAGGAATTTCAGTTACAATATTTACAAAATATTTATTAAAGCCATGTGCCGATTCATTTTTATATCTCTGACCCTTCTCATTAACTAAATAAACTTTGCTTTTTATCCTGTTTTAATTATGCTATTTTATTTCTCCATAGTTGCAGTTACTCATTTTGTCCACAAGAGAGCAGCAGAGTTATGTCATTTGACAACCAAAAGACTTTATAAACACTTCAAATGATCAACTTTAAATAATGAACATTTATTTTCTGAAGTTTGACAGACAAGAACACATCAGTTCATCAGTTTTTAGGATTTTTTTTCAGAGCATTTCAGTCTGCTGTGTCAAACATCTCTGATACTGTAGTTTACATTCCAGAACAGTAGGTGGCAGCAGCAGGACTTTGAGTCAGCAGGAAACAGAGGAACAGGAAGTGGTTTAGTGTTAGCAGAGAAAAACGTCAGATTTGAATGTTTTTGATGATTTTAGTTTCATATGTGTTGTTTTTATGAACATATTATGACTCAAACAGTTTATGGTTTTAGTCAAATTCCACCTTTTTTCTTTGAACTCTGTGATAATCGTCTAAAGGAGAATAAATGAATGAAACTGTGTGATGATCAGTTAGCTTTTGTAGTTTGAACACAGCAGTGCATCATGGGAGTTGTTATTTTGACGATCAATGTTAAAAATGTTAGTTTCTTGTCTCCAGATGTGTGTTTGTGTGTCACAGTGTTGATTGTGAGTCCTGCAGTGTGTGATTGTGTGAATGTGAAAGTGTAAAGACCTTAAAGCTGGACAGTGTGTGTGAGAAAGAGGTGTGTGCGAGTGAGCTGAACAACTCATACTTACCTGGCAGGGGAGATACCATGATCATGAAGGTGGTTCACCCAGGGTGAGGCTCAGCCATTGCACTCCGGTTGTGCTGACCCCTGCGAATTCCCCAAATGTGGGAATCTCGACTGCATAATTTCTGGTAGTGGGGGACTGCGTTCGCGCTCTCCCCTGATCAAATGTTTAAAGAAAATACTTTTAATCTTGTATATCCCTACAGATCTTATCGCTTAGTGAACGTTTTAATTATTTGTTTGCTTAGAATGTCATTTATTTTCAGCTATATGTTGCTGACGTATAGTTAAACTGAGTTAGTAACATGGATTCACTGAATCAGTTGTTCCCACAGACAGAGCCGGACTTACTGTTAGGCAAAAGTGGGCGATTGTCAAGGGCCCCCCAACACTTTTGGGGCCCCAAGCCGAATGCTTAACAAAAACGTCTAAAATAATTTCTTTCATCTGTTATTATCTAGGTCTCCTTTGAAAAAGAGATCGGATCTAATCTCAATGGGATTTCCTGGTAAAATAAAGGTTTAATAAAAACTGTCATAAAAAACTCAAATCCCTAAAATGACATAAACTACTCTCGCGTGTTGTCCACCCCCGGCCCTTCTTCAGCAATGGAATATTCCGTAAACAGCAAGCTAGCAAGCAGAGAGACTTTTGAAGAAATAACCACAAAAAAGTGGTCAGATGAAGTTTTGTAACATGAAAAAGAGAAAGTTAGAAATGTGTTTCAGCACTTCCTAAAGTGCAGGAAAACCAAACAGAATGAAAGAACAGACGTATGTGGATAAAGTTGTACAATTATAAGAAAAAGGGAACATTTTCTCAATTATAATAAGATACTTTATTACAGACTCGAGGTCCATCTGCCACAAAGGGGGAACAGATAAAATATATATAATGTTAAATCAAAAGAAACACTCGTGATAATAAAAGTATGAGCCAATAAAAACAATTCTCAAGTTTCATAAAATAAAAAAAAACTCAAAACAATTGCCGACTTAAAGTTTAAAAAACGTAAAAGTATAAAAGAGGTGTCCATATCAAACCTCTGAATTGGGGAGTGGTATTTAAAAGTGATGTATTTCACATTGGTGAGAGTTAAAACGATTGTCTTGTCAATTGTCTTTAAATGACAAAAAAAAGTCAAAATTTTACAAGAACAAAGTGGTCCAATTTTGAGAAGTTGTAAATTTACAAGGAAAATGTCTTTTTTTCTATATTAAAATGTAACTTTTGGGGTTTAAAATATTTCAACAAAGACAGTTCAATTCAAAACATGAGATGAATGTCACACTGATCAACAATGACTCTATTCTTGTATTTTGGTGTATTTCCTTTCATGGTGGCTGAAGCTGGAAGGTTTCCTGTGGTCCGAGAGTTTCCCTCTTCACCTGGAAATGTGCTGCTGGATCATCATCTGATAAAGACTTCAAGACTTCATCAGCCCTGACAGCCTTTAGAGCAGATCCAGGTCTCCTTTAGCCTAAAACGGCCCCAGCAGAGCAGATTTGAACATTGTTGGAGTGGCTGTCCGTCTGGATGGTGGAAGATGTCCAGACAAACCAGCACAGTGCCAAAGGTGGAGAGGATCTGGTTCCTGCAGTCCTGCACGTTGTCTGCCAGCAGAAAGGCGTGCTGCAGGAGTCGAGCTGAAGGTAACTCTGTAGATGGAGGAGGAGGGCTGAGTTTGTGCCCCAGAGGAAACCATCCTTCCCGGTTCCACGGCGCTCATCAGAATGGTGACGTCCTGGTCTTTACCATGGAGATATTCTTCATGGTGATTTACCTGGACCTGCTGTCACACCTTCTCCATGGTGTTTGTCTCGGTTCTGTCCTGCAGAAAACAAACAATCTTCTCGTTCACACGCGCCTCAGAGAAGAGTCATTAGAGGATTCATTTAAATTCATTCACATGTTCAGTACACTC
>NC_050524.1:2412497-2422860 GCF_002922805.2 Oryzias melastigma | reverse complement strand
GCTGTCACACCTTCTCCATGGTGTTTCTCTCAGTTCTGTCCTGCAGAAAACAATCTTCTCGTTCACACGCGCCTCAGAGAAGAGTCATTAGAGGATTCATTTAAATTCATTCACATGTTCAGTACACTCATTAGCAGGTGAGGACAGCAGGAAACACGGCTTGATGAGTCTCAGAACCCCATTGTACCCCCTCCTCCTTGCTGCTTTAGTGCTGGTCCACAACACACGACCTCCGTCAGCATCGTGTTCCAGCTGGACACGTCACATATGTGACACACCTGCAGAGATCAGGAACAGTAAACCAAAGCTGAGCAGCGTGACGTCTTCATGTCTGCCAGCTGTTTCAACGGACCGTAACTGAGAAGAAACTCGTGTTGTTGTAGCTTGTGGGTTCTGTTGTTTGGTGCTCTGTCCTTCCTTTCCTCTGCTTAGTTTTCCTTTACTTTGTTTGGGAGTAACTACTGGGGGCTCGTCCAGGATGCAGCTCTAGTTGTGCTGTGTTAATCTCCTCAGGTCGATGCAGTTTTGTGGGTTCTTGTTTGTTACAGCTGAGTGTCATTTCTTTAGTGCCACGCTCAGTCTTGGTGATTTTCATGATTTTCATTCCTCCTCAGTTCAGACTAGGGAGTGTCCAGCTGATCCAGCTTTGGTTCTTCCATCGGACGCTCGTTTGTTATTTTGCCTTTTTTATTTTCGGGGCGAATCCTGGGTGGAGATGATTCTCTGTTGGGGGTAAGCGTGCAGGGCTGACGCCGCTGCGTTTCTGCTTTTAAAGTGGCCTCGAGCCCGGCAAGTCCCAGAAGACAGACAGGTTCAGGGGGTGTCAGGCAGGAACTGAGGGGGTTTGTGGATGCTCTAACAATGCATGCATAAGGTTCTGAGGTGTAGTATAGAAAAGGTCATTTTTATGTCATATACTTATCATGTATCCAGCGTTATTTTCCACTAGTCAGTAGAAAGTGGCGTTCTTGAATTATCCAGAAGGATCTCCAGCCTTCCCAGACTCTGCAGATGTGATGATGAACCGATCCCTTCAGTCTGCTGCAGTTTTTCTCAGAGCAGTGAACTGATGGAGCAGCTCTGGTGGAGGCTGAGGGAAGACCTTCTTGTTCTCCAGATACAAACGGGCCTCTTTGGTTTCCAGAAGGACAGCCTGCTGGCGATGTGCCGCAGTGTTTGGGTTTGTGACCTGGATTATAGATTCCATCTTCACTTGGAATATTCTGTCAGGCTTTGGAATAGGCTTTGCTGATGTGGTGCAGGGGGGGTCTGATGAGGTGGTGGTTTTGGTGATGGACGGCTGCTTGGTGGCGTGCAGGTTCAGCAGCCTGTCCTGAAACCATATGGAGTCTCACTGTCTTGACGTTGGTCTTCAGTCGAGGGATCCCTGCCCTGGACAGGATCCCCTCCACCAGAAGACGATGCTGGATGCGCTCATATGCTTTCAGGATGCTGGTCTTCTCTGGGCTGCTTTGAGAGCAGTGAGGCGTCTAGAGCTTCACCAGCGTGTTCATGAGCCGGTTGTTCTGGGCAGAGATGTCCTGCTGAGCTGGTGTGTCCGTTTGGCCATTTTGAGCAGCATCAACAAGATCGTCCCTCTTGGTCCGACAGTAGAGAGTATCGTCCCAGTGCGTCCTGTACAGCTGCTGAAACTTCTGTGGCTGTTTGTCGTGCTCCTCCACGGCGTTCCAGGCTTCCAGAATCTTTCTCCTCTGCTCTGTGGAGAGAGACAGCTTGTTCTCCGTCACTTCAATCTCCACTAGCAGGGAGCAGAATCTCTGCAGCTTCTGGAAACCAGGGAGATGATTTGCACTGCAGACGTCCTCCTGTTTGAAAGAAGAAATGTAGAAATGTTTCAGAGAATGAAAAAGACTGAAAACTGCAGTAGATGATCTCTGCTGTTTTTATATGTAAATAAAAAGCTGGAGGGTGAGAAGTGGAGGTGTCGTGGATGGTGACATTAATGTGGGCTGGAGCGGCGTGGAGAACGTCACTCTGCTCCTCACTGTCACTGTGGTACACCTTATCCTCCACTTGTGGATACAGCTCCTCACCTGGACCAGGTCCATCAGACATGATGTCCTCCAGGGAAAAAGGCCCAGATTCCCCTGTGCTCTGGCTGAAGAGGTACTCTAAACCCAGCAGCTCATTTGAGGCCACATCAGCAGGAATTTGGAAGTTCTCCTCCACAGTCTCTCCAAACAGCTGCTGACAGCGCTTGTTTAGCCTGTCGATCAGTGGAGCAGAGTAGGTTCCGTGTCTCCGCCTTCTGCCTCCAAACACAGCATCTGCAGTCCTGTTGGAGTTCCACCGATCAATGCCGCTTATCAGGTAGACCTGATACGGACGAGCAGCGCAGTGTGGTCCTGTGTGGTGATGCAACATGTTTCAGAAACACTTTTCACCTCGAGGACACTTGAGAGAGTACCTCCAAACCCCCACAGGGCGCCACACAAAGACACGGCTCTGGAAAAAGAGGTGTGGAGCTGGTAGAGCACCGCTGATGAAACCAGGAGGCTCTGGAGGGTAAAACCACATCCGGTCTGATTTCATCAGCCGCCTCCTCTTCAGTTGACCAGAAATGTCTTTGTATATTTGAATGGCGCTGAACAGCCCTCTCTCTGGGTCCTCCTTGAGCCAGTTGATGTCAGCAGATGGGATCCCATTGAGAGCTTACCAACCCTCTAACTCCACCTGCATCACAAATTATGTACACAACATGTTTTCTTATTCATGTAGAATTATGTCAAAGGGATTAAAAGAAGTCATATTTACTAACTTACAGGTGGGTCACTCACAGGTGGTTCCACAGGAGTAACAGGACTCTGGGATGTGGATGGCAACCTGCTGGTCTGAGGAACAGATGCTGTTGGCTTTGGTAGAGCAGCTGATCTAGACAGCACAGGCCTGTCAGTGTTCTTAGGCTGGGAGGAGGATGAAGATGGAGAGATCTTCCTTTGATGGGAGGAGGATAGAGATTGGACGATTCTCTGGTTGGGAGGTTGATGGTGACAGGAAGACCGTCTCAGGATGGTAGGAAGAGGAGGATGGCTTGACCTGGGTAGCTGACTTCTGCTTAGACTTTTGTGGGCTGGATTCTTTGGAAATCCTCACAGTAGCTTTACTGCTAACTTGGCTCGAGGACTCTTGAGACGTCACTAAATCTGACAAAGTGACATTTTTTGGATCAAGAAATGTACTTATTTTCCATTAACTCTGTCTCTTACCTTCAACAGCCTGACCTGCAGCCATCAGCTCAGCAGACCATGAAGACAGATCGCCCCTTTTCAGCTGTTGCTAGAGTGAGACAGAAAAATGTTTTATTACGCTATCTTTGCAGGAACGTTCATCTTTGAATCATTACAAACATGCAAATCAAACTTTGCATTTGGACAGTTTATGGCCACAGCACTTACTTGCTCCTATTCAGAGATATATTTTCGGAACCTCTTCATATGGACGCTGGTGATGTGTGTCAGCGCCGTGTTTAGCCATCTCCTCACTGAGGTGTGTGCCTTCTGGATTCTGTCCTCGTCTGTAAATTGGTCTGGCTGGTCTTTTTGTTTTGAGTACTGGCGGTAGAGGTCCCACATCTCCTAAAAGGTATTGCCTTCAAAGCCTTTCTGGCCATAGATGCACCTATCAATGTTGGCCTCGAGGAGAATGGAGATTTGAGGGAAGCTCTCTGCATACTCAGCCAGGCAGTCCTCCACCCAGTGATTGGCAATGTCCCCTTTTCTGGCTGGGTTGTTACCTCGGCCCTGTGCTTGTTGCCCAAAATTGGTAAATATAATCAACTATGAACGGGCTCAACTGTGTTTTTATTTTCTTTTTTAACTTATGTTTGGTTATCCGGAGGCTTGTGAAGGGGCTGCAGGGGCGTGCCCGATGGGAGACTCTTTTTAATCAACACTGAGATATAAGAAAAAGGAAACGAGAGGGAAAAGATGGGGCCCAAAGCGGCGTGGTGTGAGAGAAGCCATCACCTGGGCCTGGAAGCGGGCGCGGCAGACGGCGGGAGCAGGGTCGACAGCTGAGAAGACAGCCAAGAGGAGCCACCAGCAGACCAGAAGCCAAACCGACGTCAAAGGAGTGCACCGGGAGAAGCAGCGAGCAGACCAACGTTGGGTGAGCACGCTGGGCTGCCAACCAAACTATGAAGCAGCTTTCTGGACTGGGAAGAAGCCAGAGAAAACCCACACAGGAAGAACTCAGCCGGGATCTGATCCGGTCGTGGTTTGTCAGATGTTCCTCCATCTTCCTTCTCTGATTATCTCTGCCTCGTCTCCTCTGGCTAATCTGCTGCTGTCTGTTTTTGTCTTCACAGGTGTTCAGTATTACTGACTGATGCACCTGCAGTTCCCAGTCTGTCAGCTTCCTTCCACAGGTATTGAACCAGCATCTTTTAGCAGAGCTGCTCTGGTCTTTATCAGATTTCTCCTTCATCTTCCAGACTTCTCTCCTGGATCATCCTGGTTTATTTGGGACACTTTATCACATCAGCTCCAGACTCCACCACCTTCCTGCGCCACAATAAACTGTTTTATCTAAACCAGACAGACTCCTCCTCTTTGACCATGACAGAACCAGGAGGAACCACTGTAAAACCAGAAGCCTAATAAAAACTGTTGAAAAAAATAAACATTTGTGTTTATTGAAGGAAATGTCTCTTGTGTTGAAATTTGTTTAGAGTAGTTGTACGAATATATAATTACTTTAAGTTTTCTCTTGTTAAAAAGTATTTGGTTAAGATAAACATTAAGATTTGGAAGGAAAAAAGCTTCAGGAAGATAAATGATTAATGAAGGAGGTTAACATTTGTCAAAAGTGCCTAAAATAGACAAAAGAAGCTTAAAGTCATAAAAATAGCAATAAAACATTAAATTACTACATATTCACATGATTTTTGTTTTTAGTGCAGCTTAAGCCATTTCTGCAAAGGTTTAATACAAAAATTTAGTTTAATTAACTATTACCATTTTTTTCTTACATTTTACACTTGTTTTGAGACATAAATAAAACCGGATTTTATTTTCGTGTTCGTATATATTCTAGCTGATAAAATTAAACTGTTTAAATTAAAATATAGGTTTCGAGATAAAAAGAAATACCTGCAGTGATCAAAACACTTTTTCGAGGCTTCAGTTTCATTTTCCTGTTAAATAGAAATGTGAAATACGCAGTTTAGAAGAAGCTAGCTGCTTTAAGGGTCACGTGTTCTCCTCCTGCGCATGTGCACATTGAGGAGCTCGTCGTCTTCAGCCTCGAGGCTTTTTTACTTTTTAATAGAACACGTCGACGATAAAACGGGTAAAGTAAGTCTGCTTTCTTCCAAACTTCCTTTAAGTTTTTCTATTTTAGTGTAACGTTTATGGTATTAATTACGCGTCTAAAAAAATGAATATTTTACGTTTTGAACTTCACGTGCTGGAGGCTAACACAAGATGTCGGCCTGATTGATCTCGTTAGCATAAATGATCGACTTTTTCTTTTTTAAAATGACTAAAACTAACAATTAAGTTCATTTAAACTTTTTTTTGGTTTTCATATTAGTGAAATTGAATTGTGTGATTTATTAGCCAACATAGTTTCTTAGTTTCATTTTTAGTTTTTAAATATACCGCATTATTTGGAGATATTTTGCTAAATCTTTATAGATTTACTAACGACTTTCAGACGTCTAGTAGTGAGGCATTAGTTCATGTCAATGTCTGTACTAATATACCCTTCGGTGTACTTTTAAATCTATAATAATTTCCAATATTTTATATTTTCGCGTAACAAGTTATTTTAGAGCTGCAGCTTTTCCTCAACAATCATAAATATGTATTTTGTAGATGATTTTTTCGTAAAAACTAACTAACAAGCAAATAGCCGACGTTTATAATTGTCGGGAGGATTTCAAAGTGCGTGTTGAGGAAAGAGGCTGTATTTCCCCCTTTTTCACTAGAGTTCGCTGTCGGCCTCCTGTTCGTTACGAGTCTGCATCGAAATTAGATTATTTTAACCGCATGAATTGAATTTGGTCAAATTATTTGCATAGAAAATATTCGGCTGCAATGTTAGTTAAATACATGATATTAATTGATAAATAAAGTAGTTAAAATAGCTCATTTAGCTGTTTTAATGTTATTGCTGCTTCTCGTCTTCCAATTGGTCTAGATCGTACCACGTGTCCCGGAAGTAACAGGAAGGTTTCGTTGTTCCCTTTAGTTTAGTTTAATTTTACCGCTCATCGGTCTGTTTCTGTTACACGATTGATGTTATCTATTGTTTGAAGTTATAGAGAGATGGATTTAATGTTCATTTGGTGATTGTAGAACCTAAAGATAGATTTGTAGGAAGCAGAATGAGGCTGTTTCCTCCGAGCTGTGGTCGGTATCGCTTCTCGGCCTTTTGGCTAAGATCAAGTGTAGTATCTGTTCTTATCAGTTTAATATCTGATACGTCCCCTACCCGGGGACCATATATTAAATTGATTTTTGGAACAGGGAGATGGAATAGGGGCTTGCTCCGTCCACTCCACGCATCGACCTGGTATTGCAGTATCTCCAGGAACGGTGCACCCCCCTCTTGATGTTGAAAGAAAAGCTGATTTTCTGTCTGTACTTAATTATTGTCTGACTCGTTGTTGTGAGGATGTCTTTTGCATCGTTCTTATTAAAATCAACCTTAGTTGGGTTTATGGTGCATAATGTATAGAATATCCTGTAAGACTATTAGTTAATGTAAACATTTGTCATCTGTGAGATGATCAATCTATTAGTCTCATTAATACTGTTTTGTATTTGATCTCTCTGAATAAAAACTTTACATTTCTCTCCTAATGTCTAGTTATGATTTTATTAAATGTTGGAGAGCACGTTTTTCTTTTTTTTTTTTATCTGATTGAGCAGTTTTAAATACCAATGCAGTTTTACTGTTCCTCTGCGAAACTTTGGTCCTTAAACGTCACTCGTTTTGTGACTTTCTTTTATGACACATTTAAAGGCTGCTGACTAAATGGAGACACTGTGGTTTTTTTTTTTGTTTTTTGTTTTTTTTTTGCTTTTTCTTCAGGTAAACAAACAGATTTATCAATGTAAAATATGTAAAAGAATGTAGGGGGGAAAAAATCGTTTTTGCTGATCTATCTCTTTATTTCTGCTGTTCCACTCATGCATTGGTGGTTCAGTGGTAGAATTCTCGCCTGCCACGCGGGAGGCCCGGGTTCGATTCCCGGCCAATGCAATTAACCCTTTTCATTTTCCTCTCAACCCTAAAAAAAAAAAAGTTACTCATTCATTTTAAAATATAACCCTATAATGATTGTTGTGAAATCGCAGAGAAGTTTCATAGATTTATCAACATGAAGCATTGACAGTCAATGAGAACTGGACACAGTATTCCCTCCCCCCTCATTTTCCATTCAGAAAGACCAAATCCCATAGACCTCTATTGAGTAATAAACGGCTGTTTCTCAGTCATTCTGTATGTCAGAATAACCATTCTTGCTCTGGTACATATTTTTAACGTGTTCTTGCTAAACCTAATATGTTTCATCATTTATTGTCTTTATCATAAGTTATTCAAATTCTAAACTGCCCAGTCAGATGCCTCAGTAATGGTTGCTGCTGGTCCCGACCTTGAACATTTCTACTCACCTTTCAATGGAAAGGGGTGTGGCTTTCCAACAAGCTCACAATCACTAATGAAAGTGGTTACCATAGAAAAATTGACTTAGACTGACTCGGACCAATCACAGCTTACTAACATGGTCTGGTTCCAGCCTTGTGATGTCCCTAATGCGGAAAAATGGAAACTGAATTAATTTGGTTCTAACCGAAAGTAAGGAATTCTCCATGGGTGATGTCACAGGTGCTTTGTCCATCTCAATATACTGTCAATGACATGATGCCAGGTTGTCTCTGTGGTTCATTTGTTAGTGTGTCCAGCTGCTAACAGAAAGATTGGAGATCAACCAGTGATCTGTTCTTAAATCCTCTTTTCTTTGTACTGAGATCAGGATTCTTTCAGACCATCAAATGTATGTTTCTAAGATTTGAGAAATGTCTTATTAATGCACAAATACCACAAAAATATTTAGGGTAAACATTTTGTTAATAAAATAACAAAAATAATAAGAAACTGTAAAGAATTTCAGGACTGCAAGAAAAGAAAAAGTAAAATACAAACAGCAAACTTTTGAAATTAACTTGTGTTTTAAAGTAAGATAACAGAGTAAATTTAATATAAGACTGAGTTTAACAATTTTATCTTGTTTTTTCTTCCTCAGATGTTTTGAACACCTGAGCTTGAGAGTGAAACATCCGATGACCGTCCAGAGACGAGCAGGAATCAACTCTGACATCCTGATGATGCTGTGAGGTGAGACTGCTGCCTTTGATATAAATCCATTTTATTGTATTTACAGTGTTTTTAAAAGTGTTTATTTCTTAGAAAATAGGTCTAAGCACTAAACTGAGCTCTGCTTCCTTTGGATTTCAGTGAAACTGAATCTCTGTAGTGACAATAATAACAGGAAACATTGCAATAAAGGGCCTATATCAGAACCCTTTATGACTCAAAGCCATTTTGCAAAGCAAAATATTTGAAAATGTATTTCAGTGACTGACGGGCATATAATACAGCTTAAGACTGAGTTCAATAAAATAAAAAGAATTCCTAAAATTCGGATTTTAGAGATGAAATCAGAATTATTTGTCACTCATTTTAATTTGTTTACAATTTTTAACATTGATTATTTTAATTAATTCGTCAATAAACTTGTTACCTCGGTTTAGTCTAACTCTGCATTACTGTTATAATTACTAAAGTATCTACCTTTTCTCTAACAGAGAATTTAGATTTTTAGTTTAGATTGAGCTGGCTTCAAACACATTTCAGGTGTTTGTTAATCAAACCAACGTAATTGCATTTTAGATATAATGAACTCGCTAAAAACATTCAGTTTAAAACTTATCTGGAATTGCACAGGAACGTTTTAAAGATGGTTTTGTTTGCTGATAAGCAGTTTTAAAAATATTGTAGTTAGTTCAGTTGTCCACTAGAGGGAGCCAGGGTTACAGTTGTGTTTTTCTCATGCACAGACCTGTCAAACCAAATGTGCTGATCAGCAGACGCTGATTTGCTGTGGGATATGCTAAAAGGTGAACAACAAAGATAAATAAACAAAAAGGTAATACACCCGTTTTTAGTTGTTAGTTTTGTTTAAGCTTTGGTGTTGAAAAGTTTTGGTGTAGTTTATATTCCAGAACAGTAGGTGGCAGCAGGACTTTGATGTTCTGGTCAGCAGGAAACAAAGGAACAGGAAGTGGTTTAGAGTTAGCAGAGAAAAACGTCAGATTTGAATGTTTTTGATGATTTTAGTTTCATATGTGTTGTTTTTATGAACATATTATGACTCAAACAGTTTATGGTTTTAGTCAAATTCCACCTTTTTTCTTTGAACTCTGTGATAATCGTCTAAAGGTGAATAAATGAATGAAACTGTGTGATGATCAGTTAGCTTTTGTAGTTTGAACACAGCAGTGCATCATGGGAGTTGTTATTGTGTCAATAAATGTGGAAAATGTTAGTTTCTTGTCTCCAGATGTGTGTTTGTGTGTCACAGTGTTGATTGTGAGTCCTGCAGTGTGTGATTGTGTGAATGTGAAAAGTGTAAAGACCTTAAAGCTGGACAGTGTGTGTGAGAAAGAGGTGTGTGCGAGTGAGCTGAACAACTCATACTTACCTGGCAGGGGAGATACCATGATCATGAAGGTGGTTCACCCAGGGTGAGGCTCAGCCATTGCACTCCGGTTGTGCTGACCCCTGCGAATTCCCCAAATGTGGGAATCTCGACTGCATAATTTCTGGTAGTGGGGGACTGCGTTCGCGCTCTCCCCTGATCATATGTTCAAAGACAAAACATTTAAATTAACCTTCATAGGATAAATATACTTGTGATCTGTATGTCATTAATCATGAGTTATTTGATGCTCATCTGCCATTAAACTGTGTTTCAGAATCATGGATTCACTGGGTCAGTTGTTCTCATAGCCAGAGGTGTAGTTGCTGTCAGGCAAAGGTGGGCACCTGCCTTGGGTCCCCCTAAACCGTGGCTGCCCCCCAAGCTGAATAATTAAAAGAAATATCTTAAATAACTTCCTTTACCTATTTTTATCCAACTTTGTAACAAAATAATCCCAAATCACTAAAATGGTATTAAGCTACTCAGGTGTTTTATCCTCCCCCGGCCCTTCTGCAGCAATGGAATATTCCGTAAACAGCAAGCTAGAAAACAGAGACTTTGGAAGAGATAACCACAGAAAGCGGTCAGATGAAGTGTTATAACATGAAAACAGAAAGTAAGAAATGTGTT
>NC_050524.1:2399283-2409316 GCF_002922805.2 Oryzias melastigma | reverse complement strand
ATAACATGATTATTATATATAATATTCATGTTGGCATAACATGATTTTTTTATGTACAACATTCATGTTGTCATAACATGATTTTTTTTATGTACAACATACATGTTTATATAACATGATTATAATATGTGATATTCATGTTGGCATAACATGATTTTTTTATGTACCATATTCATGTTGGTATAACATGATTTTTTTTCGTGCGACCGATGTCCATGATATTTTCATGTAGATCCAACAGACCTTTTTTTTCAGTGTTTGTACTGAGATCAGGATTCTTTCTTCTGTTCACAGGATTCTTTCAGACCATCAAATGTATGTTTCTAAGATTTGAGAATTGTCTTATTAATGCACAAATACCACAAAAATAATTAGGGTAAACATTTTGTTAATAAAATAACAAAAATAATAAGAAATTGTAAAGAATTTCAGGACAGCAAGAAAAGAAAAAGTAAAAAACAAACAGCAAACTTTTGAAATTAACTTGTGTTTTAAAGTAAGATAACAGAGTAAATTTAATATAAGACTGAGTTTAACAATTTGATCTTGTTTTTTCTTCCCCAGATGTTTTGAACACCTGAGCTTGAGAGTGAAACATCCGATGACCGTCCAGAGACGAGCAGGAATCAACTCTGACATCCTGATGATGCTGCAAGGTGAGTCTGCTGCCTTTGATATAAATCCATTTTATTGTATTTACAGTGTTTTTAAAAGTGTTTATTTCTTAGAAAATAGGTCTAAGCACTAAACTGAGCTCTGCTTCCTTTGGATTTCAGTGAAACTGAATCTCTGTAGTGACAATAATAACAGGAAACATTGCAATAAAGGGCCTATATCAGAAACCTGTTTGAACCTCAGAAAGCCATGAAAGCAAAATATTTGAAAATGTATTTCAGTGACTGACGGGCATATAATACAGCTTAAGACTGAGTTCAATAAAATGAAAAGAATTCCTAAAATTCAGATTTTAGAGATTAAATCAGAATTATTTGACACTCATTTTTAATTTGTTTACAATTTTTAACATTGATTATTTTAATTAATTCGTCAGTAAACTTGTTACCTCGGTTTAGTCTAACTCTGCATTACTGTTATAATTACTAAAGAATCTACTTTTTCTCTAACAGAGAATTTTGTTTTTTAGTTTAGATTGAGCTGGCTTCAAACACATTGCAGGTGTTTGTTAATCAAACCAACATAATGACATTTTAGATATAATGAACTCGCTAAAAACATTCAGTCTAAAACTGATCTGGAATTGCACAGGAACGTTTTAAAGATGGTTTTGTTTGCCGATTCCGTTTTTTAAATATTGTAGTTAGTTCAGTTGTCCACTAGAGGGAGCCAGGGTTACAGTTGTGTTTTTCTCATGCACAGACCTGTCAAACCAAATGTGCTGATCAGCAGACGCTGATTTGCTGTGGAATATGCTAAAAGGTAAACAACAAAGTAAATAGACAAAAGGGTAATACACCCGTTTTTAGTTGTTGTAAAGACTTGCTTTTGTTTTAAGCTTTGGTGTTGAACAGTTTGGGTGTAGTTTACATTCCAGAACAGTAGGTGGCAGCAGCAGGACTTTGAAGTTCTAGTCTGCAGGAAACAAAGGGACAGGAAGTGGTTTAGTGTTAGCAGAGAAAAACGTCAGATTTGAATGTTTTTGATGATTTTAGTTTTATATGTGTTGTTTTTATGAACATATTATGACTCAACCAGTTTATGGTTTTAGTCAAATTCCACCTTTTTTCTTTGAACTCTGTGACAACCGTCTAAAGGAGAATAAATGAATGAAACTGTGGGATGATCAGTTAGCTTTTCTAGTTTGAACACAGCAGTGCATCATGGGAGTTGTTATTGTGTCGATAAATGTGGAAAATGTTAGTTTCTTGTCTCCAGATGTGTGTTTGTGTGTCACAGTGTTGATTGTGAGTCCTGCAGTGTGTGATTGTGTGAGTGTGAAAAGTGTAGAGACCTTAAAGCTGGACAGTGTGTGTGAGAAAGAGGTGTGTGCGAGTGAGCTGAACAACTCATACTTACCTGGCAGGGGAGATACCATGATCATGAAGGTGGTTCACCCAGGGTGAGGCTCAGCCATTGCACTCCGGTTGTGCTGACCCCTGCGAATTCCCCAAATGTGGGAATCTCGACTGCATAATTTCTGGTAGTGGGGGACTGCGTTCGCGCTCTCCCCTGATCATATGTTCAAAGACAAAACATTCAAATTAACCTTCATAGGATAAATATACTTGTGATCTGTATGTCATTTATCATGAGTTATGGAGTTATGCTCATCTTCCATTAAACTGTGTTTCAGAATCATGGATTCACTGGGTCAGTTGTTCTCATAGCCAGAGGTGTAGTTGCTGTCAGGCAAAGGTGGGCAACTGCCTGGGGTCCCCCTAAACCGTGGCTGCCCCCCAAGCTGAATATTTAAAAGAAATATCCTAAATAACTTCCTTTACCTATTTTTATCCAACTTTGTAACAAAATAATCCCAAATCACTAAAATGGTATTAAGCTACTCAGGTGTTTTATCCTCCCCCGGCCCTTCTGCAGCAATGGAATATTCCGTAAACAGCAAGCTAGAAAACAGAGACTTTTGAAGAGATAACCACGGAAAGCGGTCGGATGAAGTGTTGTAACATGAAAACAGAAAGTAAGAAATGTATTGCATTTCCTACAGTGCAAGGAAGATCAAACAGAAAGAACAGACATATGAAAACAAAAAAAATAGTTAATGTACGAGGATAAAGTTGTACATTTATAAACAAGGTCCACATTTTCCCTAAATAAAATCACATATTAAAATGAAATGGTCAAAATTCTAGGTGATTAAAATTGTAAAATTTTGAGAAGTTGTAATTTTACAAGGAAATTGCCGTTTTCTTTTTTCCTATAATAAAATGTAACTTTTGAGTCTTGAAATGTTTCAGCAAGACAGTCAAACAATTCAGAGAAATTGGATGAACATCACACTGATCAACAATCTCACTGACTCTGCTTTTACTTTTTTTGTTAATGTGCAACGTTATTTAAAAAAAAAATCCCACGTAAAATTACATCTTTTTAATCAAATCAAGCTATTTATATAGCATTTTTCATACAAAATATAACACACAGTCCTTTACACGTAAATAAAACAATCTAAAAACAAGCACAACAACAAAATGCCCCGCCACAGCTAGGTAGTGATGCAGGTCTCCATCTAGAGCTGGAACAGCTAGACAGGAGCCAACCCAGAGGGAGAGGATCCAGCTGAGGGAGCACTGGAAAGTAAAATGAAAAAGTGAAAATAAAATTTAAACATTGATAAAATCAGTAAACAAAAAAACATGAGCATTATTATTAAAAGGAATTATTAATATGTGTAAAATCATAAAATATGATCAAATTAATAAATATAAACTAAATTCAGATAAAAAAATTAGCTAAAAGCACTGTTAAAAGATGGGTCTTAAGGCTTTTCTTTAAAGCAACTATGCTCTCTGCGGCTCTCAGGTTCTCTGGCAGACCGTTCCATAAACGAGGGCCATAATTCTGAAAAGATGCTTCTCCGTACGTTTTGGTTTTCACAGGTAGATCAATTAGTAGACCAGTGCCAGAAGATCTCAGGGTCCATGAGGGTTCATATCTTAATAAAAGATCAGACAAATAAGAGGGTGCAAGACCATTAAGACATGTAAAAACCATTAATGTTTCTTAAAAACCAATCCTAAAGCTTATGGGGATCAAATGCAGGGATTTTAGAATTGGGGTGATCTAGGCCCGCCTCCTGATCTTTGTGAGAACACTTGCAGCAGAATTCTGCTGAAGCTGAACGTTCTAGATGCTATTTTTTGGGGGGGGAACACCACTTAGAAGGGAATTACTATTGTTGATTCTCCTGACAATAAACTCATGCTTCAGCGTCTCCGTGTTACCAAGAGAGAGAATTGGGCGGGCTCTAGCCAAATTTCTAAGATGATAAAAAATCAGTTTTGATCACCTGCTTAATATGTGGGATAAAAGTTAGCTTAAAGTCAAAAATAAAGCCCAGGTTTCTGATTTTGAATGAATCATCTAATGACTCGCTCTTCTCTCAGGCGCGGTGTGAACAAGAAGGTTGTTCTCCTTCTGCGGGGCGGAACCGGGGGCAACACCATAGTAAGGTGTGACAGCAGGTCCAGGAACCGGGTGGGATCGGTTCTGCTTTGGGGCACATGTTCCACCAAGAGCATAGAAACATAGACAGAAATTGTTGTCTGATCTCCCAATCTCTCCAATTTTACGTTGTTGCAGTCTTCAAACATCAATCTTTCGAGACTTTGAATTTGCTTGCATACTTTTTTTTTATCTAACGGAATTGGCCTTTCTTTTGAAAAATGCTACCCCGCCCCCTTTTTTTTCTTTTTTCAAACTAAGCGCATTCATTGTTGGCCAATCTGATCGTTGTTAGTGAGCCTTCTAACAAGTCCTGTGGATCATTTTGAATTAGCATGCTTAGTATGCTGTGTTCAAGTCTGCAGTGGCTGGGCCGTTTTAGGCTAAAGGAGACCTGGATCTGCTCTTAAGGCTGTCAGGGTTGAGGGGGAAGTCTTTATCAGATGATGATCCAGCAGCACATTTCCAGGTTAACTCTCAGACCACAGGAAACCTTCCAGCTCATCCAGGTGGCGATAGAGGAGCTGAAAGGTTGAGCAGGACTGGATGAAAGTGGAGTGAGCCTCTTCAAACCCCAGTAAATAGAAAGTTAGTCAGTCAGTGCATTGATAAAGTTTAAACTCTTGTACCAGTAAAAACCACCGATTCCAAAAACAAGTCCTCCAGTTTGTCAGGAGTTGATGAAAGAGCCAAAGAGTTTCAGGAGAATTGAAACTTTAGGATGAACTCTGAGAAACAAACAGATTCTCAGAGAAGCAGACGCCTAAACACACTGAGGATCATGAACTCAAAGGAAGACAGCTGTGGATCTGGTGGGACTGACACTCGACCTGCAAACAGAACATGACCAGAACCAAGAAAACAGAGTTTAAGTCCACAGTTGTTCATTGTGACTGCCTTGTTTCTGTGGTCATTTCTGGATTCACAGAAGTCATCCATGAGGTGAGGGCGTGCCAGCAGCAGAATCTGGGCTGCATTCAGGATCCACCGGACATGTTCAGGTTACCACCATCAACGGCGTGGACGTCCATCAAAGGTCTCGGTGGAACAGCCACACATGATTCCAGGTAGAAAACTCTGGCGTGCACAGAAGCAGCTCCTGAAATGTTTTTAAAATGATGTTTCTGCATCACCACACAGGACCACACTGTGCTGCTCGTCTGCATCAGGTCTACCTGATGAACGCCATTGCTCGGTGGAACTCCAACAGGACTGCAGAGGGCGGAGTCACAGGACCGACTGCTCCACTGATCACAGGCTGTCAGCAGCTGTTTGGAGAGACTGTGGAGGAGAACTTCAGACCAGCAGCTGGGTTTGGACTTCTGCACCGGGGACTCTGGTGGGTCCTTCAGTCCAACAACAGAACTTTGCTCCACAGCTTCACTTGTTCTCTTCATATTTTAAAAGAGCAGAAATATTTATCAACTTCAGACTTTAGAAAGAAAATGTTTACATTTGTTGGGTTTCAGGACGACTCTTTTATTTCATGTTTTTGTTCAGTTTTTAGTTGAAATAAAGATTTTTTTTTGTTATTATTCTGTGCAGATCCAGATCAGGATCATGACTGTGTTCTGCAGCCAATCATAAGACATTTCATACAAAGATTCTTATGGATCCACATGAACTGAACTTATTACAGACTGATGTTAAAAAGCTGATTGGAAACAAAGTTAAGACTTCCTGTTTACAGATTCCTGATGTTTGTGAAATGTTTGGATGTTTTGGACCGCCTGCCGACAGTTTCTAAATTTTTCTTTCTGGACTCAAAAGGAGCCAAACCGTTCAGACACAAACATCTTGTTGTGTCGTCGCTGCGTCTTAACACCAACAGGAAGTTCAGACTCCTGATTGAAGGAGAGAGGTTCCAAACATCCCAGAATTCTTTGCTCTTTCTCTAGATTCTCTGCTGTTTCTCTGAGTAAATGTCCTGTCTGGATCTGTGGAGTCAAAGCTTGTTTTTGTGGAGACCTTCTGACCGAGCAGATCTTCTCAGCCGGTCAGCGCCGCCGTCTGCTGTTTGTGCAACAATAAAAGCTGATTGAACTCCGGAGGTTTGATCTGAAGTCTTTGGTTTGAATGAATGACTGGATGTTTCTGTCCCATCAGCCATGATTGGTCCTTCTGTTGAGTTTTAAAGGTTTTCTTCTGACCAACATCCATCCATTGAATGAATCCATAAAAACAGGAGAACCTTCCAGCAAAAACAGCTGATGGAGTTTGTCTGCAGAGAATCTGGATTTTCTGTTGCCTCTGAGTTCATACTGAGGGATTTTTTTAAAGCTTTGATGCTTCTGGATGTAAAAAAATAACTGTAGGAAACAAACTGCAGCAGTGGTTCATTTGGAGCGCACCGGCGTTATTCCACCACCAGTAGGAATTATAGATTTTCTTCTTAATCTGAAACAATTCGCTCCAGAAGCGTGATTTAAGTCTTAATGCGATCATTTACTGATCTATTGTAAAAGTGTTTCCAGTTAGTAAAATGTCATTAAAGAGCCACTCCAATGAAAATCATGTTTTTGGTGTTTTTAATGTGTTCTTGCAGCATTTTTCTGATGATATATAGAAAGAAATGTAGGATTAAAATTGCATTTCTAAGCATTTATTTGCTCCAATCACTGTGAATTAAAAGCAAATAAAGAAATGCTGTTTTTGAAAAAGTTCTTTTGTGATGCAGCGACTGAAATGGACGGGCTAAAGTCCTCTTGCTCCGACCCATTCTGAAGCAGACAAATTGATCCATGAACGTCTTTGTTTTCTTCATCTGAGCTGGAATCTGGATCTCAACTGTTCGGCTGTCAGATGCCCTTCCTGACAGAACCCTCTGTATTTATCCAGACTTGGGACCTGCACCATGAGAGCCTGACTTGGGCAACAATAGCAGCTCTTTTTATGAAGCAACAATTAGAGGTGTAACGATTAATTGATTCATCGAGGAATCTGTCTGAGGGAAGTTGTTAATCAAATCAAATTATACCATTTAAAAAAAGGTTAAAAATGAGAAAATACCAATGGAAAATACAATTTAAGACATGCCAAGTTTATTTTACTTTAAGATAACGACCAAATGCCATCACTGCAGACAACACACACGTGATTCAGAAGAAACTGATCAACCATCATTCCAGTGTTTGAATTTAGCAGAGTCATGTGACCATACAGTGTGGTAGAATGTTGTAATAATGTTCCCTTAAGATTATTTTGATGTGAAAAAACAACAACAGTGGGCTAAACTTTATCAAACTGAAATGTGAATGGATTTGACATTTATTCTTGCTTACTTGTTTGTTTGTACACATGATTATTTTATAAACTTAAAGAAACAAAAGGAATCTGGAAAACTTCACCTTCACTGTTCAGTAGCAGGTATTTATCTCTGAGTCACACTGGTGGAAGTTTTGGATAAAGATGTCCTTGATCCATTTTAGTTCAGAGAATTTTATTGTTTAAAATTAACCCAAATCAAAAGGGAATTGAATCTGCCATAATGAATTTCAAATTTATTAATTAAAAAAAAGATTAGGATGTAGCTGTTTTCACCTGCATTCTTATATTAATAAAAACTGTTAAAAATCAAGTAATAAACATTTTCCTAAATGATAAAATTGGAATTGTACTTTGAAGAACTTTAGTTTGATGTTTTCAGTCAAAGGTCTTATAAAAGAAAAAAGCTGCTGTTTGAGGGACAGAATAACAAGTGTTTGAACTTTTGACAAACACTAAAAACAAGATCTTTTGAGCACAAAATCAGATCCTCATAAATGTCTATATTAATGACAATACAGAACCCAGTTCTACACTAAAAACTGGTGGAACAAAGATGAAGGTTGAGAAGAACTCGAACTGAAAACCAACAGATTTAGAGACAAAAAGCTTCAGGAAAGATATCTGACTTAAATAAATGAGGATAACTTTTGTTACACGTGTCTAAAACAGACAAAAGAAGCTTAAAAATATAATAACAATAGTAATATAACATTAAATTACTACATATTGCTTTTTTGTTTTAACATTAAATTTAGTTTTAATTGACAATCACCTTTTTTTAACTTTAAACACTTTTTTGGATAAATAAATAAAAGCAGATACTTTATTTTCGTGGTGTTTTTTTTAGATATTTTATCTAATATAATTAAACTGTTTAGTATTAAGCTTTTTCAATGAAAATATAGTTTTCGAGGCAAAAATACCTGCAGTGAATAAAAAAAAACTTTATTTTCATTTCATTTTCCTGTTAAATAGAAATGTGAAATACGCAGTTTAGAAGAAGGTAGCTACTTTAAGGGTCACGTGTTCGCCTTCTGCGCATGTGCACATTAAGGAGCTCGTCGTCTTCAGTCGCGAGGCTTTTTACTTTTTAACAGAAAACGTCGACGATAAAACGGGTGAAGTAAGTCTGCTTTCTTCCAAACCTCTTTTAAACTTTGTTATTTTAGTGTAAGTTTATGGTATTAACCACATGAATCAATAAATGTCTAAAAAAGTGAATATTTTACGCTTTGGACTTCACGTGCTGAAGGCTAACACAAGATGTCGGCCTGAGTGATTTCGTTAGCATAAATTATCGACTTGTTCTTTTTGAAAAAGACAAAAACTATAATGTAAGTGTATTTAAATATGTATTGGTTTTTTGTTTTTGTTTTTTGCATGAAGTGAGATAGTTTTTCTTTGCCAATCTTTTAGTTTTTAAATATACCGCATTAGGAGATATTTTGCTAAATCTTCCACAGAGATTTATTAACGAATTTCAGACGTCTATTTCATGTCGTGGCCTGTACTAAAATATCATTCGGTGTACTTTTAAAACTGTAATAATTTATAATATTTTTGGTTATTTATTTATTTTTTTATTATTATTTTTGAATAGCAAATTATCTTTGACATGTAGGTTTTCTTTAACAATCATATATATATATATTCTTCAATTTTTCTAAGAGAAAGCATTGACCGACGTTTTTTATCCGGAGGGTTTCAAAGTGCGTGTTGAGGAAAGAGGCTGTATTTCCCCCTTTTTCACTAGAGTTCGCTGTCGGCCTCCTGTTCGTTACGAGTCTGCATCGAAATTAGATTATTTTAACCACATGAATTGAATTTGGTCAATTTATTTGCATAATAAATATTCGGTTGCAATGTTAATTAAATACCTGATATTAATTGATAAATAAAGTAGTTAAAATAGCTCCTTTAGCTGTTTTAATGTTATTGCTGCTTCTCGTCTTCCAATTGGTCTAGATCGTACCGCGTGTCCCGGAAGTAACAGGAAGGTTTCGTTGTCCCCTTTAGTTTAGTTTAATTTTACCGCTCATCGGTCTGTTTCTGTTACACGATTGATGTTATCTGTTGTTTGAAGTTATAGAGAGATGGATTTAATGTTCATTTGGTGATTGTAGAACCTAAAGATAGATTTGTAGGAAGCAGAATGAGGCTGTTTCCTCTGAGCTGTGGTCGGTATCGCTTCTCGGCCTTTTGGCTAAGATCAAGTGTAGTATCTGTTCTTATCAGTTTAATATCTGATACGTCCCCTACCCGGGGACCATATATTAAATTGATTTTTGGAACAGGGAGATGGAATAGGGGCTTGCTCCGTCCACTCCACGCATCGACCTGGTATTGCAGTATCTCCAGGAACGGTGCACCCCCCTCTTCTCTGTACAATGGAAACACTGAGAAATACACTTAAATTCTAATTAACTAATTTGCTTAACTTATAAGTGATGTCGGTAATTTAATGAAATGTATCTCGTCTTGGATTGTATACATACTAGCATTTGATTTATGAATATGAGTTAATAATAATAAGATTTGAGGGTCCTTAATGTAGAATGTTATGTATTTGATGTATATAAATGCAGACTTTACATTTTTCTCCTAATGTTAAGTTGTGGTTGTATTGATT
>NC_050524.1:2393880-2397279 GCF_002922805.2 Oryzias melastigma | reverse complement strand
GCTGACCCCTGCGAATTCCCCAAATGTGGGAATCTCGACTGCATAATTTCTGGTAGTGGGGGACTGCGTTCGCGCTCTCCCCTGATCACATGTTCAAAAGAAAATCACATCTGAAATTAGAGAACTAACAAGGCACACCACATTTGATCAGGGAACCAAAGTACAAGACACTTCATATAGGTTTAGGGCTGCACTGGATAAACATTAACTGAACACACTTTAACTAGATTTTTAGAACATTAAAAATGTAAATTTTTAACATTACTGTGGATAAAAACATGTAACTGAAATATTAGATAAACTCCAAAACAGCCTAGAAAACAAAAAATAAAAGCCTAAATTATCCAAAACGTCTAGCATGTAGCTGAAATATTAGCTAAAATACAAAATAACCTAAAAAACTTAAAAATAAAAATCTAAATTAGCCAAAACAGCTAGCATGTTGCTGAAATATTATTTAAGCTCTAAAATAGCCTAAAAACTTTAAGAAAAAAACCGGAATTAGCAAGAACAGCTAGTGTTTAAATATTAGCCTTACTCCAAAATATCCTTAAAAAGCTAAAAAAGTCTAAATTTGCCAAAACAGCTAGCAGGCAGCTTACATATTAGCATAACTCAAAATCACCATGAAAATGAAACAAAAAAAAGCTGAAATTAGCCAAAACAGCTAGCATTTAGCTGAAATATGTGCTTAACCCCAAAACAACCTAAAACGACAAAAGCCTAAATTAGCCAAAACAGCTACCATTTAAATATCAGCCTAACTCCAAAACAGCCTATAAACCTTAAAAAAAGCATAGATTAGCCAAAACCGCTAGCATGTTGCTGAAATATTAGCTTAACTTTAAAACAGGATAAAAAACTTTTAAAAAAATGCCTAAATTAGCCAAAACAGCTAGCATGTAACCAAAAAATTAGCTTAACTCAACACACAGCCTAAAAACAAAAATAAAAACCCTGAATAAGCCAAAACAGCTAGCATGTAGCAGAAATATTAGATTAACTCCGAAAACAGCCTAAAAACCCAGAATAAGCCAAAACAGCTAGTGTGTAGCCAAAATATCAGCTTAACTCTAAAACAGCCTAAAAACTGTGAAAAAAGGAGAGCCTGAATTAGCCAAAACAGCTACCGTTTAAATATTAGATTAACTCCAAAACAGGCTAAAAAACTTAAAAATGAAAAGCCTAAATAAGTCAAAACAGCTACCTTTTAATTATTAGCTTAACTCCAAAACAGCCTAAAAATGAAATGATGCCTAAATTAGCCAAAATAGCTAGCATGTAGCTGAAATATTAGCTAAGTTCCAAAACAGCCTAAAAAAACTAAAAAGAAAAGCCTGACCTTAGACCTTCCCTCCCAGTAAGGAAAAACTCCTTAAAAACCCGATTCAGGAAAAAAAGAAGAAACCTTAGGGATGCCCACATGAGAGAGAGATCCTATCCCAGGACGGACTGGAGATTTACCAAGACTGTTAAAGAAGAATTAGCTTATCTAACTCTACAACTATGGGCTTCATCCAGACGGACTGGGGGACAGCTGAGGATACGAGACAGGTCAGAGGCGAGGTCCACTGCCAAGAACAGACGAGTAACCAGGAATTTCCCACTCCGAGACGCTAAACGAGCGGCACTTTCGCATCCAGTGTGACCCCAGCGTAACCCGGCTACTGAAGGGCAAATTCATTCTATTCATTATTTTCTTATAATTTAAATAAAGGACAGAAATCAACTGATTTTCTGAGTTGTCATTTTATTACATTATTGCATCAATGAAATTGTCTGGTTGGACACCAAGGTCAGTTTATGTTTTTATGAAGTTGTGGAATTTATGAATTTTCTTTATTTTTCTTTACAAGACTTAATATGAAGAATTAGTTTAATAATATGGCGGCAGACTATCAGAGGAGAGCAGTAGCTGAGCATTGGAAGCAGTTCCTCCTGGTAAAACAGGCCGATTAACTGAAGCTGCACCTCAATGGATTGTAAAAGTTCGGAGCAAGACCGAGCTGCTAAGTGACTCTGTCAAACGAGTCACCTCGAAACGAGGCAAACTGCTTAGTGATTGGTCTGGCTATGAGACCTGACTCGTGATTCAGCTCAGAGCGAGGTGCTTTTCAGGGATCCGGTGAGCTCTGTTTTTCTTTCTCTCCTCTCAGCGTACGCTGCTTCCCTCATGCACGCGCAGAAGAACTCTTTCCTCCAGGCCTCTCCTGCACCGCGTAGAGATAAAACGCACAAGTTGAAGCACGCACACTCATTTCACAACACTCTCAATCTTCTTGCAAAGAACTATAAATCCTTTACATACAGTATTTCCCTTATTCACGAGGGTTTGAGGACCGGAGACACGTGCGTGCGCGTGCGATCACACACTAGTCTCTGTGTCTCCCCGACCCCTGCGGCTGAAAAATGTCCGTTACCGATCTAAACTCATCACAAACACTTCTTGTCTGCTTATAAAACATTTATTGAAGAGCATTGGAGTGTTGATCAACACAGATTTTTTTCTTTTTTAATTCAGAACAATAGACACAGCTAAGTCATCGGTCTACACCCCGTATGAGCTTTCATGGTCCAAGGCTCAATGGAAACGCTCACTTAAAATGCCAGGGCCATTCTAAACCAGCCAAGAGGAGTCTGGTCTGGACCACTCAGTGGAAACGAGGCAATAGAGGCCTCTTTTCAATTCTCCTTCAAAGTAGTTGTTTTAACCTTTTTTTTAATCACAGGC
This sequence comes from Oryzias melastigma, assembly GCF_002922805.2. Classification (NCBI taxonomy): domain Eukaryota; kingdom Metazoa; phylum Chordata; class Actinopteri; order Beloniformes; family Adrianichthyidae; genus Oryzias; species Oryzias melastigma. Next base: position 2,394,548 of record NC_050524.1, on the reverse strand, counting down.
ACCTTTTTTTGTTCTCTACTCTTAAACAAATTATTTTTTTCTTTTAAAGGAATCCAAAGATTTGTCACACCAACAAGTAGATCACAGATACCCCTCTTTGTAATAAAAAAAGCAAAAAGCGGTCAAATGTATTTTCTAAACACTTTTAAATATGGGGTCAACCCCTTCTTCAGTTTGATGTAAGACAAGGAGTCTGTAAGTCATTTCCCTTTGTGAGAAGTTCATTTTAGAGGACATTCTGAACCCCCTAATCAAGCAGGCAACAGACATACTTTCGCCAGGTGACTGCTCGACCTGCTGTGCATCACCCCCCCACCGCTCTTCTCAGCCTATTGGGTTGAGCACTGAAGCTGACTTTGAAAGTGTCTGTTGAATATAAATATGGTATTCAGGGATTTTCAGACATCAAGGGTTTTAAAGTAGCTTTCCACTTAGAAATGTGGCAATTTTTGGGGTTTGTGAAAGAGAAACTTTTATACACTCAAACATGGCAAATTCATTTGACTGTTAAACCATCTTTACTGATGGTAAATACCATTATGGTAAGACATTTAGATTAAAAAGGAGTTTCTTTACACAAAACCTTGTAAAGGAAAATGTGTATCTGTCTAATTCTCTTGGTTTAACACACATGTCAAAGTCAAGGCCCTCCGTGTAATTATATTGGA
>NC_050524.1:2370473-2392743 GCF_002922805.2 Oryzias melastigma | reverse complement strand
AGGATAGATTCCAGGTGGCTCAACCTCCTGCTTTCATTTTGCGTCAGTCCGTGGAGAGCACAGGTGAGGCTCAGAGACTGCTGTTCCTGCAGGTGCGAGTCTCTCCGGGGAGCGTGTTCTGACTGAACCAGTGGGCTGATTGGCAGAGACTTGTGTTGATCTGTGAGAGGACGAGGAAGGCGCTTCAGTGACTTCGGTTTCCCTGGAAAAGCAAAGCTAAGACGGCATGAGGACTCCGTAGCCCAAAGGACATGGACCACAATGTGAAATAGCCTGGAGGAGATTTTTCTGCTGATGTTCGACAGATGGGTCAGCGATTCTAATGAGGCATTTCCGGCTCTGGAATGTACACAACGTGGCTGTGGTTCTCAGTGTCACATTATATATGTGCCACATAGGTGAGTCTTTCTAACCGTGTCTCTGCTTCCTTTGTCTGTTACTGAGCGCCTTATGGCAATCCTATATTTGTTTAGCGCTAAATGCACAGGATTAGGGCATAGACTGAGTGCAAACTGGAGAGTGAAACTCAAAGCAGGTTCTCAAGACAACAAGAGTTTATTTGCCTGAGAGCCGACTGGGAGGGGGGCTGGGATCTCAGATCAAGAAGCCAAAGAGATTTTTCAAAAGAGATTGAAAACAGCTCAAGTAGAGCATGTCTCATTCTTTATCATGCCTGTGACTGATTCGCTGTGGTATTCTTTAAATTTCTTAAGTTGTGTTTTGTTAAGCAAACACTGCCGGCAGAACTAGATCTGCCGCCGACTATCATGTGAAAATATCACATGAAGTGTTGTAAAGACTGAGCAGAGGCCAGCGGTGACGTCGCAGCTCACAGGGACTTCTAAACGGGTTAGACAGGTTTCCTCATTCAGCAAAGTGGGAACAGAGCAGTGGTGGAATTTAAAAGAAATGAGCTGAAATGAGTTCTGCTTTGCTGTGTGTTTACATCTTCCCTCATGTCTCCGTCAGCCGGATGCATTTCCATCCATTCTGCACAGAGGAACCTCAGCAGGTCGGTCCAGGAGGATGCGGTCTTCTCGGTGGACGTGTCTTCTACTGGTGTCCCCACCATAGAATGGACCTTCATGTCTGGAGCGGGGAGCCGCTCCATAGGGACTTGGCAGCCTGGGGGGAACATCAATATAACAGCAGATTACAGCAGCAGGGTAAGGGCCTATGAGAATGGCTCCATGATTCTGATGGACCTGCGGCTGCAGGACACTGGGTTCTATCTACTCACCGTCACCGAGCCGGCAGGAAGCAGCAAGGATGTGGGCTTTGTTCTGAGAGTAAACGGTGAGGCTTCAATTTCTTGTCATCTGACTTCCTGTGAGTCTTTGCCTTGTTTTGTGTTTAAACAGCAAATGGTTGTTGTCTGACCTTCCTTTCTGTGCCTCATCTGAGGTCAGCTTTTTGCCAGACTGTAGAATGGGCTCAAACAACACAAATCTTTGGGGTTTCAAGTGGGACAAAATACTAGGGGTTTAACGAAAAAAATGATTAATTGAAATAAAGCAATATTTCATTTGTATTGATTTTAAAATGATGCAGAGACAACATTTTATTAAAAAAATGTGATCAAATAGGTATGGAGCGTTTGTGACTCATAATTCAATATAAAAATCAATATTGGAAATGCTTTTTCATTTTCAAAATGTACCTACATTACTTGTCTCTTAACCCTTGTTCTATCTTGTGGGGTCCAGATGACCCAAGCTTTACATTGACGTGTTATTCATCCCATGACAAATGTGGATGAAGGTGGACAGGGTTTCATGTCTGCCATGGACACCTGTAAAAATTAAAAATCTTTGGGAAAAAATGAAAAAAAGTTCAGTGCACTGTCTTATTGGGTCCAGATGACCCCACTCCCAACATCAACATGCCTAGGATAGCACAAGGGTTAAATGAAATGAAAAAGCAATTCTCCAAACAGATTTTTCAGTTTCTTGTACAACACCCCACATTCTGTGACATATTTAAAATGATAAAGAAAATGGAAATTGAAAATTGTAAAATTGAAATTTCATTTTCAAAAATTTCTTTAGTAAATTTTTACTAAAATTCAGAGAGAGACAAGTAATGCAATTACATTGTGAAAATAAAAAATAATTTCTGTTTATGCATTTTGATTTTTAAAGTTGATTTTTCAAATTGAATTTTGGTACAAATTTACCAGAGAACTTTTTGAAAATGAAATGTCAAATGCCCTTTTCTTTATCATTTTAATTAGGTTACAGAATAAGCGGTGTTGAACAAGAAATTTGTTTGGAGAACTGCTTTTCATTTAATTTAAGACACAAGTAATGCAGGTACCTTATGAAAACGAAAAAGCATTTCCAATATTAACTTTTATTTGGAATTATGAGTCACAAACACGTCCATAAATAGGTAGTTCAGCGTCTTCCTTTTATTTTCCACTGAAACCCTAATTTCTAGTTGGCTTCACATCACACACAGCTCCTGTCAGCACCAAAAAAAGCATCAAGATCTAGCAAAAACCCACTTGTGTTAGAGGTTTACTTATTAGCTCCACAGTTTTTGTTGATACAGAACTTAATGAGACATGTTTAACTTAGCTTTAGCTTGGAATGAGTTCCAAACCAAAACTTTCAACCATAAATGCAGATTTTGCTGCTTCGATTGTGGCGAGTGAGGCCTACAGATGTGCAGCGTGTCACGCACAAATATTCAGTCAAAAGGCTGAACCTGATGAATCAGAAAGATGTGGACAATGCTCTGAAGAAAAGAAAAAAAACGTGGCAATGAGCGGTAAAATACACATTTACATCTGTGTGTGTGAAAATGGAGATGCAGCGCTGCAGTGCAGATTGTCTATTGGGGCTGCCACGATTAGTGGACTAATCGTCTATTAAAATAGTCAATGACTAATTTAATAGTCGAGTAGTCGTTACTTTGGAGTCAGAGTGTAGTAAATTTGAAAAGTTGTGAGCGTTCAGCACCAAAAAAATGCTCTTTTTTATATTTGAGTCAGTGAGACCAAAACTTCATCTTTTGTGAAAAATAGTTCGTTGTTTCAGATGCCGACCTCATTTGATTTAATCTTGTTTTAATGCCAGAAAACTAATAGGCTGCACGATTCATTAAAGGTTTAATAAAATATTGTCTTAATTGTCTTTGTTTAGTTGGTTTAAAGGTAATAATGGTGTAGATGTGTGCTTTAAATCCTCTTTGACCCAATTAGTTGACTAATCGAAAAAGATCATCTGTGATTAATCGACTAATAAATAATCATTAGTGGCAGCCCTACTGTTTATATAGGGAATATAACATTTTAGCCACATTCAAGCGCTCTCCTTCACTCTGTCAAACAACTTAATCACACTTACATGTTTATGGAAAGAATTGGCAAGTTTATGATTTTTAATATTTATTTATTTACCATTATTTTCATTTTTCAGGTACCGTACAGGCACTTGAACTGCTCAAAATGTAACAGTTCGGCTGCAACAGCCATGTATGAAATAACTATTTTCTCTGATTGTTTTCATGCTTATAAAACTTTATTGGTTCAAAAAATATTTTGTAGTGGAAATCAGGCAAAGTAGAGTGTTGTAAAATCATATTTCTTAATTTACCAAAAACATAATGAATTAGTTTTAGTAAAAGCAAATATAGATGAGATACAGTTTTGATCAGTTCTTTTTTTTGGACATTTTACTCACGTGAAGGGTTCATTAATACTCTTTAAAAAATATTGTCTGTGGTTCTGTCCTGGATATATCAGAATACATATCGTATTGTGATGTGTATTTTGATACGTACTGTGTCACCTCACTCCTTCCAATACACATCCCTACAAAATACACAAGAAAATGTTATTACAATTCAGATTAGAAAACATACAGATGACATAACCCATAATGTGGGATGACAGTAGTTCATTGGAATCATATTTAAATGATTTACCCGTCTTCCCTTCTTTCATTCCAGACGTTTGTTTGGTTGCTGGTATTGTTCTGGTTCTGTTTCCAGATATGTTCTTCAGCACTGCTTTCTAAAATCGAGAACGGGACGTAAATGCAGCAGCCAACATTATGGCATCAATTATGTTAAAGTCCCATTAATTGTCACGCACCGCAGTGTGTGAAATTTGTTCTTCACATTTGACCCCTCCCCTGGGGGAGCGGTGAGCTGCAGACACAGCTGCACTCAGGAACCACTTGGTGGTTTAACCCCCCAAATCCAACCCTTTAATGCTGAGTGTCAAGCAGGGAGATACTGGTGCCATGTTTAGAGTCTTTGTTGTGATTCAGCCGAGATTTGAACTCACAACCTTCCAGTCTCAGGGTGGACACTCTACCACAAAGTGGACCTGTATTTTATCAGTTCTGCTCTAAGGGTTTACATTCATTTCGATGGCAAGTAAAACACCAACATGGTGACAAAGGCGTCTATCTGAAGTTTAGTGTCTTTTGGATTTGACGTGAATATACTGCAAACAAATACATGTTTGTTGATGACACTGGTGAGTTGTGGTGAGTCTTGGACTGAACAGCCCCACCTGATTGGGCGACCATGGCACAGAGTTAGAGCAGTCACCTTCTGATTCTAAGGATTTGGTTAGCGCCTTGGATTCTTGCATCAGTGCATGAAAGTGTGTAAGGGATTGGACTACAAATATACGCCGTTTAAAATTGGTGGTCTGTTTGGTCCGATGTTTCCCTGTCAGCTCTCGTGATGGTACATCAGGCCACGTTAGCATCGGAATTGTTACTGCTAATCATATATCAAACGCTTCCTGTTTACGTTGCTGCTTCTTGATTTAAAAACCAGCAACTCATCGGTTTTGTCAGGAAGAATATTAAAGTTTAAGGTTTAAGGAACAGATGATGTGAAGAATCGCCCTCTTGGATCTTTGAGATGTGGAATGGTCCAAAGTCTTTTGTTACAGTAAAACAGTGGCAGTTTCTTTTACTGGAACCAAAGACCCAAATCAAACTTCTGAAAATCATCTCTACACCAAAACGCCTTCTTCTACCAAACATCACACCAATTAAAGTCAAGGAAAGACCATGTCTTTTGACAATCACCAAACCCGTCCATCAGATTACAGGTGTAGAAGCGGCGTTCTTTACTTTGAAGGATATGTTGATGGATGGTGATGCCTTCATGGAAACACGTTAAACTGAAGCTCCTATGAAGTTTGGAGGGCTGAGGTGACTGAACACCTACATTTACATTATTTCAAGCATAAATAAACAGTTGTAATCCAGTTTAAAATTACTAAAACATCAATTGAATATATGCGCTAGATCAATAAAAAATATAGTTTAAAGTAAATAAATATAACAAATATATCATTAAGAAAACTAATAGATGGTTGGTGGAAATGCTGGTTTATTTTTATGTCATAAATAGGAGTGGAACAATTAATTGATTTCAATTTCTACGATCCAACCAGATTTCTGATTTAACTTTGCATTTTTTGAATTAAATCTGATACTATACTGTTAGTACTACATGTACAAGGTTTATTTTCTTAAATGGCAACATTAATGTTTATTATTTATAGAAATAACATGTTCAGTTATTACCACTAAATAATGCTTTTGGGGTGTTAAATATTCTTTTTAAAGTCCTGCCTTATATGAAATATTGAAGTTATTTATTCAGTGAATGATGAACATTGGCAAACAAAGAGTAGTTTTATATGTCACACATCTTTGACTAAATTGGGACCAGAACTAGTTTTTTTCCTGAAGAACTCGCATTAATCTTCAGTGATGTTTTGTATTCATGTACTCATGGCGTCTGGATCGTAGATCCCTAGAATGCTCTGAATGAATCCATCTGGACTGTCCTGCCCCACAGAGGTGCTGTATGAGGACCTCCAGTACCTGTCCATCACTGGTTTAGCTCTGGGCGTCGTGGCGGCGCTGCTCATGCTGGTCACATGGCTCCTGCACAAAGCCTGCATGAAGGTAAAGGCGTGGAGGCTGAGGAAGCAAATGCCAGGTGAGCTCTAAAGGGTTGGTGTTTCTAAGCCACCATTTTTAACTTTATCTTTTTAAATAGAAGCTTACTGTCCAGTGATTCATATTTTCAAACATCTTTTCCTCTTGTGCAGAAAACGATGAAACTGAGCTGCAAAGGCTTGAAAGTCAACCAGGGCATCAGAGTTGAAGCACCTGAAGAACCCAAGGATTTATTTTAAAAGCGATGTTTTTTTTTATATAATACTGTAGTTATTTTTAAGCAACTCATCTCTGTCATCCAGTGTTTTCACTCTGGTGCTGCTCTCTGGAGGGACTGTAAACATGTGAGTCTGACAAACAGCTGAGTATTTATTGTAGAAGTGAGTGAACTGATGCTGACATTTGTGTTCTGTCAACGTTTACTGTTCTAAAATTAATGGTTCAGACCATAAAAACAATCCAGAACTTCCAAGTTTGTCATGTCTCAGCAGAACTTTATGAACAAGCCTTTTGTGGATCTGTACAGAAACGTCTGTTTTTATGGACATGGGGTCAGCGCGGCCATGAGGAGCTCCATCTTGTACACAAAGTTGCGTCCCTCCATCTTGCTCCAGTGCACCTCCTTGTGAGGCCCTCGGAGGTGGCTCCACTTGGAGTCCTGGATCACGTCGCTTTTGGGCAGCTCCTTGGACTGGCTGCGGGGGAACTGGACCAGAACCTTGCAGCCACTCTCCGGCCCGTTGCGCACTAAAGACAACACAAAGAAACAAATTCTAGATTAGAGGAGCATTCCTCTGAAGTTAATGTGTGAAGAAAACGTCCAGGACGGTTGGGTACGAGGGTTTATGGTGTTTATACAGAGCATTCCAGACATTTGTCTGAAGGTTCAGACCTTCAGCCTGTATCGACTTGTCCTCTATATTCTCTCTACTCTGGGAGTAAATTCTTCTGTGTAAAGTAGATAACAGGAACAATGTGGACTGTGGGGTGGCCGATAAAGAGGGAAGTTCTTGCAGCTTTTGGAATGAAGCTCTACAGTCCTTCAGTAGACTGGTCAAAGGAACTCTCTGATCCTTAAGGAAGTCTTCAAGCAAAATTCTTAAACTTTAAAGGCCTTGAAGGTCCGAATGAGCAGAGTGGACCCATCATCCTTAAACAGATGAAGGTTGGAGTCACCAAACTCTCTGCAGATCTGAACATCTACACGGATCGACTCTGGAAGACTCAGAACACGATGATGATTCTGTCAGAGCTCCAGCATTCTTCTGGGGATTGAAGAACTGTCCAGAAGGACGGGAACGAGCAGCTCAACCAAAAATGCTTCAACGATGAGCAAATACTTTTGCTCCTCATTCTTTTCATGTGTTAATTATTTTGTGAACTAAGTTATTAAAATGTTTGAAAAAGAACAAAAAATAAATAAAACGTCCTGGAGTTCCGTGGTTTTTTTTACTCATTAAATTCAAGCAAATATTGTCACTTTGAGCAACTTTTTTATCAAATATCTGAAATAGTTTGTTAAATATTTTTTTTTAATCACAATACGAGGCACTAAAACCAAAACAGTGTCATTGACATATGCAGATTATTTTTAGTCTAAAGTCAAGCGTGTTTCTGCGGCACATAAAGATGTCGAATGTCGTCTTCAGTCTGCAGTTCATTAAACTTAATTCACTGGATCTCAGACTCGGGTGGTAAACATTTCAGGATCAGATCTAATCTTAACATCTAGGGATAATAAAAGCTCTGCAGTCTCACTGACTTATTACCTCAAATCAACAGGACTGTAAAAGGTTTTTATTGAACACGGCTTTAAGAGTCTGAGCTTTTATCAGTTTCTGTTGAAACAAAGAGTTCACGTTGTCCATAAAACCATCAACAGTGTCTCACATCAGGAGGGAGGGAAGTGGGACTGTCACTAACAATTACTTTAGTAGTCGATTGGTCAACGCTTATGCTAACGATGGAGATCCTATCCCAACACGGACAGGCGATTTACCAGCACTGTTGAAGAAGAATGAGCTCATCTAACTCCACAACTACATGTTTAAATGGTGTAGCAGATGGGATTCATCCCATTACTATAATTTCCAAAGGGATTTTCTGAAAATGCAAAAGCTATTTGCAAAATTTAATAAATTGATAAAAATACTAGAGTCTTCTAAGAACTATGAAAGAGCGCTAAAGGTGACCTCAGTTTCTGAAAATGTGTAGTAAAATTGCTTTAAAATCCCTAATACATGCCAATTTTACAGATATATTTAGTGTTTTTCTTCAATATGAGCTAAACTCCAAATTAGCATTAAAAAATAACCTCAGTAGATGCAAAAATAGCCAAAAGAGCTAGCACATTTCTTAAATAGGCTACTAGCTAAACTCCAAAATAGCCCAACATTCCTCAGTAAACTAAAATAGCCAAAAATGTTAGCATGTTGCTAAAATATTAGGTAAACTCAAAATGTTTTGAAAATTACTATAGAAATATAAAACATAGCCCAGGAATAGATTTAAAAAAGGAATTTTTGCTCAATATTTCAAAAACTATCCAGTTTATGAAGATAAAAAATACTAGCAGTGATGTCCTGAACGAGCTGAATGTTTTGATGCCAAGATTGTGGAAATCGCTAAAAGTGTGATTGAGTTTTTACATGTCGAAAAACACAGGAGCAGAAGAAGCAATCTCACTATTAGCGTCAACGATTTCTTTATAGTCAACGATTAGTCGATGACGTCGACTGATTGTTGACACGCCTAGAGTGAAACATCTTCACTTTGAAGAAAATCTTTGATAAAAGATCGTTGAAGACATGGAGGTTATTTCAGATTTTTGCTACTGAACTTTTGGATTATATTCCCCAAACAGTCTTTGCATTGAACTTGTTCCTGTGGTTCTGACACTTCTCTACTGTCTGGATTAGTTCTGATGTTTGATGTCTGAGAGAAGATTGAGCATCTTCAAGGAGATGCAAATTTTTTTGTTTAATTTTTGAGGTAAAAAGGTTAGTCGTCTCGTATAATCACCTGCAGTAATACTTTCTCTTGTGAGCAGAGACGCTGTTCAGACGGAGCTCAAACACGACGCCTCTCACAACCGTCTCACCTGAAATGGCGAACTCTCCGTTGGGAGAAGCGACGGTGATGGCGGAGGCGTTTCCGATGCTCTCCACTGGTCCGAGGCTGACGTGGTTGCTGAAGCTGAGGACGTGCCAGCCCATCACTTTGGCCAGCTGCTGCACCGCGTGGACCTGATGCTGCGACATCTGTGAGGGGGGAGGCACCGATCACTCTCAGACAGAGAGACGGCGGTTCGAACACCTGCAGATTCATCCACACCTGTGAGAGGAGGAAGTCCTGCAGCTCCTGCTCCTGATGGGACAGCGTGATGACACGCCCGTCTCTGTGCACCACCCGGATCTGCTCCACCCCGATGTTGAGCTGCAGCTGAATGGATCTGAATAACATGTGGAGATGACACGAGTGCGCTGAGGAGAGACTGTCAGACTGATGCTGAAGCATCCACTTACTTGCAGATCTGCTCGTAACCCTGTGAGGTGATGAGGACCTTCACACTGGACTCGTACACGTCGTTGATGTTGGACCAGTGGGCCTGGATCTGAGGGTCTTCGATCCGACTCGCCAAGCTGTCGATGGTTCGAGCGGTCCTGGTATAGCAGAAGAATCTGAGCGACCTGCATTTTTTTTGTCTCAACCCAACATCATCCATCTTCTGTTTAACTGTAAAAGGTCACAGGGGTTGCTGGAGCTAATCCCAGATACTTTAGGGCAGAGGTCCCCAAACTTTTCCTTGTGAGGGCCACATAACGGTTTTCTTCTGTGATGGGGGGCCGGGGTCGGTTTGTAAACTAACAGAAAAAGTGAAACAATCTAAACGTTTGTCTAAACAACTGTTTTTTTCCAGAAAGGTACACAACCATAATTTAAGAATCCCTTTCTGTAATCTTCAGAGAAAATAATTCTAAAACAGTCCATAAAGTAAACCAATAAATAGAGAATCCTCTCCTGTCATGTTTAAGACGAAGACCTGCAGCTCCTCACAGATCTTATAGCCATCTGGATCTCTTGGCTTTTTAGGTCATTTTGTTTTATTTAACTTGTCAATAACTATAAACTCAAGCAAAAAATTAATAACCGATTAAATTTTTTAAAATATATTTTTAAGTGTAAAATATGTCATTATGTTAAATGGTGTTTATTTTCCTCCCAGATTAAATGTACAAGATACATGATAAAAAAAAATGCGGAGGAGGGCCAGGTCCGTAGTTCGTGGACCTCTGCTTTAGGGCAAAAGTGGGGACATCACAGGGTTACGAATCAGTCACCAATCTTAACAATTTCTGTCATTTTTGTTATTAATGTTTTTTTGTCTTGCTTTGTGGATTACATCTCTGTTTCTTTACTTTTTAAACTTGTAAACTTCTACATGTGATGAACTGGTTGGTTAGGCCTCCTGCTGGCCAGCTGTGGTAGTGCGGTTGGGGCACCTGCTGCGCAGAAAGATGTGCTTGGCCTGTCGGATGATCTTCTCCAGTAAACCTTCGCTCTGCTGCAGGCTGGAGATCTCGGTCTTGTCGTAGGCCAGCGGTCCTGCCAGGCGCAGGCGTTTGTGGCCGAACGGCGCGGTGGCGGGATGCGGCATGACCACAGAGCTCAGCTGTTGCTTGTGGAACTGCAGTAGAAAAAAAATGAAGTCTTAAAGACGCCTCGTTTACTGGTGAGAACTCACCGTGACCTGAAAGTTATGACAGGAGGAGAGTAGGGCTGCCACGATTAGTTGACTAATCAGTGTCTAATCGACTATTAAAATACTCAACGACTAATTTAATAATTGATTAGTCGTTACTTTATATTATATGGCGTCAGAGTGTAGTAAAGTTGAAAGGTTTAAAAGTATTCTGCTAGCTTTATGGACTATTTTGGAATTTATTCAGGTTTTTTGCTAATTTGGAGTTTAGCTAATATTTCAGTTACACGCTAGCTGTTTTGTCCAATTTAGACTTTTTTTCAGTTTTTTAGGCTATTTTGGAGTTTAGCTAGTATTTTAGCTGCATGCTAGCTTTTTTGGCTAACTTAGGCATGTTTCAGTTTTTTAGGCTAATTTGGCATTTAGCTAATATTTTAGCTGGCCATCAGCTTCAGCGTTTTTAGCTATCAATTTCAGCATCTTCAGCAGCCAAATTCAGCTCACAGCATTCCCACTAGCATTATTGCAGGTAATGCTAAACATCTAGTTTTTTAAAGCTAATGATGGTTAAGATGCGTGTTTTCCATCCACTTTATGAATGACCCAGTTAGTCAACTAATCTGTAAAAATAATCTGTGATTAGTCGAGTCTTGAGATATTCGTTTGTGGCAGCCCTAGAGGAGAGCGAGAGGAGAGCTGACCTCTCTCATCATTTGATGCAGGTTGTGCTCCAGCACATACAGATGGTCGTCGGGTTTGGGTTTCTCCGGGGAGGAGCGGCTGTTCTTCTTGTCTCCCGTGGAGTGGCACAGTGAGATGGACAGCTGCAGGCCTGCAGAGTTAAGTTCAAGTTTTTGGTTTATTTGTTCTCATAAAGTCAAAAATCAAGATTATTTTCTTAAAGGTGAACCATCACCAACACTTTTCTTTTGCAAAATATTCTCTAAGTTTCTCCAACACTCGAACAATAAGGATGTTTTTTCTGCAAACAGAAAGAGCAGTTCCTTCTTTGAGCTACACTCAGAGCTCTTCCTCCTCCTCTCTCCACATTCTGACCTTTCATCTCTTCAAGGTCACAAACTGACTCCAGACATGATCTAACAAGCAAAGAATTCATGTGTTCTTGCAGCCAAACGAGGTAGAATGCTGACATGCTTCCACATGGCTGCTCTCAGTCTTGATTGATTCTGCTGTGAATTCTTTTTTAGTCTGTCCACCACATGATACTAAAAATAAGACTAGTTTTTGATGTAAACGAAAACTGTTAACTTCCATGTTCATAGCAGTTTCCTAATAGAGCAAATTGGTAAAAATGTTGTGCGTCTTAAAATGTAACTTAGTACAAATCAACTTATTTCTTCTCAAATTTCCAAAAGTATGGATCTATTTAGTCAAACACTTTCACATAAATGAAGGACAATTTAAACTGCTGTTTGATAACAGGTATGGGGGGGTTAATGCTGGTCGAAAATACTGATTAGAAAGCCTTTAAAAAATTTAAAATAATTGCTTGATGTAGCTTCTTTAAACTTTATTTTCTTTTTCCCAACAGGGGAAAACATTAAATGACACTTTCACTTTTAAAAAAAGTTTTAAAAAGTGCATCAGACTTCTTTAAATTGTTGTACTTTTACTTAAATATGAACAGTTGACAGATAAAATGTCCCTCTTTTATTCAACATAATTATAAGTAAAGGTCTTGAAGCTCTGAACAAACCAACTCAGACAAAGACTCGTTCCGTCACATCGACCAGAACACAGAGGTCCTCACCTGGAAACGGCTGTGAGATGATCTGGTTCTTCACAACAATGTGAGGGATCTGTGACTTGATCTGGACCGCTTCTCTGGACAGCTGAGCAAAGATCTCCTTACAGAGCAAAACGTTCTGAGCCGCCTCCAGTTTGACGTGCCAGAGCTGCGTACCTGAGTGACAGAAAAATGACAGCAAGGTTCATCTTAAATTCTGGACGTGCGTGTTGTTCTGTGACAGAACGTACCAGCTTTGTTCTTTTGGGGTCTCCTGAACAGATTCACGGTTCCCAGATCTCCAATGTCAGGAGCTTGTTTCTGGATTGACACCTGAAGAAACATTTTGTCAAAGAAAATTCTGCCACTCACAAACAATCGTGTTTTTCACACCTGTTTTTACCTTGATATAAGCTGATCCTTCCAGATCACTTGGGATCTGGACATCCAGAGGGCAGTAATCCTCTGGGATCTTTTTGTCCAGATCAATGTCTGTGTTTTTAATCACTTCAAATGTGCCGTGATGAGGAAAAAGCGAACCTGTACGAGCAAATGTGTTCATATGAAGTATAAATTGGTAAACCTGGACTATAAATCAGGGAACTCACCGGCGCTCCGGTAGCTCAGGTCTCCCAGGATCTTGTCGCCCACTTTGCGCAGCTTCCACTGCGAGCGGAGCCGCAGCAGCTCCGAATTAAAGTCCCGCTGCCGCCGGTTCTCTTGGTTCTCTGCAACGGATTTACTGAGCCTCTCCGCTCCTTTCAGGAGAATCTGAGCTGCCGTGGCCAGAGACTTCTTCTTACTGATGAGCTGAAACATCTGTGGCGTCTGCGGAAGCAAACGGAGATCCTCCTCAGAACCACGACTCTAAATATTTAACCGTGGACTTGTCGCGGTCTCACCTTGGCAGCAGAGGGATCATGAGACACCGGATCTAAAGCCATGTACTTCTTCTCCTTCACCACACTGAGCACATCGTGGAGAACGCACATCTCTGTCAGAGCGCTGCGCAGATTGTTACGCACCGAGTCCCAGGGCCACAGAGACGGCTGGAACTTCACCGCCCCTGCAAGAAGACGCAACCACCTGCTGTCACTCCAGAGTTCAGCACAGAGGGAAGATGTTTCAGGTGAGAACAACTAGATCACACCTGAGATGTGTACTGAGTAACACATTCATTCCAAAGAAAGGTTTTCTGCACTAAAATACACTCACAAATTAAAGGCACGAACAGCCACAGTGAAAATGCTTTGCTTGACAATAAAAAAAATAAAATAAAAAATAACGTTTTTTAGACTTCATCCATGTTTTCATATGGAGGGCAGAAGTTACCCTCTTCCTCCTCCGGCTCCTGCTTGCTCCACTCTCGGTCCCGGCTCTCCCCCTCCACCGCATCCTCCTCAGAATCGGATCCCTGGCTGAAATCGATTCTTTGTGCTAGTTTTGCCAGGTTTTGGGACATGGATAGAGGAGGTACGTATGTTTCCGTCCCGTCCAAAGCGACCTCCTGCACCTGCTTCTCACAGGAAGACTCGATGCTAATCCTCACTGCTGGACCCCCAGACATGGTGACGAGGCTGAGGAGAGCAGAGACTATCAGAGGCCACTCAACTCAAGAATACAAGTAGAAATTACTCTCTTGTCTTTACTGTATCTTCAGTTTGAGCCTCTCTTAAGTGTTTTTTCTGATAAAAGGCTTTTAAATCAACTCCACCGCATTAATTTGACAATCGTGTTTTCCGCTGTTGCAATGACTACTAATTATTACATATTAACTACAACCAATACTACACAAATGTTTATTGGTATACTATATACGTCATATTTTTTTTTAATTCTTGTTTTAGAAACTTTTAGGTTATATTTTTAACAGCATCTTACAAATTGTTTAAATAGTAAAAAAAAAAAGTCAAACTAAGACACAAACAGGAAGTTTTAAAAAAAAACTCATTTTTTTTTTCTAAATAAGAGTTTAAGAAACTTTTGAAAATTATTTTAAAAAATCAATAAAGCTGAGGTAAAACCACTTCAAATAGAAATAATTGTGTTTAACAGTATTTAAAATTCAATTTGCTGGATGATGAGAACTATTTTGACTGACCAAAAAAAAAAAACTGTAGGAACTGACTTTAATATAAGAATTTAGCACCATGACTAAAAAAAAAATAATCCCAAGTTTAACCAATAGGGGAGTAATAATTAACTATAATAACTACTTGATATTTGTGGTTGACGATTCGATTCACGTTTTGTTGATTTTGAACGATTCGATTAATTTAACCAAAACATCTTTATCCAAAACTTCCATCTGTATGACTCCGAGATAAATACCTGTGCAGGTGACGTTTTCCAGATTCCTTGTATCTCAAAATAATCAAGTGTAAATTAAATATGTTTACAAACAAGTAAACAAGAATTAACGCCAACCCCCCATTAAAAACTGCTTTTAAAAAATCCTTTTTGAGGTGAATTTATACCGTGTTAGCTTGTGCTAGCTCTTTGCTAGCCCTATGAAATTAACACAAATTTTGTGAGAAATGTGAGTTGTAGAAACAGTTTAAATATCACAATTGAGATTTTTTTTATATAAATAAATCTTACCTTTTGTAGCTAAAACGCAACAACTGATTTGTATTTACACGTAAATGACACCGCGATGAATGATTTCTCTCAACACAAACTCATGCGCAACCTTTATTGTGGTCCCCAAACCCGGAACCAAAGTCATGCAAGTGCAGAATCCGGAAACAGCGGGCAATTTAAACATGCGGATGTGACGTTTCCAGCCGATAACGTTAGCTGCTCTTGAGTTGGCATGGTTCACAAACAAAACGTTTTTGGTTAAAGTTTGTCCGGTTTCTTATTTCATGCACTTTATTTAATTATTTTTTAGTGTCGAAAAAGTTTTCAAGGTGTAGAATTTGGACGTTTTGTTGCTACAAAAAAGAACAGAAGATGCTAACTCTAGTTAGCAACACTGGCTAACGCTTCTTGAAAATGTCCGAGAGAAAATGAAGAGAAAGGCTTCAAAGTTAAGACTCAGTCCAAACGAAGAGGCTCGGATAATCCGAGAGGAGCATGAAAGGAGGAGGAAACTACGGCTGCTGCAGGTTAGGCCCGCTTTCCCCACAAGTCCTTCTCTATTCCGCACAGCCGTGATTTCTGACCAACGGCACGTTTGAAGTTACTTCGTCCACTTGTTTTTTGTTCTGCCTCATATTTTTTTCATAATACAATTTAGAAAAATGATATCTTTTAATAAAAAATAATCAAGACTCAATAAACAACTTTGGTCCAATTAATACATGTTTAAGTAGCCACAACAAATCTTTAAACATTGATAATTCAAATAAACTATTTTCGATCTCGATGAAAATTTTCCTTTTTCCACAGTTTCAAATACTTAACTGGTAAAAAATATTCTTATTTTTGGTTTTAACTGTAAGAATTTGTCATTTTTATGTGAGTTTGAAGTGTTTTTAGTGTAAAAATTACATTTCTTTTAAAGAAATTGGGGGGAAATGAACATCAATAATTTACATTTGAGCATTAAAGTTCATTAAAAGTAAAAAAAAAATCACAACAAAATAAGTTTTGAGAAGAAAGTAATAACATTTGAAACAACCTTTAAAAAGGTGGGAAGTTTTCAGTACCTTGATTTCCAGAGGGTTACATGTTAATTTAGGGCTGTTAACACAGCTAACACTGGGGTTTGTGGGTGTATACTTAGTGTTGACATCACTAACTTTACGATGTTTTGTGTACAAGGATTTAAATAGCCAAATATTGAGATGTTAAAATTGCTGAAAGTATGAACATGTGTTGTGGTTTGTTTTTTCATCTTAAAATAATGTTCATCTTCCTGTTTTAAGTGAATGTCTCAATCATATTAGAAATATCTCTATCTGCTTTAACGTGAAGTTAAATCCTCAAACGTGTCACAGTGTCTGGTTTAGTGATTTGTATTTCCACTCAGGTGCGGGAGCAGCAGAGGTGCATTGCTCTGCAGATCCGTAGGGAGGTGGAGCACAGACGGCAGCAGGAGCTGCAACAGCTGGAGGAGGAGCTGAAGAAGCAATGGGAGCAACAGCAGGAGGAGAAACTCCACACGCTGCAGAGGTTATACCAGGAGAGCCTGCAGCTCCTCGGGCACGGACATCGGAGTGCTAAAGAAAATGTACGATCCTAGAGGCTGTGCTCATTTACTTTTGTTTGCTAGAACTTCTCCTTTAGTTAAATAACAAAAAAGATGTATATTTGAAACGGATGTCTTAACAAACAAATCTAACCCAGGAACCTGACCTGGCGGCTCTGGTTCAGAGGGAGAAGGAGAACCACACCAAAGCAGAGGAGCGCTTTCGAGATGCTCTAAGAGAGCTGAAAACTCAGCGGCTCAAACATCAGGAGAAACAAAACCAGTGAGAGGCTGTCTACTGAACCCCACAGACTGAGAGTTTGTTTAAAAGATATAAACACTGTGCTTGTGTTTGTCTGAGGTCCATCAATGCCAGAAAAAAGGCGCTTCAAGCAGAAAAGGAAAGATCCACAAAAGTGGCCAGTCTGCCCCCGCCTCCCCCGAACCCTATCCAGGTAGTCTTCTGGTGACCTGTGCATGCAGGAGATTCTGAAACTGTTTCTGCTAAGATGTTTGTTCTTTTCATCAGAACCTCGATGCCAAGAAGCTTCATGTGGTGAAGCGATCCGACGCCGGCGCCTTTGCCTCCACCCGTTACCACATGACCGAAAGCGCAGTGGACAGAGAGGCGGAGTCCACGCAGGTGACCTCTGACCCTGACCCATCGACGTTTGGTGCTCATGTTTCTGTTGGTTTTGTCTGACATTTCTGATCTCTGCAGCCTGATGCTCGAGAGGAGGCTGAGCTGGAGGCGAGGAGGCTGCTCCACCTGGAGCAGGAGGAGAGGAGGAAGAGGGCGGAGCAGATGGAGAAGGCCCGGCTCAGGGGGAAGCAGGCCCTGAAGAGAGAGCAGCTGGTGCAGGTACCACTTCAAAAACGTAAGACTTTAATGTCTACAATGTTTGAGGATTGTTTCTGACCTTCTGCCGTCCTTCAGGACCGGGAGCGTTTGCTGACTGAACTGGAGCACATGCAGCAGACAGACCTCCTGCGGCGGAGGCAGCAGGTTTCTCAGATGCCGCCGCAGATCTTCCAGCCGCTCTACAAGCGACAGGAGGTCAGGGAGGATCTCCAGAGGGAGATGGAGTTCGCCTTTGAGGACATGTACACCGGAGAGAGGAGTGAGGAGGCCCAGCCGATGATCAAAATGAAAGTCCAGACATTTCTGCTGCTTGACTTTGTGTGGTCTCAGGGGTCAAAGGTGACCTGGTGGTCCAGCTGGTTCCTGAGCCTCTTCCAGATCTGTCCAGTTGTAGCCAGGACCAAGAGCTGGATGTTACTGTGGAGGAAAACCGGCAGAGTGATGCTGAAGAGGGGAGTGAGGGCGCTGAGCCGGAGACTTCTGCTGAAGGTGAAGCAGAAACAACAAAGACAAACTTTTCACATCACTGAGGCTCACTGAGGGTTTTTTTCTTTGCTTGCAGCACCGTTATCCAGACCGGCTCCTCGACAGGCTCTGAGGAAACTCCTGGATCGCATCAGAAGCCAGAGAAGTGAATGGATGAACCACAGCAGCCTTCCATCTGCTGATGGTTCTCCAGCAGCCTCCAGAGATCTGATCCCAGAGCAGGACTGCAGCATCGAAACGGGCTCTCTGCCCAGTGATGAGAAGAACAAACCCGTCCTTATGGACCGCCACAAGACCGTCCTCCCTCCCACTGGTGAAGCTCTTCACTCTGATCATCCTCATTAATAATGTAGAGAAAAAAAATATTTGAGTTGTTCTGTTTGTCTCAACCAGCGGAAGAAAAAACGACTGAACCTCCTAAAGTCTTCACCAGCACGGTTCAAGACACTGAAGAAGAACGACAGAAAAAGGTATTTTAGTTACTAATATGAATGTTTATTTCTATAAACAGTAATAAAACAGAATGATTGTCTTTGGGTGTTCAAGTGTGTGGATCAGAAGATTTTTCCTGTTTGGAGATGAGAATCTGGAACAAATAACTGACATTTTTTTATGTAAAAATAATCCTAAAAGTTGTGACCCAGTTATCCTGGAGAATCTCGTCTTTTCTTCAAGAGGTGAGAACATAAATGTCATCTCTGAAAGTCAAGCAGTTCCAGATCCAAGTGTTTGTGGATTTGATCAACACCAGTCAAAGAGGGCGTTGTTGGGATTCAGTGGAGTGTCAGTCAGCTGTTTTGTTTACTTCAGCCCGATCAGTCAGATGATCTTCATTGGTTCTCAGTGGAGTCTCCTCTAGAAGCTCCATCAGCTTTTGTTTATTGAAAGAGAAAGTTCATTTCTGTCCATGTTTATCTTTTACTAAACAAATGTCAATTTTTTGTCTGAAGACTAAAACAAAATGTATTTTTCTTCAGGTACAAGGTGGAATAGAAATACTTTATTCATCCCAAGCTGGGAAATTTGAGATGAATAGATATATACGGTGGCCCTGAAGTGCCAATCACATCAGCAAATCACATCCAGTTTCTTATCGTGTTTAATTTTTTAAAATCTGATTTTGATCACTGTAAATTAATTTTTATTTCTGAAATATTTTTTCTTTTTTATGGAAGCCAAAAAAGGTAAGTATTGTGGGACATTGCTGATTGGATGATGACGTTTGTCCATCATTTAATCTGAAAATGTTTTGACATGAAGCGATGCTGGATTCATCATCCAATCACTGATGTCCCATAGTACCTCCCTTTTCTGGTTTTATTCGTTTTTCATTTTGTTTTATGGAAATTTCTTTTGTTTTCAAAAATGTTTTTTACATTTTGGTTTCTGGAATTTTGTTGTTTTATCAAATGTAATGCTGCTTTTTAAATATTTCTTTTGCTTTTTTTTAAATGTTTTTTTTGTCGAGTGTTTGTTGTTGTGATTTGTACTTCAGGGCCACCGTAGAAAAATGATGCTAAACCAACATTAGGAACAGATTAATTGTTCCCTCCTCCCTGTTTTCCAGGAGGAGCAGCTGGAGCAGGAGAAGCAGCAGCAGATGTTTCTCCTGCAGGAGCTCGAGGACCAGAAGCTCCGCCTGGAGCAGATGCTGCGGGAGGCTCAGCAGGAGAGGGAACATCTGAAGGCTGCTGTGACCCGTCAACAACCCGCCTGCAGCATTTCCACGGGTTTACCTGCTGAGGTGTGTCTTCTTTTGATTTGAGCTCAGTTTTACACTCGTGGGGTGATTGGAGGGTTTTTGTGTGCAGCTGGCGCCCCCTGCAGGTGAAGACGATCAGATTAGGAGGGTTCGAGATTATCAGCAGCAGCTTTTGGATCAGAACAGGTTTGCTTCTCTTTTATTTTTATAGAAACGTGAACTCGACAGTTTTCTGTCAGACTGACTAGTCTTCTCTCAGGGTTCATCAGAGGTCGGTGGAAGAAGCTCGCCAGCGTCTGGAGGAATACCAGCGAGCTCTGCGGATCCGCCACAGCCTGACCTGCAGATCAATCCTGTCAACCGTTGGGCCTCCGGGCCCAGATCCTCCTCTTCTGCATCCTCCGAGCACACGGCCTGACCCTCTTCCAGCTCCTCCTCACCTCCCTGTACCTCCTGCTGCGCCAACGTTTGTACCTCAAAGACCGAACATCTCGACGAGTTTCCCAACGCCCTCTCTGACCCGTCCTGGTTCCTGCCTCAGCTCCAAGCTTCTGTTGGATCCGTCGGGAACAGATTTTGTGTCCCAGATTACCGACGGCGTCATGGAGAGAGTAACGGACCATCTTCCAGAGCGACTCAGGCTCCTCCCTCACAAACCGCCTCCTTCACGTCCAACAGATCCCACCAGAACCCTCAACCCGGCCTTCACAGACCACTCCCCTTCTGATTCCCGCTTCCACCCTGTAACTCCAAGCCAGGAGGTCAGGCAGGAGGCAGAGAGGCAGGTGGAGGAACACAGGGAGGTGACGAGGCTGCAGGAGGAGCGGCAGAGGCAAGAGGAGGAGCTGGAGCAAATGAGGAGGCAAAAGGAGGCGCTGCAGGCCCTGATTGACACCGATAAGCAGGTGGGCGGAGTCACAGCTGCCATCTCTGTCAGGTTCCAGGATCAGCCTTCATCCTGCGGAACGTCAGAGGAAGAGGAGCCTGAGCACCTCCATCAGAGACGCCTCCGGCTGCTCTCCTCGCTCCTGAAGGCTATAGAGGAGTCGAACGGAGGGAGTTTATCACACCTGGTGGAGGAGGAGGAGTCTCGAAGTATGAATAATAACTTAATGATCTTAACCTTTTAGCTCCTAATGACGAAGCTCCACCCCCTCCTCTACAGGCCCCTCCCCTTCAGGCCTTCTTCATCCTCCTCGAGCCCTGAAGCCGCCCGTGACCCGCGTGTGGCCGGGCTTAAGGGAGGCGATGACCGAGCAGCACGAGCTCAGCGCCATCCAGGAGGTGGAGACTCCCGTCAACAGCAGCCAGCTGGCAGGTACCGGCAGACTTCTGATCCACAGCCGTCCTCGCCAACAGAACATCCGCTCAGAACCTTTGTCTCCAGGCCCGGAGACGGAGCCGAGACCTCCCTCACCGTCTGGAGTCTGGAGCCTGCAGAGCCCCGAGTCGTCGGCGCTATCGCGCCGGACGCTGCAAACACCATCTGAGCTCGGCTTGGACCGATCCGGTCTGCTGGTCTGGAGGGAGAGGCTGTTATCAGGGATCGGATCGGCTCCAGGAAGCTCCGACTCGGGTAAATATCTCCTACCGCCCTTTTTAATGAGGAGAAAATTACAAAACAACAACAGCTATAAAGGATGTGTCCCTTTTTATGCTCAGTTTCATTTGATGTTTTGGTTTTTGCTCCGGTTCCTCAGGTGACGGGTTTTCAGGTTCTGGGATCAAAGCAAAGTTATCGCCGTCCTCCGACTCTGGAAGAGGAGCCGACTTCTCTGGCCCCGCCCTCACCAGCTACAGATCCTCAGAGGTAACGGAGGAGAGACTCTCTGAGAGAGTGGTCTGTAGGAAAGAGGTTGGAGGTTTGAATCCCTCTGAGGTTCACGTCTGTGGATCAGTGATGAGAATTAGCCAAATCTGAGCGTTGGGGTTGAAACCCTCAACCTGTGATTACGCAAGAGAAGCTTTTCTGTCTTTGGTTGTTTCTGTGTTAATGTATGTGTGTGTTCTTATACATGTTTGTGTTTCTGTCTTTGGCTGTTTGTGTGTTAAAGTATATGTGTGTGTTCTTATGCGTGTGTTTGTGAGTCTGTCTTTGTGTTTCTGAGCGATGATGTCAAACTGCTGAACCTGAAGTGTTTTTGAACAGAAACACGTCATGAAGGTCTCTACACTTGAACTGAGCTCAGTGTTCATGTTACCGAGGAAGACCTCAGTCATCTTCCTCATCTGTGATGACCTAACATGGTAGAATATTTAATGACATTGTCCCTCATTTATTGCAGGAGTTACACTCTAATAATAACTCCAGATAGACGAGTCATCTTTACTTTGTATAATCATTCTAAATGTTTTCAGGCTGTAAAACTCCTCTCTACAAACTTTATTCAGTTTTCTCAGACAAACATGAACATTTTCACACTTTTCTCTTTTTTTAATCTCTCAAAGTTCAAACATTCTGAAAAAAAATTAGTCCAGTTTTGAAGAATAAAAAAAATCTGATCGCAATTGAAGATTAAATACTTGTGTGATGTAGATTTATCAATCTGAACACATTCTGTAAGGAGACGTGGGACAGACAAGATCGATTGATTGACAATCAGGGCACAGAACACAATACACTGTTAAAAAAATGATAAAAATTAACAGTGTTATGGAGAGGAAACACTCTGATGTATTTTGTTTGATTTTATATTT